>NW_005367694.1:426903-428686 GCF_000412655.1 Myotis brandtii
CTGCGCCAACTAGCGGTGGGGTATCTGAAACTGGCTCGTAACCCAAATTTTAGCTCGCAACTCAAAGCAAAAAATCGGCCAAGAGATGGCTCGTATCTCGAAAAACTCGTTAGTCGGGACACTTGTAAGTCAAGGCCCCACTGTACTTAACTTCATTCCTAACACATAGTGAGCACTTGGCAGGTGTGAATGAGATGGTGAGGAGGATGAGGATGAGGATGAGGATGGGAAATGCAGACAACTGACAGCCTCCTTTCTGTGGGTGTGGCGACTCTGAGCAGTGGAGTTCCAGGTTAAACTTGCAGCTGCTCAGCCTGGAAGAAAGACTCGTTGAGTTTTAGAGCCAGTGAAGACTTTTGCCTTGATCCGCCAACTACCGGGACAACAGGGACTGTCACTCAGGAGAGCAAGTGGTCTCTGTGTCGGGGCCCCGCTCTCCGGACCTGACAAAAGCCACTGCCCACGTGCCCTGGACTGGGAATCGAACGGTGGCCTCGCGGTGCATGGCACAAGGCTCCACCAACTGAGCCACACCAGCCAGGGCAATTAACGTATATTTGCATAAGGACTTCCTTAGTCAGTGCCTGGAATAAAATACCACGAAGTATTTTCCAAGAGTTCAATTAACACTCAGCATTGTGCCAGGGGTCCCAGGGGTCCAGTTAGCCTCGGGCTCACTGCGGAACTGAAAATTTCCTGGACCTTTTTGCTTTGCTGATTTGTTTAGCTCTTTTTCCTTTTATCTTTTCCCTTTCCTTTTGCCTTTATTGTTTCTTCTTTTTGTTAAAATGAATAGATGCTCTTTATTTATTAATTTTTTTTAAAGGCAGGATTCCACTTCTTGTACCCTCCCCACCCCAACCCCTTCTGCCTGAGGTGACTACTATTACAGTTTGGTATAACTGTAACCATCTCCTGTCCCCTCTGTGCTGGTGGCATCCAGACCAGCTGTGGCTTTCCCCACCTGCACCTCCTGGGCATCACTTTATGCATTTCGACATTAATTTAGTTCCTACTATTTACCTAGTGCTGGTCATGCCAAGAATAAAGGAAAAAGCCTTGTTCCTCACGATAACCCTTGAGGGACCCACAGGCCATTGCCTGGGTACCGGACTTATGTCCAGAACTAGGATGGGGCTGCAAAGGGAAGAAGGGATGAGGGAAGCGCCTGGAGTCGCAGCTCGGGCTGGACACATGGTATCATCTTGCTGGTCTCGCCTTTGTCTTCCAGACCATGACGTGGAAGTTCGGATGGAACAGTTCTCTCCCTGTGTACTACATCCGAGACGAAGAGCAGCGGGTGCTCCTGTACGCCAACGCCCACACCGCGGTCATCTACAACGCTTACAAGAACACTCAGCATCACCTTCGGGTAGGCGGCTGTTCCGCCTGCGGCCCCCGGGGCCATCTTCAGCTTGGATACAGCAGTTCGCTTTTCATTCCCGGGGCTGATCTCACTCTGCATCACCCTCATGCTTCCCCACCTCTCTTCAGAACGGTGGCAGATCCTGTGTTTAGGAACACATTTTATTGTTCGCTGTCTCTCCGATTCTAATCAGAATCAATTTACAAACAGCCGCGGATTTTAATTTTATAGCAACACGAGTTTAAAACATCTGCGTGTTTCACATTTCCGTAGAAACGTGGCCAGAATAGATTGTGTTGCCTCCGCAGAACTACACACAAAGGGCTTCCGACCGGCCATATTGACCCTTGGCTTCCCTTCCAGCTTTCAAAGGGCTTTGGTCAGTTTGTCCTCCACAACTTTCTTCATGTTCTCCCT
>NW_005367694.1:428838-434640 GCF_000412655.1 Myotis brandtii
TAGACCAGTGATGGCGAACCTATGACACGCGTGTCAGAGGTGACACGGGAACTCATTTTTTTTGGTTGATTTTTCTTTGTTAAATGGCATTTAAATATATAAAATTAATATCAAAAATATAATTCTTTGTTTTACTATGGTTGCAAATATCAAAAAATTTCTATCTGTGACACGGCACCAGAGTTAAGTTAGGGTTTTTCAAAATGCTGACACGCCGAGCTCAAAAGGTTCACCAGCACTGTGATAGACAGTTCTCTGTTACCCTTTCAATGAACATGCATTTTTTAAATTCTTATTTTATTTGATTTTTAAAATATATTTTTTATTGATTTCAGAGAGGAAGGGGGAGGGGGAGAGAGAGAGAGATAGAAACATCAGTGATGAGAGAGAATCATCGATCGGCTGCTTCCTGCACGCCCCCGACTGGGGATGGAGCCTCTAACCCAGGCACGTGCCCTGGACTGGGAATCGAATGGTGACCTCTCGGTGCATGGCACAAGGCTCAACCAACTGAGCCACACCAGCCAGGGCAATTAACATACGTTTTAATAAGGACTTCCTTAGTCAATGCCTAGAGCAGCAGTTCTCAACCTGCGGGTCGCGACCCCTTTGGCGGTCGAACGACCCTTTCCCAGGGATCGCCTAAGAGTAAGACCATCCTGCATATCAGATATTTACATGACGATTCATAACAGTAGCAACATTACAGTTATGAAGTAGCAACGAAAATAATTTTATGGTTGGGTCACAACATGAGGAACTGTATTTAAAGGGCCAGAGGTTGAGAACCACTGGCCTAGAACAAAACACCACGAAGTGTTTTCTAAGAGTTCAGTTAACACTCAGAATTGTGCCGGGGTCCCAGGCATGTGGCTGCTACGTAAGGCATCTGCCTCCTAGAAGTAGAATTTCCAGCCCGATGCGCCGGGGAAGGGGCTCGGCTCTCTGCGGGGCCCCAGTCTTTCCTGCCGATACCAGGGCTGGGCTGCATCCTCCGTGTTTCCGTAGGGCCACCCCAACGTGATCTCCTGCATGTGCGTCAGCGAGGACAGGCGGTGGATCGCCACGGCCGACAAAGGGCCCAACTGCCTGTTGATGATCTGGGACTCCTTCACAGGGTAGGCTTGGCGCCGTCACTCCCTCCCCTCCCCCCGCCGTCACAGTGCCGTGCGTGCGGGGAGGTGAAGCCAGGGATGGGGCACAGGTGAGTGGGAGGTTGCCCGGGAAGCCCGGCTGTCTTGTCGCCTCCAGGCCTGATGGACATGGCCTGGGCGAATTTCCCGTTTACGATTCTTGGTTCTTTCAGCCCAGAAACTCCGTTTGTTGTGCCCCAGAGTGGCCTGGGCTGAGGGGGGCCAGGTCGCACTACCCGGCTTGGAGGCCCAGAGAAGTGAGGACTGTCCCCGTCCAGTCATACCTGTCGTTTTCCTTTCCCGCGGCTGCTGCACAGAAGGACCACCAGCTGGGTGGCTTAAAAGAACAGATTTCTCAGTTCACGAGTCCAGCAGTCGGAAGCCGGCTGGTTCCGACTCTCCTGGGAGAGTCTGTCCCATGTCCTCTCCCAGCTGCTGGTGGCGGCCGGCGAGCCCCAGTGCTCATGGCTAGTAGACCAGTCCTCCAGGCTGTTTCCATCCTCACACGGCCTTCCCCCTACGCGTCTCTCTGTGCCTTCTCTTCTGTGCAGACACCAGTCATTGGATTCAGGGCCCACCCTCGTCCAGTGTCACCTCATCTGAACCGAATTAATTACATCTGCAAAGCCCCTGTTTCTAAATGAGATCACATTCGGAGGTTCTGGGTAGACAGGAATTTCACTATCCAGACCACGGCCCTAACCTGCCAGGATTGTGGGGGAGAGCGGCGGGCACAGTGCCTGGCGCCTCTTCACGGAAGCTCCTCCTCCCCAGGCCTTGTGGGCCCCTTGCAGTCGCTTATCCTTTGATTTTTTTTCTTTCTTCTTCTTTTTAAAAAATATATATTTTATTGATTTTTTTACAGAGAAGAAGGGAGAGGGATAGAGAGCCAGAAACATCGATGAGAGAGAAAGATTGATCAGCTGCCTCCTGCACGCCCCCCACTGGGGATGCACCCGCAACCAAGGTACATGCCCTTGACCGGAATCGAACCTGGGACCCTTCAGTCCGCAGGCCGACGCTCTATCCACTGAGCCAAACCGGTTCGGCCTTTGATTTTTTTCTTATTTATAAAGCTGTCTCCTCCCCCACTAGACTGGGAGCAACATGAGGCAGTGATTTTTTTTTTAATTACAAAGTAAAGCATATCTATCCCAGCCAGGTGGCTCAGTTGGTTGGAGCATCATCCTGCACACCAAAAAGTTTGCAGGTTTGATTCCTGGTCAGGGCACATACCTAGGTTGCAGGTTCAATCCCCAGTCATGTGCTTGTGGGAGCAACCAATGTTTCTCTATCACATCAGTGTTTTTTTTCTCTCTCTCTCTCATCCTCTCTCTCTAAAATCAATAAGTAGCCAACCGACTTAGTGATTGAGTGTCAACCCATGAACCAAGAGGTTCGATTCCTGGTCAGGACATATGCCTGGATTGGGGCTCAATCTCCAGTAGGGGGTGTGCAGGAGGCAGCCAATCCATGATTCTCTTTCATCATTGATGTTTCTGTCTCTCTCCCTCTCCCTTCCTCTCTGAAAAAAAAAATATATATCTTCAGGTAAGGGTTAAAAAATTCAAGCAATAGGTCACTATGAGTTTTATAATTTGCAAATGACTTGGGGACCCAGAAAAGATTATTTGGTTTGGAATTAATATTCACTTTATTAAAGTGACAAATTGAAAATTATAGTTCTTCTTTAAGCTTTTTCTTCAACTTTTAAATCTTATTTTATTTATGAGCCTAGCATATTTTTGCAATCTCCTTTAAGGGGACTTTGATTAATGTTTGGCTCCACTTACAAATTTGATTATTTACTCATTTTAAACATTTTAAGCTGCATTTAAAAGTTGAATATACTTGATTTCATCTTTAAGTTCTGTAGTAGTCTCATTAACAACTAAATCCTTCACCCATGCTTAAGTGATTCTTGTAAATCTAATAAATTAGACATAAGTATGGCAAATCTTAAGTTCTCTTAAGCGTCCTAATATTGTTTATAAACCTAGTACGATTTGAATTTAAAATTATAAGTCAAAATCAATTATGTACTTTGAATTAGAATCACAAATATAATATTAGAGACTTTGATATATTAAATTCTCTTAAACATCACCCATACTATCTAATAAAGAGGCAATATGCAAATTGACCATCACTCCAACACACAAGATGGCCGCTCCCATGTGGACACAAGATGGCCAGCAGGGGAGGGCAGTTGGGGGGACCAGGCCTGCAGAGGAGGGCAGTTGGGGGTGTCCAGGCCTGCAGGGGAGGGCAGTTGGGGGTGACCAGGCCTGCAGGGGAGGGCAGTTGGGGGGACCAGCCTGGCAAGGGAGGGCAATTAGGGGTGACCGGGCTGGCAGGGGAGGACAGTTAGTGGCAATCGGGCCAGCAGGGGAGCAGTTAGGCGTCGATCAGGCTGGCATGGGAGTGGTTAGGGGCAGTCAGGCAGGCAGGCAGGCGAGCGGTTGGGAGCCAGCAGTCCTGGATTGTGAGAGGGATGTACGACTGCCCGTTTAGGCCCGATCCCGGTGGGCAGTCAGACATCCCTCGAGGGGTCCCAGATTGGAGAGGGTGCAGGCTGGGCTGAGAGACACACACCCCTGTGCACGAATTTCATGCACCGGGCCTCTAGTTCCTAATAAGAAGCAACTGATTCTCTAATCACAAATATGTTAAGAGTGTAGGTCTGGTCCTACCTGGTTTGGCTCAGAGGATAGAGTGTCAGCCTGCAGACCAAAGGGTCCCTGGTTCAAGTCCCGTCGAGGGCATGTATCTTGGTTGCAGGCGCCTCCCTGGCCCGGCCCTGGTCAGGGTGCGTACAGGAGGCAATCAGTCGATGTTTCTCTCACGTCAGTGTTTCTCTCTCTCTGTCTCTCCCTCTTTCTTCCACTTTCTCTAAAATCAATGGAAAAATATCCTTGGGTGAGGATAAAAAAAAAAGTGTAGGTTTGACTGATTTCATCTTCTCTATATTGAATTCTAAATCTCCCCAGGGGTAAGATATATCTTCCAACTAAGGACATCATTGTGCCATTCCCAACAACGTGCGGACCACCTTTCCACATGAATGTTTGGGGTGGCTACACAGTGGGATGGAGTTTCCCGGGCGACAGAGAAGCAGGCTGGCCCTCAGCTAGCACACGGACCTGGTTTTGGCCAAGCAGGACACTGATCGTATTCTCTGGACCAACAGCTCCATAATGAAAAAAAAAGGGGCGGGGGGAGCTGGTAGCCAGGTTCCTGGATTGCATCTTCTTGCCACCACCCACTCTTCATTTCTGATGAAGTCAGGGACCCCAACATGACAGCGTACTTCCATCATGGCTTCTGTTGTCCGTTGCATTCCTTTGGCTCTCTTAGATGTTTAAATGTACTGATTAATCTCTGCATGTGTCGAGGCTTTGTCTGTTTCTTACAGTTCTAACATCTTGCCAAGTGTCACAGTACAGAAGTTTATAAAAAAAAAAAAATAAAGTCCTTCGCACTCAAACCCCTTCTCCAAGTCACCATTGTTTAGTTGGGAATCTATTCCTATAAACACACACACACACACACACACACACACACACACACAATCAGAACATGCTGTGTATACTGTTTTGCAATTTGCTTTTTTCACAAAATTGTGGTGACTTTCCCCAATCTACCTTCTTCTTTTTAAAAAAATACCTTTTTATTAGCTGTGGTACATTTATATCATGGAATACTATGCAGTGGTAAAAAAGAAGGATCTCTTACCCTTTGAGACAGCATGGAGGGATCTGGAGAGCATCAAGCTAAGTGAATAAGTCAGTCAGAGAAAGACAAGAATCACATGATCTCACTCATATGTGGAATCTAATAAAATAAACTGATGAATGGAGTGGATCCAGAGACATGGAAGCATGGGACAGAGTGCGGAATCTCGGAGGGAAGGTAGGGGAGGGTGGGTAGGTGGGAGGTAATCAACCAAAGACCTTGTATATATATATATGCATGGCCCATGGACACAAGGGGGTACGGGGCTGGAGGGGGTCAATGGGGGAAAAATAAGACATATGTAATGCTTTCAACAATAAAGAATTATTTAAAAATATCTTTTTTTTGATTTCATAGAGAGGAAGGGAGAGGGATAGAGAGAAACATTCAATGAGAGAGAATCATCGATTGGCTGCCCCTTGCACGCCCCCTACTGGGGATCAAGCCTGCAACCCAGGCATGTGCCCTGACCAGGAATCGAGCTGTGACCTGGTTCATGGGTCCATGCTCAACCACTGAGCCACTCCAGCTGGGCAGAAGATCTACTTTTAAAAGCATATTGGTCTTTGCATACAAATGGTTTGTGTGCCAGGATGAAGGAAAATCGTATTAAAAAAGGAATATTCAACAGTCTCATAAACAGTGAACCAAACCAGAAAATAATGACAATCATAGATGACATAATCTGTCAACTGAAAGTTAATAAGTAAATTTTTTCTTTTAAAGAATTTGGGGCCCTAGCTGGTTTGGCTCAGTGGATAGAGCCTCAGCCTGTGGACTAAAGGGTCCCTGGTTCAATTCCTGTCAAGGGCACATGCCTAGGGTTCGGGATCTGTAGAGGGCCGCCTGGGAGGCACCTAGGCATTTTCTTATTATTGTCAGCTGAACCCAGAGCATAAGCAGAGCCACGCCCTGGGAACATGCTTCCCCAATA
>NW_005367694.1:435308-453479 GCF_000412655.1 Myotis brandtii
CCCCAGGCCTTCAGCACCCTATAGGCTGTGTTGTGCATATATGCATTCAACGTCTTTGTCCAACTTGCTTCTTGATGCCACGCCTGGAACCCTGCATCTCAGGCTGTACCCGTGCCATCTCAAGATGTGCACGGAAAGTCTCCCAGGGATTTCCCACTTTCTGTTGAGGGATTGTTCCGTCTCTGCGTTGCACGCTTCCCTCGCTTCTAGAGGATCTGCGGGGCTGATTTTCAGGAAGGGAGCCAGGTCCCCCTGCTATTCAGCACCTTGGCAGGAAGCAGAATCTCCTTCCAATATTTTGTATTCATTCCAAGCTGCCTGTGGCCCTGTCGGATTCAGAACTGTGTACGCAGTGGCCTTTCTCCTCAAGAACACAGAATAAGAGTTGTTGGTGAATGCTGGTTTACTTTTGCTTGTTCTAATTCCTAGATGATGAGTTATAATAAATGAGACTAAGAAAGGGAATGCACTGAGACCATCAACTTTAATGATTGGTATTTATATTCCTCCTGCTTATACAATGTCATGTCTGCTCTGTTTTAGATTCCTATTCAGTTATGTATTTTAATAAAAATCTCACTTAATTTTAACATTTAACTTAACCAGAGAGAAACAGAAAATTTATCGTTTATTGTAATATGTCTCCATACTTTATATTTCAGAACTACCTTATTTTTAATCCAACAAATAATAAAGAATTGGTGAGCAATAGTAAAGTACGGGCAATATATTATTTGTGGGTAAGTACAAATATCTCGATTTGCTTTAAGTTTACTAACAAACACATGTTCATCCTTTGAGGACAGATGTTTTGGTAATGTAACAATATTGTATGTACTTAGGAAGCAATAAATATATTGAAATGTTTTGATTTAATTACAGTATTTATTTTAGTCACATTGGAAATTAGCATATTAATTCTGAAGTAGATAATTTAACTCTTATTTAATTTTTAAGTAAAAAGTCAAATATCTATATGAATATATTTAACAGGTCTAAAGTATAGGGTGGTGTTTTTGTTTTGTTTTTGTTTTTTTGAGATCTTGGGCCTTTTAGAAAGGATTAGAAAACAGATCAGCAATATTTATACTGACACAGGGCAAAATTATGACATTAAAACAAGATCAAAAGTCAAACATAGCCCAGCCCGTGTGGCTCAGTGGATTGAGCATCGACCCATGTACCAAGAGGTGTCTGGTTTGATTTCCGGTCAGGGCATATGCTGGGGTTTCAGGCTCGATCTCCAGTAGTGGGCGTGCAGGAGGCAGCTCATCAATGTTTCTCTATCATGGATGTTTCTATCTCCCTTCCTCTCCCTCCCTCTCTCTCTCTCAAAAAAACAATAACAACGTATTTTTTTTAAGAAGTTAAACGTAAAATTACCATATGAGTCAGCAATTCCTAGGTATAGCCTCAAAAGAATTGAAAACAGACAAAAAATACACACAGGTGTTCACAGCAGCAGCGACATTTGCAATAACCAAAAAGTTGAACCAAACCGAATGTCCATCAACACATGAATGGATAAACAAAAGGTGGTCCATCTATACAATGGAATATTATTTAGCCATTAAAAGGAATGGAGAACTGATTTCATCCTACGCAGTGGATGAACCTTGAAAACGTGACGCTGAGTGAGAGAGAAGCCAGACACAAAAAGTCACGTGGTGTACATGGAATATTCCACTTATGTGAAATGTCCAGAATAGGTAAACCCATCGAGACAGGATCCAGAATAGTGGTTCTCGGGGCCGGAGGAGGGGCTGGGGCAGGGCCACTTAATGGGCAGGGGCTTCCCTCTGGGGAGAGGAATGATGGTTACACAGCATTGTTCACAGGCTAAGTATCACTGAGTTGTACACTTTAAAAGGGCCAGTGGCTGATTTTATGTGATGTCCACTTTCCCTCAATAAAAGATGCCAGTAAATAACAAAAAACACATTGCGTGGCTGATTTTCAGCGATGATCATTACTTCAGGTATTTGTGATAGCTTGAGAGCCTTATACAGGTGGAATCCACTCGCACTGACCACCATTTCAGGTCGCAATCATTTGTGGCAATTCTTCACTATTTGCTCTTCTGGCTGAATGTTTCTGGCTGTCCCTGGAGGCAGCAGTCCTCTTACCTGTAGAAGCTGCAAAACTCTGAGCCTGTTTAGACGCGTTTGTTCCGATTTTGTTGTTATGTAGTTAGTTCTTTGGGAAACCAGGTCTTTGTTTTAGTAGTGATGTTTTTTTGTTTGTTTTTTTTTCTGTACTTACCAGTATGAAGAGAGAGAGATACTTATTCACAGTGCCCCACTTTTAACAGAAAAAGTGAGTATGTCCGTCGCTTTTTAATTTATTTATATTTATTTTTTCCCCATCTGGTTTTGTGGAGAATAAACATGTACGTGTGAGCTTAGTCATTTTGGGCTGCTCTTTGCATGTCTTAATATAGGGAAATAATATATAAAAATACTTTCGTTGGGTCCTTTACCATATTGAATTTGTCAGTTGAAAATAACGGATGTGCTATTAAAAATAAAATATTATAGAAAAGGAAGTTTATTCCCATGAGAACATAATCCCCCCAGAAAGTGATGGCTTCAGTAAACTATGCGTGCACATATGACAAAGAAGGGCAGTTAGTATGGAGTCACGTAAGTAGAGTAGTTGAACACAGAGTAGCTGGCTGCTCAGTGTTCAGAGTAATGAAGATATTGAGCCACGCCAGTGTGGCTCAGTGGTCGAGCATCGACCTATGAACCAGGAGGTCACGGTGCTATTCCTGGTCAGGGCACATGCCCATGTTGTGGGCTTGATCCCCAGCGTGGGGCGTGCAGGAGGCAGCCGATCGATGATTCTCCTCTCATCACGATGTTTCTCTCTCTCTCCCTCTCCCTTCCTCTCTCTGAAATCTATAAAGGCATATTGTAAGAAAAGATATTGGGCATTTAGATTTTTAAGAGCCAGTAGAAGCGCGGCGAGCCAGGCCTTGGAGGCAGCGCTGTCCTTGCCTGGTCACCCGGAGCGATCGCCTGTGCGGCGGAACCGGGTCCCGTCGCCTGCGCATTTCCTGACCTGAGACCCGTGTGGTCTTCGCTCAGCGAGAACCACAGGCTAGTTTTTCTGCTTCCCGTCTGCACTCCTGGTGTGACTCCCAGAAATCCCATGTCTAAGCAGGCATGCCAAGAGGAAAGAAGACGACGAGACCGACGGACATGGGAGAGATGATTCTGTCTGCAAACTCTTGTTTTTTAGATCAAATTATCAACAAATAAATGCAGCCAGTTCCAGTTATTCGTGGCTGTTATGCTCCACGGAGTCTCTGCAGATTGAAATAATAAAAATGCTTCGTATTGAAACGGGGCTGCTCTTAGAAAAAGCCCGGTGCCCTTGCTTAACCAGTTGTTTTTTTGTTGTTGTTTTTACTGATCCTCTTGTGTTCAGGCCAGACGAGGTAAACCTTAGGATCTTAGACAATTGGGCGGCAGACGTACTGCGTCGTATGACAGACAGACTGCAAGTTCCTCTCATTTATTTCATTTGCTGATCCCTCGCGGAGCGGCTTCACTCCCTGCACTGGGTTCTCCCTATACCTCCCCTCTAAGACGTTGTCTAAGGCCACGAATAACTGGAACTGGCTGCATTTATTTGCTGATAATTTGATCTAAAAAACAAGAGTTTGCAGACAGAATCATCTCTCCCATGTCCGTCGGTCTCGTCGTCTTCTTTCCTCTTGGCATGCCTGCTTAGACATGGGATTTCTGGGAGTCACACCAGGAGTGCAGACGGGAAGCAGAAAAACTAGCCTGTGGTTCTCGCTGAGCGAAGACCACACGGGTCTCAGGTCAGGAAATGCGCAGGCGACGGGACCCGGTTCCGCCGCACAGGCGATCGCTCCGGGTGACCAGGCAAGGACAGCGCTGCCTCCAAGGCCTGGCTCGCCTTGTTCTACGCAGCACAAGCTTCACGGGGAGCCTGAGGGACACTTCCGTGTACAGTGCTTCACTCCCACCGATGAGAGTAATGGATGGTCCCAGGGAGGCCGGGAGAACTGTTTTATGGTGTCTTACGGCTGGGGTGTGCTTCTGCCCACGGCAGACCTTGGTTTCTTTATCCGTCTCTGAAACCTCAGCGAGGAAAGTGGAACAGGTAGGAGCAGAGGTTGGCCACTCTGGCATTTGCTTTCAGCAAACAGTTTAACGGACAGAATACACAGCCTTTCACTCAATCTTAGCACGTGAGCTTCAGAGCTGCCTGGGCCAGGGCAATCCACAGGGGAGTGTTTTTTTAAGGGATTGATTTGTGCTTTTTAAACTTTTGTATCTTTTTCTACTGTATTTCAGGGCGGTATTATAAAACGCCACGTGTGGGTAAACAGTTTGTTTTATGCGTCTCACCAACGATAGCTCATGATCTGCCTTTTGAAATGCAGACGTTCAACAAGCACGTGGGGAAGTTCAGCCAGTCCATCTTTCACCTGAATTTAACCCAAGTCCTGTCGGCCACCCTGGAAGGGAAGCTGGTGGTCTGGGATGTGTACCGCCCCCCGCTATCTGCCTCCACCCTCCCCTACATCAAGCCTTGTAAACTGGTTCACTTGCAGAAAGAGGGTATCACTGTGCTTACTACAGTTGACAGGTAATTAACGGAACTAAAAAGTAGCCGTAGATGGTTAGAAGCCCAGTGCACGGATTCGTGCACATTGAAAGGAAATTAATTAGAAGGTGGCCAGCGGGGTGAGACTGGGCGAGATGGGCTAGACACACCTTGGAGCCAACCTCCCGAGGTTCCTTCCTGACTGGCCATACCTGGGGTGACGCCGGGGCTCAAAGGGCGTCTGTGGAATGAGTGGGGTCCCTCAGGCAGGTGGGGTCCCTCGGCCTGGCCTGCAGGGATTGGGCTGAAACCGGCTCTCTGACATCCCCTGAGGGGTCCGGAGTGTGAGAGGACACTCTGCAAAGTTGCCGTCGCTCAGCAGCTCCTACATTGAGCATCTGCCCCTTGGTGGTCAGTGTGTGTCATACTTACTGGCCGGTTGGCCAGTTGGCTGGTTGGCCGGTTGCTTAGCTTTTTTTATATATATATACTAGAGGCCCGGTGCACAAAAATTTGTGCACTCCGGGGGCGGGGGGAGGGGGGTCCCCCAGCCCGGCCTGTGCCCTCTCGCAGTCTGGGACCCCTCGGGAGATAACGACCTGCTGGCTTAGGCCTGCTCCCGGGTGGCAGAGGGCAGGCCCAATCCCTAAGTGCAGCCCCTCGTCAGGCTCAGAGCAGGGCTGATTGGGGAGTTGGGGCGCCGCCCCCTGTCATGCACAGAGCAGGGCCAATCGGGGTTGAGGAGCTCCCCCCTGTCACTCACAGAGTAGGGCAGATCGGGGGTTGGGGCGCTGCACCCTGTCACCCACAGAGCAGGGCCGATCAGGGGGTTGAGGAGCTCCCCCCTGTCACGCACAGAGCAGCGCCGATCAGGGGGTTGAGGAGCTCCCCCCTGTCACGCACAGAGCAGCGCCGATCAGGGGGTTGAGGAGCTCCCCCCTGTCACGCACAGAGCAGCGCCGATCAGGGGGTTGAGGAGCTCCCCCCTGTCACGCACAGAGCAGCGCCGATCAGGGGGTTGAGGAGCTCCCCCCTGTCACTCACAGAGTAGGGCAGATAGGGGAGTTGGGGCACCGCCCCCTGTCACACACAGAGCAGGGCGGATCAGGGGGTTGGGGCGCTGCACCCTGTCACACTCAGGGCAGGGCCAATGGGGAGGTTATGGCTCTACCCTGTCACACACAGAGCAAGGCCCGTGGAGGGGGGTTGGGGCGCCACCCTCTATCACCCACAGAGCAGGGCCGATCAGGGGGTTGAGGAGCTCCCCCCTGTCACTCACAGAGTAGGGCCAATAGGGGAGTTGGGGCACCGCCCCCTGTCACACACAGAGCAGGGCGGATCAGGAGGTTGCGATGCCACCCTCAGTCACGCTCAGGGTAGGGCCAATTGGGGGGTTGGGGCACCGCCCCCTGTCACACACAGAGCAGGGCGGATCAGGGGGTTGGGGCGCTGCACCCTGTCACACTCAGGGCAGGGCCAATGGGGAGGTTATGGCTCTACCCTGTCACACACAGAGCAAGGCCCGTGGAGGGGGGTTGGGGCGCCACCCTCTATCACCCACAGAGCAGGGCCGATCAGGGGGTTGGGGCGCCACCACTGTCACACTCGGGGCAGGGCCGATGGAGAGGTTATGGCTCTACCCTGTCACACACAGAGCAAGGCCCGTGGAGGGGGGTTGGGGCGCCACCCTCTATCACCCACAGAGCAGGGCCGATCAGGGGGTTGGGGCGCCACCACTGTCACACTCGGGGCAGGGCCGATGGAGAGGTTATGGCTCTACCCTGTCACACACAGAGCAAGGCCCGTGGAGGGGGGTTGGGGCGCCACCCTCTATCACCCACAGAGCAGGGCCGATCAGGGGGTTGGGGCGCCACCACTGTCACACTCGGGGCAGGGCCGATGGAGAGGTTATGGCTCTACCCTGTCACACACAGAGCAAGGCCCGTGGAGGGGGGTTGGGGCGCCACCCTCTATCACCCACAGAGCAGGGCCGATCAGGGGGTTGGGGCGCCACCACTGTCACACTCGGGGCAGGGCCGATGGAGAGGTTATGGCTCTACCCTGTCACACACAGAGCAAGGCCCGTGGAGGGGGGTTGGGGCGCCACCCTCTATCACCCACAGAGCAGGGCCGATCAGGGGGTTGGGGCGCCACCACTGTCACACTCGGGGCAGGGCCGATGGAGAGGTTATGGCTCTACCCTGTCACACACAGAGCAAGGCCCGTGGAGGGGGGTTGGGGCGCCACCCTCTATCACCCACAGAGCAGGGCCGATCAGGGGGTTGGGGCGCCACCACTGTCACACTCGGGGCAGGGCCGATGGAGAGGTTATGGCTCTACAGGTCGCACAGGGCAGGCCTGATCCCACGGAAGGTACAGTCAATTAGCATCTTTGTCTTTTATTAGTGTGGATATTTCATTTCTTAAAAAGACCATCAAAGTCTTTTATCAAATTTTATTGATTTTTAGAGAGCGAGGAAGGGAGGGAGAGAAACATCGATTTGTTATCCCACTTATTCATGCATTCATTGGTTGATTCTTGTATGTGTCCTGACCGGGGATCAAACCCATAATCTTGGCATATAGGGATGATGCTCTAACCAACAGAGCTACCTGGCCAGGGCCTATAAAGGTATTAAAAACCCCTTTAAATGTATACCTGTATTTTATATATGCATAGAATATATCCAGGGACATTAGTTGGGCTCAGTGGATAGAGTGTTGACCTGGGGACTGAAGGGTTCCAGGTTCAATTCCGGTCAAGGGCACATGCCTGGGTTGCAGGCTGGATCCCCAGTAGTAGGCCTGCAGGAGGCAGCCAATCAATGATTCTATCATTGATGTTTCTATCTCTCTCTCCCTCTCCCTTCCTCTCTGAAATCAATAAAAAAAAAAATTTTTTTTTATAAAAAGCCTTCGCCTCAGAGAAAGAGAGAGTGTTCCCATTCCAGATACATCCCTATCTTGCTGAGTGGGCAGAGAACTGAACTTCGTCAAGCTTCCGTTTTTCCATCTGTAAGATGGGCACAATAGTATCCATCTCCGAGTGATTTCATGAGGAGTTAGGGAGACAAGGCATGTAAAACTCTTAGCTCACTGTCTGGCACAGGGGAGCTCTGAGCCAAATAGTCCTCATTGGTGTGAGAGAGAAGTTCCCAAAAGGATGGAGAAAATCCCCTGAAGACCAGGACCCTGCCCGCATGGTTGGAGCCCCTGGGCCACCTGCTTTCTGAAAGCTGCTTTGCTTTCCCTTTTATTTTCCTTTTTTTAAAAAATCCTCACTGGAGGATATTCTTTCATTGATTTTTAGAGAGTGGAAGGGAGGGGGAAAGACACACACACACAGAGAAACATTGATGTGAGAGAGACACACTGATTGTTTGCCTCCTGCACACGGCCCAACCAGCGTGGGGGATCGATCCTGCAGCCCGGTTACCTGCCCTGGACCAGAGATTCACTGAGCCAGACGGGCCAGTCCCCTCTCCTTTCTTTTGTCCAGCAGACGCTGAGGCCCTGGTGCAGGTTTACAGAGAAACGCCATTGTCATCCTCACTCGGCGGTGCGAAGAGATCAGTGGTAGAATTGCAGTCACGATGCCATCAACCTTGTATTAGTCGGGGGTTAGGGCCCAGGAAAGACCAGGCCTCGGTTCCCCCCACGTTAATGAAACCCAGCCAGGAAAGCTCTCTGAAAACGCGTGGCCTGCTTTGCCGTTTCTGTCCAGCAGAGGGCAGTGAAAGATGTTTTCGCCAATTACACAGCCCACCTGCCTTGCTTATTAATCAGAAACCTCATTTAATCACTTTGGGTATATAAGAGGAAACTCACTCCCCCTCCCCCTCAACTTCCCCCGTGATTAGAATTCTGTCAGAGGCTTAAAAAAAGCAAGTCCTTGCCCTAGCTCTGTGGTTCTCAACCTTGGCTGCCCATTAGAATCACCTGGGAATCTTTTTAAAATCCTGATTTCTGGGCCTCATCCTCCGGAAATTCTGTTTCTTTGTTATGGGGTGGGGCCACAACATTACTACTAACAAAGAAACAGAATTTCCGGAGGATGAGGCCCAGAAATCAGGATTTTAAAAAGATTCCCAGGTGATTCTAATGGGCAGCCAAGGTTGAGAACCACTGAGCTAGCGGGTTTGGCTCAGTGAATGGAGCGTCGGCCTGCAGACTGAAGGGTCCCAGGTTTGATTCCGGTCAAGGGCACATGCCTGGGTTGCAGGCTCGATCCCCAGTAGGTGGTGTGCAGGGGCAGCCAATCAATGATTCTCTCTCGTCATTGATGTTTCTATCTCTCTCTCCCCCTCTCCCTTCCTCTCTAAAATGAATTTGAAAAAAAAATTTTTTTTTAAAAAGCAAGCCCATTAGGGATGGATCTGAGGACTGGAAATAAAAGCATCTTTGCCTTTGGCTGTGGTGATTGGACAGGGTTTTACAGTCGCTCTAACAGCAATGCCTTCTTTTTTTAAAAAAAAAATGTTTTAATTGTGTTTTAGGGAGAGGAAGGGAGAGGGATAGAGAGAGAGAAACATCAACAAGCAAAACATCATTGATCTGCTGTCCCCTGCACGCCCCCTACTGGAAATGGAGCCGGAAACCCAGCCATGTGCCCTGACCGGGAATCGAACCGTGACCTCTTAGTACCTGGGTCGACGCTCCACCACTGAGCAATACTGGCCGGGCAGCAGTGCCTTCTTATAAAGTGGCTGGTACCCCATTTGCAGCTTGTGAGATCTTGAAAGGCCGGTAGACAGCCTCTGTGGTTGTCTGCAGTCTCAAGGCGGAGAATGTAAGTCACTGGGGCTGGTCTCGGAGAGCAGCGACTGTGTTGGACACACCTGGACCCCTGCATGGTCTCACTCACCACGTGGACCTGAAAGGGTTGCCAGGCATAAGTATGTTCTGTACAATATTGGGGACGAACTTACACTCAAAAATGACTCATTGTCTGTCTGAAATTCACATTTAACTGGGCTTCCTGCATTTTTATTTGCTATATCTGGCAACCCCAGGCCTTGAGCAGGTTTCTGAACTTCTCTGAGCCTTGGTTCCCTAGCTGTAAAGGGGATAAGAGCAAAACCAGCCTCACAGGGCAGAGCATTAAGTGGAGTTTTTACAATGCCCAGAAGGAATCCAGAGCCTGACATACAATTAAGTGCTCAGTACGTGGTACTGAGGCCCTGGCTGGGTAGCTCAGTTGGCTGGAGCATCATTCTGATACGCCAAGGTTGCAGGTTCAATCCCCAGTCAGGGGACATGCAGGAAGCAACCAATAAATGCATAAATAAGTGAAACAACAAATCAGTATTTCTCTCTCTCCCTCCCGCCCCTTCCTCTCTCTCCAACCAACAACAATTTTTTTTATTTGAAAAAAAATGTTTAAAAATATAGACGGTTCTTATTACTATTCTTTAACAAACTGATGTTATTCTCCATTTCAGCTATATTGTCACAGGTGACGTGAAGGGTAACATTAAGTTCTACGATCGCACCCTGTCCATCATGAACTGGTTCAGCAACTTCAAACTGAGCTCCATAAGAACGCTGTCCTTCTCGAAGACCCTGGCGACGCCTCCTACCGAGAAATCAAACTACCCTTCAGACTGCACTTTAAAAGGTGACATTTTTGTCATAAGGTACGTTGTTCCTGAATCTAGTCATCTGAATGGTCAGAAAGGATGGGCCGGGAGTGTCCACCCCGTTCCTGGGATGGGAAGTGAGGGAACCGGCCCTCCGGGTCAGTCCTGAGCATAGCTGGTAGATGGGTCTCTCTGGCTGATTATAATTCCGACCCATTTTTAAAAATGAAACATTAATTTCATATGAAGAATCTTCCGTGACTGGAAGCTGCAAGGGCTTATCCCTGAGCTCTGAGCTCTGCTCCGCCTGGAGCCCTTCGCTTGCAGGCTGGTCTCTTCTGGAAGCCGAGTTTGTCCTCGCAGCGCAGTTAAAGGCCTTTGATAATTAATAGCCATAACATTTCAAGACGGAATTATCTGTGAGCCTGCTCAATTACCCTGGTGGTATCTGCAGGCGCGGCTGTGTGTGTGCGCGCCCAGCTCCATATTTGCATACACAAATGAATATTTGCATGTGCAGATTAGCTAATTGTACAAACGACTGTCCATCTGCATGCCTAATGACTCAATTTCCATGGAGAAATGTGGGCTTTTTCACTTGCAAATGGAGGCTGTTGGGGGTGCGTGGTATATTTTTGGAGGCGGTGGGTTAATAATGTCACTAAATTACAGACGACAGAGGCGTTTCATGGGCAATTTAGAAGCAGCGTGGCTGGCTGGCGCGCCCGTTCCCTGCAAACGCTGATGCTGTTTGGTCTCTCCTTGGCAAACAGGAATTTTATCATCGGAACATCTGATGCGATCGTGTACCACTTAAAGGCAGATGAGACCAAGCTGGAGAAGTTACTCATAGAGCCCAAGGAAGCCATTTGTGCCATCTCCTGCCACCCGTATCAGCCCCTCATCACCATCGGGAGTTCCTGTGGCATGATCAAAGTGTGGGATTATAAAAAGAAAAGATACCTTTTCAGCAGAGTCTTCGAGAAGGGGCTTGGAATCCAGAGTCTGACCTACAACCCCGAAGGTATTTTCGTTGTATCCGCCTCTCTCAGGTTCCAGAGCGAAGCAGACACAATGGCTGTGGCTGTGGCTGTCACGGCTGCTGGGAGCTGGCCTTGACCCGACTCCCTCCGCCTGGCCTGGCCGGACGAGATGCCTTCTCCCTCCGGCTCCTGCAGCCCTGGGTGCTCAGGGTCTCTGAGCGTCCCTCCCAGGCTGTCATCTTTTCGGGGTGGTTTTCTCCGATGAGGGACCTTGTCTGTCACTCGTCACTGTCTCCTGGGGACCTAGGACAAGGCCTGGCACGGAGTCTGTGTTTCTTAAATGAAAGAAGCCCCTTTTTTAAAAAAAATTTTTTTTTAATTTTTATTGATTTCAAAGAGGAAGGGAGAGGGAGAGAGAGAGAGAAACATCAATGACGAGAGAGAATCATTTATCAGCTGCCTCCTGCACGCCCCACGCTGGGGATCAAGCCTACAATCTCTGGGCATGTGCCCTGTCCTAGAATCGAACTGTGATCTCCTGGTTCATAGGTCGACACTCAACCATTGAGCCCCACCAGCCAGGCAAGAAGCCCTTTCGACCACTGTTCTCTGGCTTGTGATTTCAGGAGACCTTCTTGGAGCTGGCTTCACCGAGGGGACAGTTTACATTCTTGATGCAATGTCCTTGGAAAATGGAATCCCAGAGCCTTTCAACTATTCCAGGACCAGCGTGACGCACATCAGCTTCTCCCATAACTCCCAGTACATGGCAACCGCGGTGAGTGTTTTTGCTGAGACTGTTCTGTGTGGCTCAGCAACCTTATTTAAAACCAAAGAGGCACTGGCCCCAGGTAGCTCAGTCTGATTTACAGAGATTGTGGGTTTGATCTCTGGTCAGGGCACATGCAAGAATCAACCAATAAATGCATAAATAAGTGAGACAACAAATCAGTCTCTCTCTCTCTCTCTCTCTCTCTCCCTCCCCCATTTTTCTCTCTCTAAAATTATTGTTTTATTTTTTTTTAAAGAGAGGGCCTGGCTAGTGTAGCTCAGTGGTTGAGCATTGACCCATGAACCATGAGGTCAGGGTTCAATTCCTAGTCAGGGCACATGCCCCAGTAGGGGGCATGCAGGAGGCAGCCATTCGAAAATTCTCTCTCATCATTGATGCTTCTCTCTCTCTCTCTCTCTCTCTCTCTCTCTCTTCCTCCCTCCCTTCTTCTCTGAAATCAATTTAAAAACATTAAAAAAGGTGGGTTGGAGGGTTGGAGAATAACTGCTAAAGGATATAGGATTTTTGATGATGGACATACAGCTCGGAATATACTAAAACCCATTGAACCGTACACTTTAAATGAATTGCGTTGTATGTGAATTATAGCTCGATAAAGCTGTTATCAAAAGAGGAAAGGGGTGGGGTGAGGGGACTTTTGCCTTAAAATAAGGCCAGGGCCTCAGAACTTCTAAGCTTGGACCCTGACGACTACTTTGGTTTGTTAGTTTTTGGGACCCCTTCTCTGCATCATTCTTTCATCTGTCCCTTTCATTTTTGTGACGAGATGACATTCTCCTTTATCTCAAAGCAAAGTCTTCCACCCGTACCTCGGATTCCGTCCTCCCCTCTATGAATAGGGTTCCTAAACCCAGTGAAGATTTCCTCCGCCCTCGCCCTCTGCCTTCCTGCCAGTTCTCTTCGTCCGCACCGTTCTCATCCTGCCTGGATGTTTGTGGGAAGAGACAAAGCAACCGTCTTCACTCGACAAAACCGCAGTCCACCCCTTCCGGTGCTTCCCCATCGCCTCCGGCCTCGGCCTGACCTGCCTTCCGGTCAGATCACAGCACTGCCAGAGGCCAGAAGCCACCCCCGCTCGCCTCCCGCCACACACCCACTGAGTGTCCCTTCAGGCCACTCTCGCCCACTCTGACCGTGTCACTCTCATCCATGATACTTTAAAAAAAAATTTTATAATGAGCATGTGTCATTTTTTAGGAGAACAATAAAGTCATTTCTTTGTTTTGTTAATCCTCACCCAAGGATATTTTTTCCATTGATTTTTTTAGAGAGAGTAGAAGGGAGGGAAGGAGAGGGAGAGAAAGAGAGAAACAACAATGTGAAAGAGACACATTGATTAGTTGCCTCCCAAATGCACCCCTGACCAGGGCTAGGGATTGAGTCTGCAACCCAGGTACATGCCCTTGACTAGGAATCAAACCCACCACCCTTTGGTTCAAGGGCCGAAACTCTACCCACTGAGCAACACTGGCCAGGGCTCAACCATCATACTTTTTAGAAAAAAAGTCTACCTTTTCATTTGTAGCTGGATATAGAGATGGGGAGACAAAGGCAAAAGGAGTCAAGGCTTCCACAGAGAATGAGGTGGTGTCAGAGACACCGCTACCTTTGTGAGTTATCTACTCTCAACCTTAATTTTCTCATCTGTAAAATGGGCATCATTTTACCACTTGCTCCGATAGACAAAGATTTATTTTCAGACAAAATATTCTAACAGCAAAATTGGTACAAAAAACATAATGATGATTTTTTAAAATTGCTTTTGAGAGAGAGAGAGAGAGAGAGAGAGAGAGAGAGAAAGAGGGCAATCAAATTGTTGTTCCACTTGTTTATCATTCATTGGTTGCTTCTTGTACTAGTATGTGCCCTGACCGAGATTGAACCCATAACCGTGGCACACTGGGACGACGCTCTAACCAACTGAGCTACCTGGCCAGGGCAATAAAGATTATTTTTTAAGTTAAAAACTGTGAAAAGGAATAATTTCTGTTCTTTTGCTCATATGCAGGATGCAAATTTTACTGTGGCCGTTTACATGGTCAAGGTCAGGAATAGTCAGAGGGTCTGGGAATACCTGGCAAGGCTGCGTTCTCATCGCCAAAGCATTCGGAGTCTCCTGTTCGGGGTTCATCTGGATAGCAATGAGCCCAGACTGCTGAGCCTCGGGAGAGACCGGCTCCTGGTGAGCTGGGTCGTTTTCGTTCACCGGGCCACCCATGCGTCTCATTCTTGTTCCATCCCTGGTGTCCGGCACAGACCCCGGCCCACTGTGTGTGTTTGTTGGAGACAATGAATGTACCGAGAAGTAGTGCAAACCTCTCCGAGTTGGTACTTGGTCTTAACACGGCTCCGACTCGTGTCCTGAGTGAGGAGGCTTCTGGGAAGCGGTGCGGCGGCGGCAGGGAGGTGGTGTTCCCACAGCAGGGAAACCTGGCCGCCCTCGCCTCTCAGTGTAATTTGGAAAGCTGACACTCACTGACACTTCCTCCCCAAATGTGACACCTCACGGAGAATGTGAGATAAGAGGGAAAGGTAGGGACAGCGTCAAATGTAATGTTACATGATCAAGCCAAGAGCATTCGAAATCAGTCAGTCTGTGTATCTGTCCCTCATCTTAATTTCCCTCCCCTTCCTTCCTTTATTCTATCCATTCACCCATCCATCCTTCCATCCATCCATCCATCCATCCATCCATCCATCCATCCACTCATCCATTCACCCATCCACCCATTCACCCATCCTCCCACCCATCCATCCACCCATCCATCCATCCATCCATCCATCCATCCATCCATCCATCCTTCCATCCTGGTTTGGCCACCAAAACCTACCTGTGGGTGAAATTCAGCAGGCCGCTGATTTATGACTATCAGGTGCTGAGACTTAGGTATGAATGAGTTCCTACCCCAGCCGTGGGCAAACTACGGCTCGCGGGCCGGATCCGGCCCGTTTGAAATGAATAAAACTAAAAAAAAAAAAAGACCGTACCCTTTTATGTAGTGATGTTTACTTTGAATTTATATTAGTTCACACAAACACTCCATCCATGCTTTTGTTCCGGCCTTCCGGTCCAGTTTAAGAACCCATTATGGCCCTCGAGTCAAAAAGTTTGCCCACCCCTGTCCTACCCCCAAGATAATGGGGAAAGGAAGCCGTATAACATACTAGTAACTGTAAGAGTTCAGGTTTTGGAGTCAGCTGAACCTAAATTTGAATCCTCACTTTACACTTCTTTTTTTTTTTTTTTTTTTTTTCCCCCCTCTTTTTTTTTTTTTTTTTTAACCCAAAAAATTTTAGAGTTCTGAGTCCAAGTTTCAATGTCCGACAGTTCCTTATGTGTAGGTGTCAGCAATGATATTTCAGTTCTGGATGGTGGACAAATGGTGGCAATGCAGGTCCGACCCTCTCTGGTTTGATCCTGGGCAACCTGCAGCGACGCACAGCTGCTGACTGCTAGCATGGCAAAGTGACGTCAGCGTCCTTCATCTCTGGATTGTTTTTCCTCTTGTCTTCATGGCTGGAGCATTCCTGATAATTCCTCTCTGTTGCAGGAATCCACATGGTCTTGGAGTTGTTTTCTGAAAATATACAAACATATTCTCGACCGAAGGTTAATAAAGGGAATTTTACTTGGGGTCTTTTTTATATTTGCCCAAATGATTTTCCTTTGGCTTATTTTGACACCATGTGTGTTTTCCTGGGTGTCACTTTACACTTCTTAACTGTGTGACCTTGGGCAAGCCCCTGAACCTCTCTGAACATCGGTTTTCTCATCTGTAAAATGGGCACAGCAGTATTACTTGGCCGGGGAGTGGTGAGCATTAAATGGCATCATGTTTCAGAGTGCTTACTCCTCATTTTGCTCGTAATGAATACTCCCTCCTGGTAGCTTATTAGGTTAAGGGTCTAGCCCAGTCTTCTCTTAGAATAGGACTTTGGGCTGACTTCATCCAGCTCCGTCTTCATGTTTGTCCGTCTGGGCGCCTCTGCAGATCGAGTATAATCTTCTCGGGAGCTACAAAAACCACCTGGAAGTGCTGGACATTCACCAAACTGACCAGGGCAACTACCCCACCTGTATGATCTGGTACCCACCACTCACCAAGGAACTCTTCCTGCTCATCTCCAACAGCGGCTACAAAGTGAAACTTTTCAATTCTACCACCAAAATGTGCAGGTACGCCCGGGGGGGTGGGGGGGTTCCCACTAACATGGCACGTAATTCGGTTTCTCAGCCCCTGGCCTATGTCAAGTTGCAGCTTAAGGACCTGTGAGCAGCACAGCTATCACTGGTTTTGCAGAGGAGGAAACTGAGGCAGATAAGGTCACTGGGCTGGGAAGTGCCAGAGGCAAGATTCCAGCCCGGAGCCCTTGCTTCTGAGCCCCACCCTGCACAGAGAGAAGGCACCCAGAACTCAGTGCCTGAGGCGCAGTGAAGGAGCCAGAAAAGTCACCGATGCTCAATAATATCTTCCATTCTGCTCTGGCCGGTGTTGCTCAGTAATTAGAGTGTCGGCCCAGGAACCAAAGGGTCACGGGTTCAATTCCTGGTCAAGGGCACATACCTGGGTTGCAGGATCGATCCCGGCCCAGGGGTACATGTGGGAGGCAACTACTCAATGTGTCTCTCTCATATCAATGCTTCTCTCTCTCTCTCTCTCTCTCTCTCTCTCTCCCTCCCCCCCCCTCCTTCCCTCCCTCTCGCTCCTCTCTCCTCTCTCCTCTCTCCTCTCTCCTCTCTCTTCTCTCCTTCTACTCCTCCCTCCTTCCCTTCCACTTTCTCTAAAAAAATCAATGGGAAAAATATCCTGGAGTCAGGATTTAAAAACACCTCCCACTATTCGCTAGTGGATGAAAACAGAGACAGCCAGTTCAGTGCCCGGTGGTTTGACTGTTCTGACTCCTGGTTCTGAGGAGTTTCTCAGGCCACGGATGGCCTTCCTGTGTTTACTCAGCATTTCCTGAGCCCCTGCCTGAGCCAGGTGCTGTTCTAGGTGCTGAAGGTGGGGATGCCAACAAAACCATGTTTCATCACGGAATTTGCATTCTAATGGGAGGAGTGGAGTTCCTGGGCGAGGCTGGGCTGGAGATCCGAGGGCAAGAGCACATGGTGCTTTAGAGCCATGAGCCAAGAGAAGGTTCCAGAAGGGAAGGGGGGCTGGAGAAGAGGTCCAGGGACCAATCCCAGTGCATCCGAAGCTTGGCATCCGAGAGCAGCAGGTCCTCCGCCCCAAAGCAGGTCTGCGTTTGAGGTCGGCCTCTGGTGCTGCTTGGCATGGCCCCCCGGGCCGGCTCCTCGTGACAATGCCGACTACTGTGCACCATCCCCGCGGGGGCCCGGCTCTGCCCTTGTCATCTCATTTCGTCTCAAACAGCCCTGCAGAGTACGATCCCACCCAGGCCCAGAGGCGATGGAGCAAGGTCAGACAGCAGGGCTGGACCCTTGAACCTGGCTCTGACTCTGTCGTCCACTTGGCACAAGTGGGCCCTGATGCAGGCCTGGCTCTGGGGTCCTACCTGGTCAGCCCTGCGGGCAGCCTCCTGCCGCCTGCGGCCTGGCTGCCTGGTGGGTGTGGCTGAGGAGAGCAGGGCACGAGGCCGGAGAGACAGTGAGAATGCGCTCGTCACCCTGCCCAGGGAAGGGGGTCGGGAAAGTGGTCGACAGCAGCAGACCCCAGGCTTGAGAAGGTCATTTTAAAACAATGTATCCAATAAAATGGGTCCCCAAAGGCCACGACCACCCAGAATTTTTTGAAGTTCTTTCTAGAAGGGCACAAGGAGAAATGACTGAGAAGTGCCCTGTCATGTGGCAGCAACTGGAGAGAAATCCAGCACAATTAAAAAAAACAACTATGAAAACACGGGGAAGGAGGCATTTGAAGGAAATACATGAAAAGGAGTTTTAGGAAGATGTCAGAGTCTTCGTACATCACCGTTAATGGACACAAACTCATTGGACAAAGAATATCCTGTAGACATGCCCAGTCCTGAGAAGACGGAGTTTGCTGAGTACATGGACTGGGGAGGGCGCCAGGCTTGAAGCTCCGCCCACAGTCACTGACCGGGACTTGGAGCCTCACACTCAGGAGTTTCTGCACTTGAAAATCAGCCTGCAATTAGCAGAAAGACCTTCCTTCCTCCCTCCCTCCCTCCCTCCCTTCTCACCAGAGGATATTTTTTCCCATCGAGTTTTTAGAGAGAGTGGAAGCGGGGGGGGGGGGGGGGGGGGGGG
>NW_005367694.1:454168-469115 GCF_000412655.1 Myotis brandtii
GGGGAACATTGATGTGAAAGAAAGAGACACATTGACTAATTGCCTCCCACAGGTGCCCTTGACCAGGAATCGAACCTGCAACCCTTAGGTGCACAGGTCGACACTGTAACCACAGAGCACCACCGGCCAGGGCAGTATCTTTCTTAAGAAATAAATGTATCGAGATAAAACTAACCATTTTATAGTGGACAGGTCTGGGGCACTGATTATATTTATTCACAATGTTGTTCAATCACCCCCTCTGGTCCCAAACATTTCCATCCTTCCAAGTAAAACCCCTCACGGAAAGCACTGGAAGTGGCAGGAACAATAAAGCCTTGTAACCACCTCGGTTGGGCAGGAGCTGTCTTTTCACGATAAATCCCAAAACAGGTTTCAGATGCATTTCACAATATTTGAAAGGACGCAGAAAGGCAGTTCACAGGAAAAGGCCAATAAACCTATGAGCAGATGCTCCCTGGTATTGCACAAATGCAAATGAGAGCAAGACACCGTTTCCACAAATCAGATTAGCAAAGATAAAAGTGATCGATGGCGCCCGGTGTCGGCGAGGGGCCAAGGGGAAGGGCACTTCTCCCCGCCGCTGCTGCCGCTGGAAATCGGGGCAACCTTTGGGAGAGCAATCCGTTACCCTCGATTAAATCTGATGGTATCTCTGACTTCCAGGAACGCAGCCCACACAGGGCTCACAGTATGCCAAGACATAAGTCAAAGCCTGTCTTGTTTGAAAATATTTTTAAAAATGGAAACAATCCAAATGCCCATTAATAGGGGATTAGTTAGATGGTGGCCTGTCAGTGCACTGACACACGATGCTTTTATTTTTCAAAATTTATTTTTTTAATGGAGAGGGAGAGAGAGAGAGAGAGAGAGAGAGAGAGAGAGAGAGAGAGAGGGAGAGAGGTCTGTTTGTTGTTTCCCTTATTTATGCCTTCTGGGTACTTCTTGTAAATGCCCTTACCGGGGATTGAACCTGCAACCTTGGCGTATCCGGATGGTGCTCTAACCAACGGAGCTACCTTGGCCTGGGCCAACATGATGCTGTTTTTAGAAAAGAAAAAAGAAGCCCCAGCTGGTTTGGCTCAGTGGATAGGCCTGCAGTCCCGGGTTCGATTTCCGGTCAAGGGCACATGCCCGGGTTGCGGGCTCCATCCCCAGTAGTGGGCATGCAGGAGGCAGCCAATCCATGATTCTCTCTTATCATGGATGTTTCTCTCTCTCTCTCTCTCTCTCTCTCTCTCTCTCTCTCTCTCTCCTCCCTTCCTCTCTGAAATCAATAAAAATATATTTTAAAAAAAGAAAAGAAAAAAAGAAAAAGATAAGCTGTCTGCAGAGAATCAAAGAAAAATCTCCAAGATATAACATGAGATGAAGCAAATTGCCAAATAAGCATGAATATATTTTCATACAAATCATACTTATTTAATTTGTAGTTTTTCATATAAAATTATAATTATGTAGGTTAGAATATATATAAAATAATTATCAAGTAATACACACCAAACTATTCCCATGATTCTCTTGGGATAAAGGGTACAGCAATGTACTTATGGCTAGATTTTCTGCTTTACGCCAACATGTTTGAAAATTTTCACAATAAACGTATACTTTTTTCATCAGAAGAAAAATGTTAATTTTATGAAATTGTTAGATTTTTTAAAAAATGTAATTGATTTTTGGAGAGAGAGGAAGGGAGAGAGAGAAACATTGATGTGAGAGTGAAACATGGATCAGCTGCCTCCTGCACACCTCCTACTGGGGGTTGAGCTCAGAACCCAGGCATGTGCTCTGACCGAGAATCAAACTGGCAACCTTCCATTGCAGGGGACAACACCCAACCAGCTGAGACACACCGGCCAGGACTAGGTATTTTAACAATACCAGCTCCTACTATGTGCTTTATATATATTAACTTATTTAGTGCTCACCACAGTCTCAGGGCGTAAGTACCGTCATTTCCCCTATTTTACCAGAAGAGCCTGAGGCACAGGTTGAATCACTTGACCTTATTGGTTTATTTGTTTATAATTTAAATTTACATATAATTCACATGCCATAAAGTTTACTTTTCCCCCCCAATGGTTTTTACTGTATTCGCCAAGTTGTGCAACCATCACCACTATGTAATTCAACCAAATCTCACTCATTTCTGTGTCCCAAGCACCTAACATGGTGCTAAAACGGCTGTCGAGTGGATTTGCTCTTTATTTATTCAGCTCATATACCTGGAGTGTCTGCTGTGCCCGCCAGACACAGGCTGGGTGCAGGGGACACAGGAAAGAAACACCTGTACAGTGAGGGGCTCATAATACCATAAGGTGAGATAGACACCAGCCTTACCCAGCACACATCCAGGTGTAGTGGGGTGTGAAGTGTATTAGATTTTGTGGACCCTCTTTTTTTCAAAAGGTACATAATTAAGAATAAAAAATGGCTAGATCCCTGGCCAGTACGGCTCAGTTGGTTGAAGCATCATCCCGTGCAGCGAAGGGTCGCAGGTTCGGTTCTGGTCAGGGCACATACCTGGGTGGGGGGTGCGGTCCACGGGCGGGGTACATACAGGAGGCAACTGATCCATGTTTCTCTCTCTCTCTCTCTCCATCTCCTTTCCTCTCTCTCTAAAATCACTGAGGGCATGTCCTCAGGTGAGGATCTATAATAATAAAAGTGTAATATACTAGTTAGACCAGACGTCCTTCTGGACGTCCTTCCAGATGACCTCCGGACGAAGCCAGGGCTGCCTGGGTCCCGGGTGCCTGCTGGTGGCCGGAGGGAAGCCCGGGTTCCAGGTGCCAGAGGGAAGCCGGTGCCGGCAGCTGGGGGAAGGAAGGCCTACTCTTGCACGAATTTTGTGCATCGGGCCTCTAGTTAAAACATAAATAAATAAAGGCTAGGCAGTGGTTCTCAACCTTCTGGCCCTTTAAATACAGTTCCTCATGTTGTGACCCAACCATAAAATTATTTTCGTTGCTACTTCATAACTGTAATGTTGCTACTGTTATGAATCGTCATGTAAATATCTGATATGCAGGATGGTCTTAGGCGACCCCTGTGAAAGGGTCGTTCGACCGCCAAAGGGGTCGCGACCCACAGGTTGAGAACCACTGGGCTAGGGCCTTCCAGAGCCTCAGAAGGCGTGAGCAAGGGTCCCGAGGCCCAGGTTTTGCTGGCTCAGGGGAGCCCAGCGCTGGGCTTAAGGTCCTGTCTGGGAACCTCACTTCAGATCCAATTCCTAATTCGTGTAAGAGTCTGAATTAAAGAAGCTGCCCGCTGCGGGGAGACGATTCATTATCACTTGACTCACAGCGAGTTTTTTGGAAATCTGTGTGCTGTGCCGAGGCTGGGTGTCAGGTGCCTGGAACAACCGGCGCATCTCCCTCTGATCTCCTGGCCGGCCACTGGGAAGGGGCGCCGCACGCCTCCTGCCAGCGCGTGTCACTTCCTCGCCGCGGCCTTTTTCCCATCCCTCGTCCCTCGTTCATGTACACGTTCTCGAGGCATAATGTTCCCTTCACTCAGCTGTCAAGGAGGCCAGTCAGAGGCTCCCCGCTAAAAGCGCCTTCACAGTCAGCTCCCCGCAAGCCCTCGCTGTTTGGAGCTGTTACCCCCTCTTTACAGCAGCTGTGAGCAGCGGCGGAGAGAGCTCATCTTATGGACCGGCTCTGCTGAGTGACAGGGCAGGGAATGCACAGCTGGAATCGTGCAGGGGATCACAAAAGGCAGCTAGTCAGAAAGCCCGTGTTCCGATTTGCAGAATTGGAAATGGCTCTCTTCCTCCCGCAGAAAGACACTTCTGGGGCCAGTCTTCGGGTCTCCCGTGGAGCAGGTCCAGGTCCTCCCCGTGAAAACCGCCATGGAGCTGGAGAGGCGCTACTTGGTGTTCATCAACAGAGACAAGGTACGCTCTGCTCTGCCCGCCTCGGGAGGCGGCTCTGTGTGCTTTGAGTGGCGGTCGGTCCCAAGGATTCTATCAAGGATGCTTGGTTTCCTAGCCAAGTCCAGCTCCCTCCACCCAGGTCCATGGTGATACTGACAACGGCCATAGACAAGTGAGGGTGACTCTGAGAAGGCATTTCCAAGCAGACACATGGTCCCCAAAGGATCTTATTCACGTAGGGAAAAAATCTTGCTCGCCCAGTGTGACTTATGGTTGAGCATCAACCTGTGAACCAGGAGGTCACAGTTTGAATCCCTGACAGGGCACATGCCCAGGTTGCGGGCTTGATCCCCAGTAAGGGGTGTGCAGGAGGAGGCCTATCAGTGATTCTCTCTCATCATTGATGTTTCTCTCTCTTTCTCTCTCCCTCTCCCTTCCTCTCTCTGAAATCAATCTATATATATAAAAGGCTAATGTGCTAAATGTCCGACCGTCCGACCAGTTACTATGACGCGCACTGAACACCACGGGGCACATGCTCAATGCAGGAGCTGCCATGACGCGCACTGGCCATTTACAGAGAAATGGCACCGTGGACCTGGTGCCCACAAAGCAACACTTAGCTTCCCCCAAGTGGGACACAGGCCCTGCCACCACCCTGGAGTGACAGCCCGCCAAATCGCAGCCAATGCTGCCGAGACCCATGGCGCAAAATGCAGCCCACAGCCCAGTCCAGCCCGGAAACAGTGGCTGGGGGAACCGGGTAATGATGTCACGTAGCAACACCCACCTTCCTCTCCCTAGAAACAACTAGCCTCCTTGCAGTTTCTTCAGCCCAGGAACACAACTTGCTTTATAGCCAGGTGGAAACATTTTACACTTTAACCAAATGTCTGTGAAGCATTTCTCGTGCCTCATCTCATTTGATCCTTCACAGATGTCCTGGAGGAGGTAGATAGGAGACTTGGTGGAACCCCATATTCTTTTCATTAGCTGGAAAATGAAGATTTAGAAAACTTAGAAACTTGACCCAACTGAAGAGAAGTAAGAAATGGTGGACCTTGAAAATGACTCCAGGTTTTCTCACTGCACAGAATATAGTCAATATAGTCAAACACTGCTGCAGTTAAATATTTTACCCTTTGCTCTCCCTGCATGATCTACAATAATAATCTGCTTCATGTTGATATTTACTGCTGTGTTGCTGACAATTACCTGAAAGAGAAGTTGGGGTGCTTCACTGGGCTGTAAAAAGTTTAGCCAAATTAGAAAGCAGGTCTGATTAAGCAAGTTTATTCTATATATAGAAAAGACTATATGTGTGATACATATAAAACTCTCACTGGCGCCAATCGCATGCATGTGTTTCGATCTGTCATATCGATCATGTATTTGGTTGAAACTTCTAGAGAAAGGGCAAATAGCTATATTAAAATATTTCTTCTAATTAATTTCCTTTCAATGTGCACGAATCCATGCACTGGGCCACTAGTAAACATATATTTTAAAACATCTTATACTAGTAAAAGCATACAAATTAGTTACACTTAGTTGTGCATTTAATGAGTGACCTATACGGGAAAGCATAAAATCGTAGGATGTTAGGATTATTCTGGAAAACCTTGGGCATCCGCCTATGAAGACGGGAGGAAAGCTCCCTTCTGTGTCCTTGCTGGAACCTGACATCTCTCTCCTAAGGGATCACCCTGCAGGGGTCTGTGTGTGCGAACCCTCTGCCACCTGAAACGCGCTCACACACCCTGAGCCACAGGAGTCTTCCCAGTGACAGGCCTGAAGGTCACTGTGAAGGTGCCGGGCCCAGCCTGGGACCTGGTCATCCGAGCCTGAATATCCGGTTGCCTGTTCCTTTCCAGGTCGGACTCCAGATCTTACCGATAGATGGCAACCCCCATAAGACCTGTGCTATCGTCTGCCACCCGAACGGGGTGGCCGGGATGGCCCTCTCCTACAATGGCCACTACATCTTCACGGCCGGGGGACAGGACCTGTCTGTGGTGCAGTGGGAAGTCAACCTCAGGTGCGTGTTGGGGAGCAGCTTGGCCCGTGAGGACGGGGGCCAGTGCAGACCCCTTCTGAATACTCAGCAACAGCAGGCAGGTGTTACACCCAATCAATGCCGGGCACTGTGCCAGGGCCGCAGGTACAAAGGTGACCAAGGACTCAGGCATTGCCAGGCCCGTGTGGCTCAGTGGTTGGACGTGGAACTATGAACCAGGAGGTCACGGTTCTATTCCCGGTCAGGGTATGTGCCCGGGTTGTGGGCTCGGTCCCCGATGGGGGTGTGTGTAGGAGGCAGCCAAATGGTGATTCTCATCATTGATGAGTCCATCTCTCCTTCTCCCTTCCTCTCTGAAGTCAATAAAACTTTTTTTATTTTAAGAATTTAAAAACAAAAGGACTCAGGCCTTGCCCTCAGGCCGCTCCTGGTGAGAAAGCTTGCTACTCTGTCTGCAGGGAACATGGTATAGCTCTGACCACCAGAGGCTGCTACCGGGGCTCCTGTGACTGTCCCCTTGGGCATTCCTGGTGTTGACAGGCTCCTCTGTGTAACTTCTGGCCTTTACCCGGCGCTCCTCCAGAGCCACATGGCTCAAGTGGCCTCCCTGCCCACAGAGCCTGTTGGGACTGGGCTTGGGCCTGGCCTGGAGGCCACAGAGACGAAGCCCTCACAGCTGGGCACCTGCCTTGATGGCTAACATCAGAGCCAAGAGCCGCGTGAAGACTGGGCTGGGACCCCAGGTCCACCTGGCGATCACTCCGGCTTCACCGACCGTGTGTAGGGCTTGTGCAGGGCCCTATTGGGAGGAGTGGGGACAGTTGTGTGGGAGGTGGAGGTGCATGTCAGTTCCCAGTCAACGGCAGTAATAGTTTTTTTAAAAATATATTTTATTGATTTTTTACAGAGAGGAAGGGTGGGGGATAGAGAGTTAGAAACATCAATGAGAGAGAAACATCGATCAGCTGCCTCCTGCACGCCCCCTACTGGGGATGTGCCCACAACCAAGGTACATGCCCTTGACCTGAATCGAACCTGGGGACCCTTGAGTCCGCAGGCCGACGCTCTATCCACTGAGCCAAACCGGTCAGGGCAATAATTTTAACTGCTCGTACCAAGTCTGTTCTGGGCCAGGCCCTGTCCGGGTGCTTTCCAGATACTGTCCGATTTCATCCTCACAGCTGCCCTGTGAGGTAGGGGCCGTCGCCGTCCCCACTGTACAGGCCTGGAAACCACCTCCCAGGGGTTAGGTGACCTGCACTAGCGGTGACGGAGTAGTGGGGGGGTGGGGTTCTCGCCGTCTTTCTGATTCAGGCCCACACCTCAGCAGGCACTCATCACAGCACAAAAGTAAAGGTCTTCTTGACAAATCCCTTATTGCATCCATTTAATTCTCACAACAACCTGTGAAGCAGACCCTGCAATTATTCCCACTTTACAGAAGAGAAAACTGAGGCCCAGGGAGGTGAAGTTACCTGCAAGGGGCAGAACTGGGAGCCCAGAGTCCAGATACTAAACCACTTCTCTGCTGTGGTCTACACTGCAGTGTGTTGTGGTTTTAAAAATATATATATTTTTATTGATTTCAGAGAGGAAGGGAGAGGGAGAGAGAGATAGAAACATCAATGATGAGAGAGAATCATTGATTGGCTGCCTCCCGCACGCCCCACACTGCTGATCAAGCCCGCAACCTGGGCTTGTGCCCCGGCCGGGAATCGAACCCTGACCTCCTGGTTCATAGGTCGATGCTCAACCACTGAGCCACACTGGCCGGCTGCAGTGTGTTTTAATAACCCACAAGGAGGCTAATGGCCTGGTTAGCGGAGATCCAGTGAGTGGGTTATTATAATGATTTCATATTATTATTAGCATTCTATGCGTGGCAAAGTCGGTCTCATACAAAAGTAGGTTTTCTTACCTTACGGGCCTATTTTTGGAAAAGCTGACCCCGTGTTAGAGAGCAGAGGGTTATTTTTATCCGACTGGCATGGGTCCCCTGTGGCCTCCTGAGTGTTCGTGGAAGCAATTAGCGTTGGCAGTTCACCTCTACCACCCGGTGCCCTCGGCCCTGGCCACGTGAGGTCTAGAGTCACGGGCAGAGCCGCTGTGCAGGGAGGACTCCCTCTGGAGAGGCGCGGTCCCCGAAGATCGCAGACACCTTGCCAAGCGCCTGCTCTGCCGTCTGCGTGTGGATATCACTGTCATTGAGGCGTTTGACCTGTACCACCGGGCGCCGCGCTTGGAATGGAACTTTTCACTTTTGGTTCATCATGGAGGGCGTTTTCTTAACAGGTTCACAGGGACCCTAATCGTAGCTGCGCCCCGGAATAGCCTCCGGAGGCCCGCAGTGCCCCGCGGCCCCGGCCCCGGCTGCTGGCGCTCGAGAGCTTTCTAACAGCCCCCTTTTTGCTCCCGTTCTAGCGCCCTGGAGGCAGCTGTTTCTCTTGGGGGTGAAGACTTGATCCCGTTCTATGGCCTGGTGTCTGGTGGCAGGGAAGGAAAATTCTACAGGGTAATCGTCCTCAGAGTAAACACTGCCCGGTAACATCGAGTTAGGAGTTTGCAAAACACAGGTGTCCGGGGGTTAACCCTCGTGCTTTCCCCCCCAAAGCTCTTTTTCTCCTCCCCCCACCCCCCAACACACTGAGCTCAAAATGTACTTTCTAGAAAATGTCCTTGGAGTCTTAATGGATGCTTCCCACTGAAGCCACAGTGCACGCTGTGTTGCCATTTTGCTTCCACGCAGGAGCTGGAGGACTATTTTTACTACTCGCAGCTCCGTAGTCAAGGCATCGACACAATGGAGGCCAGGAAGGTGTCGGAACACATTTGCCTGTCGGAGGTGCCTTTTGTCATGAGAGCCATCGGCTTCTACCCCTCGGAAGAGAAGGTAGGCAGGAGGAGGGCAAGGACAGCGGGGGGATGTGCTCTTTAGGAAACCGGCCCCGGAGACAGCGAGCTCGGGTCAGCGTGAAGCACTGAACATGGTTCTTGCGTAAGTGGCTCAGGAGGAAGGTTCTGGGAGAGCAGACGAGCTCCTTAGAACAGCCTCCCCTGCAGATGTTCCTAAAAGACAGGTTCCTCACCACCAAGGGTGGGCGCTGGTCAGAGCGAGGGTCTGGGAGTCAGCGGGGCTGGCCCGGGCGGGGAGGACCAAGGAGGCGATGCCTGAGAAGCACTCGGTGCAGGAAGAGCTCAGTGACAGTTCTTCCCCGTCTGTCTGGCTGCTGCTAACCTGGCCCGTGGGGATGGGGTGCCTCTGGGAGGTGGGGCTCAGACAATGCCATCTCTGCATGACCTCACTGAGCACCCCCAGCTGTAGGTGGGGGGCTCCACAGGGGCACCAGCGACACTCCCAGGAGAATGTTCCCCAGAGAAACTGTGGCTTAAAATGCAATTGAGCCCGGCCGGTGTGGCTCAGTGGTTAAGCATTGACCTGTGAACCAGGAGGTCACTGTTCGATTCCCAGTCAGGGCACATGCCCAGGTTGCCGTCTCAATCCCCAGTGGGGGGCATGCAGGAGGCAGCACATCAATGATTCTCTCTCATCATGGGTGTTTCCAGCTCTCTCTCCCTCTCCCTTCCTCTCTGAAATCAATAAGAACATATTTCTTAAAAATGCAATGGATTGGGTTTCTTCCTGAGTTTAAATGTTAACACATCAGAAAAGATATATAAGTGGAATGAAGAAAACAATTATAATCCCTCTGCACAGGCTAAATGGTTATTCATATTTTAAATCATACACACACACACACACACACATACACACATTTATTTTAATTTTTAAAATCCTTACCCCAGGATATGTTTTTTTTATTTTATATCTTATTGATTTTTTACAGAGAGGAAGGGAAAGGGATAGAGAGTTAGAAATATCGATGAGAGAGAAACATCGATCAGCTGCCTCCTGCCCCCCTCCTACTGGACATGTGCCCACAACCAAGGTACATGCCCTTGATCGGAATTGAACCTGGGACCTTTCAGTATGCAGGCTGACGCTCTATCCACTGAGCCAAACTGGCTAGTGCTCAGGATATGTTTTTATTGATTTTTAAAGAGAGAGAGGAAGGGGGAAGGGGGGAGAGAGAAACATTGTTTGCCTTCCATATGCTCCCTGACTGCAGATCAAACCTGCAACCTAGGTATGTGCCCTGACTGGGAATCGAACCCACAACCTTTTGGAGTACAGAATGACGTTCCAACCAACTGAACCCCCCGGCCAGGGCTTCTCACTGTGTTTTCAAGGTGCCCCTACGTTGTAGCGTAGATCAGTCCTGCATTTCTTTTCATGGCTGAATCATATTCTACTCATTCATATGGGCAGGGCACATCTTACTTCTTTCCCTTCATCAACTGGTGGACACCTGGGCTGTTTTCACCTTTTGGCTGCTGTGAGTAACACTGTCATGAGTATTTGCGTACGTGTCTTTGTGTACTGGTAGAGGCGTGTTTTGACTTCTCTTGCGTGCACACCTGGGAGGGATATGGCAGCGTCAGTGGTGACTCCATGGTGAACTGTTTGAGGAACTGCCAGTGTTTGTTACCTGTCTATCTATCCATCCATCCATCATCTATCTCCTCTATTTATTTAAATTGGTTGGGGTGGCCTTGGTTAATAGGATCACACAGGTTTCAGGTATGGACTTCTGTGTTATAAGGTCTGAATACCAGTGTCCTTTATCCACACTATTTCTGGGTGCAGCTGCAAGGCAGGATCGAGATTTCGGAGAGCTGCGGGCCCCTCGCTGACCCTCGGTTGTGGATTTGGAACAAGATGAAGGACTCGTCCTTCTGATTTGGAAACCTTTAAAAACATTCACGTGGGGCAGGGAGGAGTCCCGGAGGTGTTTGAGGCCCGGGGTCTGATGAGCAGCCGGGAGAAGGTCACCAGGAAGGGCCCTGTGATTGGGTGGTGGCCTCATCTCTGAGTCACCCACCACAGACGACAGGGAGACAGCTCTGTGGCCGGGCACTAAAGGCGACTGCGTCCAGTGGGCAGGACTTGGCGCTCCGTGGCGTGTCCCTGGACAGAGAGGCAGCTGCCATCCAGATGTGGTTACTGGCGGAAGCAGAGGGCAGCTGTGAGTCACACAATGAGGCAGAAATAGCAGGGGTGTCTCCAGATGTGACTGTGTCCTGGCCCTGCCCACCCCTGACACCTGCCCCGCAGCCCCTCCTCGCCTGCCCCAGGTCAGCGCAGAAGCACTGGGCGGCAACACGAAGGTGATGCTGTGACAGAAGACTGTCTCCTTGTTGCGGAGCACGTTCCCAAGAGCTCTGTGCACCGGAAGGAGGAGGAGAGCCCTCCCGGAGTCTGTGGAACTGTCGCAGAAGAACCCGGCTCACCAGGCGCCGTTGACAGAAGCGAGAGGTGGCCTCCGTGCAGATGCATGGTGACCCCCTCCTGTTAACAGGGAGGCTGTAAAGCTTACTTGTGAAGCATGGTTCTGAGGACATCAGGGGCTTCCTGTGGTCGGCGGCAGGATCACCAGCCCGAAGGCCTGTTGGGTGGATGTCAGAGGCGGCCGTGAAATCATCCTGGGCCAGGGGCTCCGGCCACCAGGCACAGGCTGCCCTCGTGTCACGGGCCGGGCAGCAGTGCCACGGAGAGGCCAGGTGCTGGGTGTCTAATGTTTAAAAGCTGTTGAATAAAATACCTGCCCTGACTGTTCTCCCCTTTAGCACGGGCTGGTTCTAACGAGGGTTCTGGACTTCTCGGAGTTTCCCACTTGGATGGGCAGCATGGGGGAGCCAGGCCAGCAACCTGCTTGCCTTTTCACCCGGGCACCTTCTCTGGCCACCCTCAGCCCTTCCCTGCCCTCCCTCGCTTCCACTCTCTAAAAATCAAGGAGTCCTGCCCGTGTGGCTCAGTGGTTGAGTGTCGACCTATGAACCAGGAGATCACAGTTCAATTCCTAGTCAGGGCACATGCCCTGGTTTCGGGCTCAATCTCCAGTAGGGAGTGTGCAAGAGGCAGGCAATCAATGATTCTCTTTCATTGTTGATGTTTCTATTTCTCCCTCTCCCTTCCTCTTTGAAATCAATAAAATCAATGGAAAATCTCTATATATGAAAGGCTAACATGCTAAGTGTCTGTCCGGATAATTATGTCACATAGCAACACCCAACTTCCTCTCCCTAGCAACTAGTCTCCTTGCAGTTTCTTCAGCCCAGGAACACGACTTGCTTTATAGCCAGGTGGAAACATTTTACACTTTAACCAAATGTCTGTGAAGCATTTTCCTGTGCCTCATCTCATTTGATCCTCACAGAAGTCCTGGAGTAGGTAGATAGGAGACTCAGTGGAATCCTCTTTTCCTTTCATTAGCTGGGAAACGGCGATTTAGAAAGCTTAGAAACTTGACCCGACTGAAAAGAAGTAAGAAATGGTGGACCTTGAAAATGACTTCAGGTTTTCTCTCTGTGCAGAATATAGTCAAACACTGCTGCAGTTAAATATTTTACCCTTTGTTCTCCCTGCGTGATCTACAATAATAATCTGCTTCATGTTGATATTTACTGCTGTGTTGCTGACAATTATCTGAAAGAGAAGTTGGGGTGCTTCACTAGGCTGTGAAAAGTTTAGCTAAATCAGAAAGCAGGTTTATTCTATGTATAGAAACGGCTAAGTTGACTCACACATGTGTGATACATATGAAGGTCTTGCTGGCGCCAATCACACGCGTGTGTTTTGATCTGTCATTGTCAATCGTGAATTTGGTTGACACTTCTATTCTAGAGAAAGGGCGAATAGCGATATTAAAATATTTCTTCTAATTAATTTCCTTTCAATGTTCACAAATTCGTGCACTGGGCCACTAGTAAATAAAAATCAATGGAAAGAATATCCTTGGTGAGGATTAACAACAACAAAATAAAAATAAAATAAAAACCGTAACACCACCCCACGCCCATTAAATCAGCATCTCTGGGGATGGGACTTGGGCATCAGGACGTTTTAGCTCTCCGGGTGAATCAGAGGAACCCCTGCCTTAGCAGAGGGTGGGCCCGTGAGAGAATGTCAGCACAGGCCAGCTGGGCGCCCCGGGCGGGCAGCGTCACGCTGGGGCATCGGGAAGGCACTCGGTGTTCCGGTTCCGTCTCTGAGGTTCCTCTCCAAGTATGAACTCTGTTTCGACAAGCAGCAGAACCTGCCTTCTCACCTACCACTTGCAGAGTAGGCTCGGGGAAGAGATGTCAGTGACGCCGAAACTGCCAGCTCTGTCCCTTGAGCAGGGGAGGAGTAAGAGGTGAATCCCCATGCAGTGGATCATGCTGAGGACACACGCTGTGCTCTGCTCTGGGCACGAGTGACTTCAGGCACCTTTGGGTTCCTTTGGGTTATCTTTGGGTTAGTCTCCTATTTCTGAATTGAGTCAGATCATATATCACATTTATATTTTACATGTATCACTTACATTATTTATGTACTTACAAAGTGTAATTTATATTATACTAGAGGCCCAGTGCATGGATTCGTGCACCAGTGGAGTCCCTCGGCCTGGCTTGTGCCCTCTCACAATCCGGGACCCCTCGGGGGATGTCAGACTGCCGGTTTCAGCCTGGTCCTCACAGGCCAGGCCAAGGGACCCCACCGGTGCACGAATCCATGCACCAGGCCTCTGGTATGCATATAAGATATTTGGTTAATCTCTTCCCATCCTCCCTCCTCCCCATTCCCTCTGAGACTCATCAGTCTGTTCCATGTTTCCATGCCTGTGTGTTGAGCGTCTGCCCCCTTGATGTACAGTGCGTGTCATAGCTACCGGTTGAACGGTTGAAAGGTTGAACGGTCACTTAAGCTTTTGTATATATAGATTATAATTACATATAACTGGCAAGGACATACAAAGCATAACCACAGGCCCTAGCCAGTTTGACTCAGTGGAAAGAGCATTGGCCTGCAGACTGAGGGATCCCGGGTTCGACTCCAGTCAAGGGCACATACCTCTGTTGCAGACTCCTTCCCGGCCTGGGCCCTGGTTGGGGCTCATGCAGGAGGCAACCAATCGATGCGTTTCTCTTACATTGATATTTCTCTCTGTCTTTCCCTCTCTCTTCCACTCTCTCTAAAAATCAGTGGAAAAATATCCTCAGGTGAGGATTAAAAACAAAAACAGAACAAAACAACAAAGCATAACCACGGGAGTAGTTGCTGCTTGTTGAGTACTTGTTATGTGCTAGGCATGATGTTTAGCACTTTACACACATGGTCGCAGTTAGCTTCAAAACAGTCCAATCAGATGTGTTACCATATCACACCCTTTTTCAAGATGAGAAAACCGAGGATGAGGAATGTTAAGTTACTCCCCCAGGTCACGTAGAAAGTGACAGACCCAGGGTTTGAACCTCGGTCTGTCATCAAAGATCATATGTACAGCCCCAGTCTCCACTGGCTCAGTGAGTAGAAGCATGTGTATATAATAACACTTAAAATTACATAATACATTATGTAAAGAATGTGCTCCAGGATAGTGTTTTATTTATAGATAAAATTATACGTAATCTAACATGCGATTGTGTATAATATAAGCTCACTAAATGCTATATATGAAACAGTGTTCCATTTAAAGCTACTTTTATACTAGCAATTATAGTTCATTGGTATCCTAACCAATGATGTAACATTTTCAAAAGATCATTCCCAGAATGTTGCATTGAGAATATGTGGTTTCTTTGAAAATATTGGGTACTAAGACAGTGTTAAAGGTAAGAAAGGATATATATATATATATATATAAAATCAAATTTGCAAAAAATCAACCCCATAACAGACATGATCTAAACTGTGAACATTTGTCTGTTGTCAACCAGTATCACCTCAATAAATTGAATAAAAAATGAAAAATAAAAAAACCCACAAAACACACATTTGTCTGTTACCCTCTGATTTTTAGAATATATGAAAAGTGCCAGCCGGCCAGCATGGCTCAGTGGTTGAGCTTCGACCTATGAACCAGGAGGTCACGGTTCCATTCCCAGTCAGGGCACATGTCAGGGTTGTGGGTTCAATCCCCTCTCCCTTCCTCTCTGAAATCAATAAAATATAT
>NW_005367694.1:470207-471554 GCF_000412655.1 Myotis brandtii
TCATCAGTCTGTTCCATGTTTCCATGCCTGTGTGTTGAGCGTCTGCCCCCTTGATGTACAGTGCGTGTCATAGCTACCGGTTGAACGGTTGAAAGGTTGAACGGTCACTTAAGCTTTTGTATATATAGATTATAATTACATATAACTGGCAAGGACATACAAAGCATAACCACAGGCCCTAGCCAGTTTGACTCAGTGGAAAGAGCATTGGCCTGCAGACTGAGGGATCCCGGGTTCGACTCCAGTCAAGGGCACATACCTCTGTTGCAGACTCCTTCCCGGCCTGGGCCCTGGTTGGGGCTCATGCAGGAGGCAACCAATCGATGCGTTTCTCTTACATTGATATTTCTCTCTGTCTTTCCCTCTCTCTTCCACTCTCTCTAAAAATCAGTGGAAAAATATCCTCAGGTGAGGATTAAAAACAAAAACAGAACAAAACAACAAAGCATAACCACGGGAGTAGTTGCTGCTTGTTGAGTACTTGTTATGTGCTAGGCATGATGTTTAGCACTTTACACACATGGTCGCAGTTAGCTTCAAAACAGTCCAATCAGATGTGTTACCATATCACACCCTTTTTCAAGATGAGAAAACCGAGGATGAGGAATGTTAAGTTACTCCCCCAGGTCACGTAGAAAGTGACAGACCCAGGGTTTGAACCTCGGTCTGTCATCAAAGATCATATGTACAGCCCCAGTCTCCACTGGCTCAGTGAGTAGAAGCATGTGTATATAATAACACTTAAAATTACATAATACATTATGTAAAGAATGTGCTCCAGGATAGTGTTTTATTTATAGATAAAATTATACGTAATCTAACATGCGATTGTGTATAATATAAGCTCACTAAATGCTATATATGAAACAGTGTTCCATTTAAAGCTACTTTTATACTAGCAATTATAGTTCATTGGTATCCTAACCAATGATGTAACATTTTCAAAAGATCATTCCCAGAATGTTGCATTGAGAATATGTGGTTTCTTTGAAAATATTGGGTACTAAGACAGTGTTAAAGGTAAGAAAGGATATATATATATATATATATAAAATCAAATTTGCAAAAAATCAACCCCATAACAGACATGATCTAAACTGTGAACATTTGTCTGTTGTCAACCAGTATCACCTCAATAAATTGAATAAAAAATGAAAAATAAAAAAACCCACAAAACACACATTTGTCTGTTACCCTCTGATTTTTAGAATATATGAAAAGTGCCAGCCGGCCAGCATGGCTCAGTGGTTGAGCTTCGACCTATGAACCAGGAGGTCACGGTTCCATTCCCAGTCAGGGCACATGTCAGGGTTGTGGGTTCAATCCCCTCTCCCTTCCTCTCTGAAA
>NW_005367694.1:471577-483805 GCF_000412655.1 Myotis brandtii
ATATGTATATTTTAAAAGGTGCCTTTCTGCTTTTTTTTTTAACCTCTTCCTTAGATCGATGATATATTTAACGAAATCAAATTTAGTGAGTATGTGGACACTGGAGAGGTAATTGACAAAATCACCTTACCGGATTTCCTGAAAGTTTACCTTAACCACCGGCCACCTTTTGGTTACACCATGAGTTCCATCCAGAAGAACTTCAACATTCTGGGCTACACCAACTCGGAAGGAAAGAAAGCCATTCGAAGAGAGGATTTCCTGAGGCTGCTTCTAACTAAAGGTGAACCCACAAATAGGGTTATCTCGAAGGCCCTTGGGCCATGCCCCCTGGAGAGAGGCGAGCTGGGGAGACAGGACCATCCCCCTCCAGCATCTTTAACTTGACAGGATGCACTTAGTGGCCCGCACGGCCCGCAAACGTGAGGCAGCGGGAAGGATGCTGACCTGGAGGCCAGAAGAAGGCCCGTCATGCCCCCATGACTGACACCTCGAGGTTCCCTGTCCCCACTTGACAAGTGCCAGCCATCTATCCCACGGGGCGATGATGAGGCGCAGTTGTGAAATAAATGTTTCTCCTTTTCCCCTGCTATTTTCCCCATTATTTTATGTGAGGAAGTCAAGCGAGCTCTCTCTGTGGGTGATCGTTTTATCTTAGTCAAACCCGGGGATCGAGGGTTGTGAGGGAGTTCGAAGTAAAGCTGAGGGCAGTCTCGATCAGAAAGTTGTCTGATGTCTCCATACAAGCCCCAAAGAATGTCCCCTGTGGGAGTCCCATTTTTAACACCATGTAAGGATGTATATCTGGCAGCAACATGGGACTCTCTAGATACATTTTTTAAAGATTTTAAAGTTGATTTTCAGGAGAGAGGGGGAGAGTGCAACATTGATCGGTTGCCTCCTGCATGCCCCCTACTAGGAATAGAGCCCAAAACCTGGGCATGTGCCTTGACTGGGAATGGAGCTGGCAACTTTCGATGCACCAGACGATGCCCAACCAACTGAGAAAGGGCTCTAGAAAAGGAAATCGTGCCTGGCCGTTGTGGCTCAGTGTTTGAGCGTCGACTTATGCACCAGGAGGTCATGGTTCGATTCTGGGTCAATGCACATTCCCAGGTTGCGGGCTCAGTCCCCAGTGCGGGTAGGGGGTTGCAGGAAGCAGCCAATCAATGCTTCTCTCTCATCATTGATGTTTCTATCCCTTCCTTCCTCTCTGAAATGAATATATATATATATATTTTCTTTATTAAAAGAGAAGGAAATTGTGGAGTAATTCTCTTTCAGACCTCGCAGTGTTGATGCTAAGCTCTGACATCTGGCTTAGTCCCGAGAGCTGACCAGCCACCTTTTTCCTTTCCGATGCCCAGGGGAGCACATGACGGAGGAGGAGCTGTCCGACTGCTTCGCCACGCTGCTGGGCCTGAACCCCGAGGGCTGGAAATCCGAGCCGGCCGCCTCCTCCCTCAAAGGTACTGGGGCCGCCCTGTCCTGTCCTGTCCGGGCAGGCCGCTGGGCTCACTCACCTGCTGTCGGCTTACGTGCGTTTGTCTCTCGGGACCTGTGCGAGCCGCCCTCCCTCATACCCTGCATACGACACAGCAAGTCTGCGGGGAAGGCCATGAACACGCTGTGAGAGGGCTAGCGAGCGTGGCCGTGTCTAGGCCATGGTCCCGCTGTCTGTCCCTCCTTCGTGCCGCTGGCCTGGCGGCTTCCTTTACACCACCGCCCCGTCTTCACCTTCCCAGCTCGGGTGGGTGACGACTGGCCGCCAGTAGAGAACACAGTTCGGAAGCTGTTTCAGAAAAAGAGGAATTGTCCAGAGGGACTGGATTAGAAGAGGACAGTGACTTGGTAGGCGGCACAAGCCCAACTTCGAGCTGTCAGACTTTAAAGGTTTCTTTGTTGTTGTTAATCCTCACCTGAGGCTACTTCTCCATTGATTTCTGGAGAGAGTGGAAGGGAGAGGGAGAGACAGAAAGAGAGAGAAACATCGATGTGCGAGAGAATCATCCATTGGTTGCCTCCCACACGCGCCCCGACTGGGCCGGGGATCAAGCCTGCAATCTAGGTAAGTGCCTTTGACCTGAATTGAACCCGAGATCCTTCAGTCCGAGGGCCAGTGCTCTGTCCGCTGAACCAAGCTGGCGAGGGCGACTTTAGTTTTTAATGATCATCCCTCCTTTCCTGAGGATTTCCTGCCTCCTTCTACTCCACCAGAGGGAGGAAAATGGCCCTGCGGTTTGGGTTGCAAAGTCAAGCTCAGGAGGCACCCATCCAGACCCCTCTCCTGGGCCTGCCTGTGTGCACATGACTCCAGTGACGCCCCGACACTGGGCCGGTGACCCCTCGGTGGGCAGAGCCACCCTGTTATTGTGACTGGAGTCAGGAGCAACAATTTCTCACTGGCCTGCCTTCTCCCTCTTGTATTGTCTGTACCCAATATCTTTTTATTTTATTTTATTAAGTTTCTATTGATTTCAGAGAGGAAGAGAGAGGGAGAGAGAGATAGAAACATCCATGATGAGAGAGAATCATTGATGGGCTGCCTCCTGCACGCCCCACACTGGGGATCTAGCCCATAACCCAGGCATGTGCCCTGACCGGGAATTGAACTGTGACCTCCTGCTTCGTAGGTCAATGCTCAACAACTGAGCCACCCTGGCTGGGCCATCCCATCCCCAATTTCAAGTGAGACAGCGCTCCTGAACTCAGTTCTAGAGCCCGGGATCTGATGGGCCACTGCTAACCCACCCCCCGCCCCACCCCATTCCTTGTGATCTTGGGGGGTCTCAGAATGTTACTTTCCCAATTATTATGTATTTAGTGTTTCTAAGAGTCTCGAAACGGTGAAATCAGCAATACCATGTGGTTAAGGCAGTGGTTCCCAACCTTCCTAATGCCTCGACCCTTTAATACAGTTCCTCATGTTGTGGTGACCCCCAACCATAAAATTATTTTTGTTGCTACTTCATAACTGTAATTTTGCTACTGTTATGAATCGTAATGTAAATATCTGATATTCAGGATGGTCTTAGGCGACCCCTGTGAAAGGGTCGTTCGCCCCCCAAAGGGGTCGCGACCCACAGGTTGAGAACCGCTGGGTTAAGGCTTTCCAGTGAGGTTTGTAGATTCAGGACCCCAGTGGCCCAAACCATAAAGGAAGGATTGTAACCAGTCCCCTCCCCCAACCCCACAACCCCCGCCCTCCGGGGGTTTTCAAGGAATCAAAGCCAAACCACAGCACAAAGCACCTGTCCCCTCTGAGTTTCGCTTCCTTGCATTTCTGGGAAAACGCTCTCGCGGCAGAAGCCCAATCATTGGGAAGACACGTGCGTTCTCTTGTCCATCAGGGCCGGAAGTGCGCTGGGAAGAGGAGCTCCCGGAGGAGATCACGGCGGAAATATTCGTCACGGACATCCTGGGCCTGACCATTTCACCCGGTTTCGGACAAGATGCTGAGGTCAGCGAGGGTGCAAGGGATGTCTGAGGGACAAAGGACTTTGTGTGTGGGGAGGGTTTTTTTCCCCTCCAAGAGGCAGTACTTGCCCGTGTTTCCCTACCCCCATGCCAGTCTTTAAAACATGTAGGCATTAAATTAAAAGCAAATTTCTGTTAAGCAGTGGGATTCATCAAGTTGGACGTTCCACTGTTTCTGAAACAGACAAGTGGGTGGAGGCATGACAAGCAAGGCAAGGCTGCCGCAGAGGGTTTGGAGGGGGAGCGGGAGGTGGTGGGGTCCCCAGGAGGCCTCAGCCCGCAGCAGGCCTTCCTAGGGACACAGGTGACCTATTCCCTTCCCTGCAAATGCCCGCTGGGCCCCCGGCCTACTGTGGCCCAATGTGGATGGGACCGCCCCCGCCTGCTGTCAGGCTGGGGTGGGGGTGCTCCGGGCCCCCGGGAGTCTCTTGCTCACGGCTTCTCATCAGCAAAACACCCAGGCAGCTGTGCGTGGCGGTTATGAAGAGCACCACTGGCCATGCTGAACTCCGGTGACAACTGTCAGAGAGAATGCAAAAGGCCCAGAACCTGATGTGCGCTGCACCTGGACCCGCAACCACAGGCCGCCCTGCCCCCCACACACAGCAGACACCGGCCTGGTGGGTCTGCCGCCGCCTCACCCTCCGTGGGCTTCAAAACACGCAGAAGGCAAAAAGCGGGCCAGCCCCCCAGCTCAGGGGCTGTTGAGGGAACACACTGCGTTTTTAGCGGTGTTTTGACCTTAAAAAGGAAGTGCCATCATTGTGTAAACAGGTGGAAGTTAGGGTCTGATTTTAGAGTTTTGTCCTCAGTTAGGAGGTCTCCCTTTTCAGGCAGATGTGCCCGATGTCGTCCCCGACACATGCGCAGTCCAGCACGCCTCCCACCCAGACCAGGCCCTTCCCAGGGGAACTAGCCTGGCTGGCAGCGCTTCGGAGCCCTGCCCGGGTGCTCTGTGCTGGGCGCTGGGGCTGTGTGTGCAGAGCCTTCCCCGCTGCCTGGCGCCCACCTGGACCGCAGACTGGAACCGTCGCCCGGACCAGCCATGTCACTGCGACCTTGGGACGGACAGCGTCTCGTCGTGTCACCAGTGCTAGCTCACATTTTGTTCTTAAAACAAAACAAAAAACAAGCTCTGTGGATCAATTTTGCAGCTGCTGAGGGCTTCAGAGACATATTACCAAACAGCAAGCCAGTTAGAAAGTTCTCAGGGACATTTTAGGGAACAGGAAACCCCAAATGACTTGTTCTCTTAAAACAACAACTCAGAATTGGATGCAGTCTAGACACCAGAGGCTTCTTTCTCTTTCTTTTTTTTAAAAAAAATTTATTTCAGAGAGGAAGGGAGAGGGGGAGAGAGAGAAACATCAATGATGAGAGAGAATCATGGATCGGCTGCCTCCTGCATGCCCCACACTGGGGATGGAGCCCGCAACCCGGGCATGTGCCCTGACCGGGAATCAAACCTGAGACCTGGTTCATAGGTTGACGCTCAACCACTGAGCCCCATCAGACGCACCAGAGGCCTCTTTCACCGAGCCCGGCGCACTCTGATTTTGTTCTTATCGACGGCACATATTGGGGTAATTGTCTTCAGCAGAACCGACCAGGGACCACTTGGACCCACCGTGGCTGGGCCACTGTCGCACCCAGGCTGAGCCACGCCCCCTGCGCTGAGCCAGCTTCCTGTGTCTCTAAGTCAGCGTTCGGTCCTTGCCAAAATATCCCGGGACAGCAAGATCCGCGTCGATGACTTCCCACTCCGCTCCCAGCCCAACCTGGACTGTGGGGCCCTTTCTCACCTTCGGGGCTCCTTTCTGCGGGCCCTTTGGTCCTGCTGTCTCTCAACTTGTCTGACCAGCGCGGTGCACTCAGCCCCAGGAGGGCCTCTCCCCCTCCATCCCGGGCCACACAGGTAGTGGGCAGGAAGGACAGCCATCCCAGGGCACCCGCCCCCCAAGTGAGCAGAGAGCTCAGACTCGCCAGCCGTGTGGGTGGCAGAGCAGCAATGCCAGAAAGGGAGGAAGGAGATTGGAGACAGGACTGTTGGGCTCGTACATCAAGCCTGTTTTGTAATATTCCTTTAAGCTAAGCTAGCAGAGGGTAGTTACCCGACCTATGAGTCGGGTGGCAACTTGCTGCAGATCCCCAGTGCCCGGATCTATTTATTACCGTCAGCTTTGAAGCAGCTGCCTGTAGGGAAACGCCGGCCAAATCCCTGAAGAACACGCTCAGGCCGAAAACACCAGGCCTAGGCTGGCCGGGGCTGAAGGACACGGACCTTTAAAATGAGGCCCCCCCTGCCCTAACCGGTTTGGCTCAGTGGATAGAGCATCAGCCTGCGGACTCAAGGGTCCCGGGCTCGATTCCTGTCAAGGGCATGTACCTTGGTTGCGGGCACATACCCAGTAGGGAGTGTGCAGGAGGCAGCTGATCGATGTTTCTCTCTCATTGATGTTTCTAACTCTCTATCCCTCTCCCTTCCTCTCTGTAAAAAATCAATAAAATATATTTTTTTAAAAATAAAATGAGACCCCCCTGCATTGCCTTGAGGTGCTTGCAGAGGACAGAGAGCACCAAAAAGCACGCAGGGATGGCCCTCTGAAAACAGAATACTATTTCAGATGGGGCCCCTGGCTGCTGACCGACCCACCCCAGTTTGTGGCTTGCAGAGTTCCGGGGCATGTAGAATAGCAGTGGTCTCCCCAGCACCGCCATGAGCCGCCCCCACAAACCCCACTTTCCACCGCAGACTCCCAGCCCCCCTCCCACGCAGGCGTCAAAAACTCCCACATGGTTTTCTGCTTCTCCTATGTACTCGCTCCTGGGCACCCTTGGGTGCAGCTCATCTCTCAAACCTCAGTTTCCTCCGGGGACGCCGGACTCCCAGGGTGGTTGTGAGGATTAAAGGAGATGGTGCGATTGAAGAGTGAGCTGCTGGCAGGAGGCAGCGCTTAAAATAGGACAGCAGCTATTATTATGACAGGCAGACGCGGTGCCTGAGACTTGGAGAGAACAAACCTCTCCTAATCCCAGAGCTTTCCCACTGGTCAGCACTCTCTGCTGGTTTTGACAGCGGGCCCTCGATAACCACCTGTGGGCTGACCAAGTGAACGAACCGGAAGCTCCGGTGCCCTTGTAGGAGCCAACTTGGCTTCTGAACAGCAGCGCACGCCAGTCCTCACTGGCCCTCTGCATCGGGATCGGAAGCCGGTCCCTGCAAAGGGCGGAGAGGAGTACATGCTGCGGCGCCCTCAGCAGATGGGCTGCGGCTCAGCTCCTGCGCCGGGCCAGCGGCGAAGCAGCCACAGGCCATTCGGGGAAGAAGGACCGCGGACTCGTTCTGATCAGATGGAGTTTCGGACACGGACGTGTGGATTTCCTGAGAATTCCCACATATCACAAAGCCGTCTTCTTCTTTTTATTATTTCAACCATTTAAAACTGCAGAAGCCATCTTTCTAGCTCGTGGGCCACCCGGAAACAGCAGCCCCTGATGCGCCCCGCAGGCCGGATCCACTCCGCCAACAGATGTTTACAAACACGGCGAATCTGTGCAGAAGCCTTGGCTGGTTCTCTTCCAAACCGTCTCGAGCAACAAGAAAAGGCTGGGAAACGGTCACCGACGGGAGGGGACGGAGGGGACACGGCGGTGAAACGCAGTGGGAACCGGGATTTCTGGAGAAACTGGTGACGTCGACATGAAGTCTGTCCTGTGTGGTGTAGTTCAGCTAACTCCTTAGTTCCCATCACTGTGTCCTGGTTACATAAGACGTGCGCCCGGGGGAAGCTAGGTGACGGGTCCATAGGGACGCTCTCGGTTCTGCCTTTGCAACTCTCCTGTAAATCTAAAATTATATCAAGATGTAAAAAAAGAAAAAGAAATCTGGCCCTGGCTAGGTAGCTCAGTTGGTTAGAGCATCGTCTGGATACGCCAAGGTTGTGGGTTCGATCCCCAGTCAAAAATCAACCACTGAATGCATCAATAAGTGGAACAACAAATCAATGCTTCTCTCTCTGTCTCTCTAAAATCAATTTTAAAAAATATATATTTTTTATTGATTTCAGAGAGGAAGGGAGAGGGAGATAGAAACATCAACGATGAGAGAGAATCTTTGATCAGTTGCCCCCTACTGGGGATGGAGCCCACAACCCAGGCATGTGCTCTGACCAGGAATCAAACCGTGATGCTCAACGACTGGGCCACACGGGTCAGGCCAATAAATCGACTTTAAAAAGAACGAAATCTGTGCCCTAGCCAGTTTGGCTCAGTGGATAGAGCGTCGGCCTGCAGACCAAAGGGTCAATTCTAGTCAAGGGCATGTACCATGGTTTCCTCCCCAGCCTGGGCCCTGGTCGGGGCTCGTGCAGGAGGCAAAACCAATCTATGTGTTTCTCTCACATCGATGTTTCTGTCTTCCACTCTCTCTAAAAATCAGTGGAAAAATATCCTCGGGTGAGGATTAACAACAACAACAACAATAAAGAACGCAATCTGTGACCCCTGAATTATTCCCATGGTCTGCCCTACGTCAAGCAAATGCTCCTGGGGCCAGTCAGGCCGCTGCTCCCGGGTCACCCCACTTGCTGTCTGTCCTCTGCAAACACCTCGAGGCAGTGCAGGGGGGTCTCATTTTAAAGGTCCGTGTCCTTCAGCCCCGGCCAGCCTAGGCCTGGTGTTTTCGGCCTGAGCGTGTTCTTCAGGGATTTGGCCGGCGTTTCCCTACAGGCAGCTGCTTCAAAGCTGACGGTAATAAATAGATCCGGGCACTGGGGATCTGCAGCAAGTTGCCACCCGACTCATAGGTCGGGTAACTACCCTCTGCTAGCTTAGCTTAAAGGAATATTACCAAAAAAAGAAAAGAAAACAGCCCAGGTGATGCAACAGTCTCTACCAGCAGTGCAATCCTGAGTGTGGGGACCGGCCTCAGGACAGTAACTAGTGGGGTCCCTGTACCTTAAGCTCGTGTTTCCTGAGCTGCGGAAAGGCCTCCTGCCTTCCTAGGTCACAGCGGGTATTCGTCATGCCCAGGTGCCAGGCCTCAGGCCCAGGGCGATCGCTGCCCACCGGGGCCCCCCTGCCTCTCTGCATCGCTTGAAGTCACTCATGCTGCAGTGGGGACTGTCGACACCAAAGTGTCCGTCCTGGTGAAGGGAGCAGCGGGTGGGGTGGTGAACCTCGGGTCCCAAGTGCAGAGAAGCTGACAGCCCCTCGTGGCAAGGGAACGAGGAGAACATTGCAGACGGGGGCACAGTGTGCCTCGGAGCCAGAAGCCACACGGACGTCACGTCAGGTGTGGAGCCAGCCCTGGCGTGGCTGTTCTCTCGCGACCATGGCGCAAGGTGGAAACGCTCACAGTGGGTTTCAGCCCTGAGTTGGCATGTCGTCTTCTTCATTTTCTAGGGATCCCAATGTTTGTTAAACACGTAAGCACGGTCTTCTCCGTGATCTCGTTGCCCCTTCACGCGCAATCACGTTTATGCATTTGCCCGAATCCCCTGGTGATCGATCATAGAAGGCAGCCTTGCTGCGGTAAAGCTCCAGCAAATGCTGGCCACTACCCCCACCCCATCCCAGTGTGGCCCAGAGATCCTCTGATAGTGACCTCAGTGTTAACACAGTGGCTAAGCTGAGACACACTGTGGCGCGAAGCATGGTTCTTGTGCCTAAGAATGCTACATCGTAGCGAGGGAAGCGTCAATAATTATACATCTGGTGCCATGATATAGGGGCATCCAGAGCAGATGGTGGGAGGGAGGGGATCAGGGAAGGCAGAGGAGAAATTACATAATCGAGGCACTCTAAGCCAATCTGAGGGGTGCCTGGGGGCGATGGCCAGAGAAGGCAGAGGTCACATTATGGATGGCCTTGTGTGCTGAATCAAGGAGGTTAAACTTGACTATTTAAATGAAGGCAAAATGGAGTAAGTTTGCATCTTAGAGGCATAGAAATGGGTGATGGGCAGGAGGGTGTGGCTGGGGAAAGGGACAAGAGTGAGGAGACTATTCAGGGAAGGGGAAGGATTACAACCAGAGACAAGGCATTCAGGATGTGTAATGACTGAGGGGCTTGGATATGGCATCAGTCACGGTCTCTGGTTTGTGGCCATAGGGATTGGTTCTCATTAGCTTACTTGGAAAGGGACTTTATTTGAAGACTGTCGGGTAACTCACAGAATCAATGGAGAGACCAAGTAACCTCAGAGGATGAGCAGGGACCGAGGCAGCCGATGCCAGCTGCACTGCCACCCATGGGAGCTCAGTGCTCCAATCCTCTTAGGTGCTCCAAGGGCCACTCTGTTATGAGTCAGTTCTCTCCTGCCCCTTCTCTCTCTCTCTCTCTCTCTCTCTCTCTCTCCCACTCCCTCTCCCTCTCTCAAAATCAAAGCCAGAATCAAAGCCACAGTGATATACCACTTCACCTCCACCAGGATGGCTGAAATCAAAAAGACAATAACATGTGTTGGTGAGGACGTGGAGAAGTTGGAAACTTCATTTAATGCCGGTGGAAACATACAATGGTGCAGCCACATTGGAAAACAGCCTGGCGCTTCCTAAAAATATTAAACATAGTGTTACCATGTGGCCCAGCAATTGCACTCGTAGGAATATAGGTAAGAGAAATGAAAATGCACACCTGCATGCACACCTGCATACTGATGTTCATCGCAACGTGATTCATAATAGCCAAAAAGGGGAGACAACCCAATGTCCAACAAAGGATGCACGGATAAACAAAATGTGGTAAATCCATACAGTGGACTATCATTCAGTCATAAAAAGGAATGAAGTATTAATACGCGCTACAACATGGATGAACCTCGTAAACATGCCAAGTAAAAAGAAGCCAGATGCAAAAGGACACATATTATACAGTTTCTTTTATGTGAAATGTCCAGAATAGGCAAATCCGTAGAGACAGGAAGTAGATTCCTGGTGGCTGGGGCTGGGGAGGGGAGAGGAAGACTGACTGCTAATGTAAGTGGAGGGTTTCTTTCTGGGATGACAAAAAGATTCTAAGATTGATTGTGGTGATGGCTTCACAACTCAATGACCATAGTAAAAACCACTTTAAAAGGGTGTGTTTTATGGTATGTTAATTATATTTCAACAATGCTATTTATTACTTTAAATATAGTGTATATGTGTGTTTTTATTGATTTCAGAGAGGATGGGAGAGGGAGAAAGAGAGAAACATCCATGATGAGAGAGAATCATTGATCGGCTGCCTCCTGCATGCCCCCTACTGGGGGGATTGAGTCCGAAACCCAGACATGAGCCCTGACTGGGAAGTGAATGCTCAACCACTGAGCCACACTGGCCAGACAATAATGCTATTATTTTAAAAAAATCAGCTAGACCATCCCCCAACTGGCTAATGCCCAGGACCTAATTCCCTGGGTGAAGAGAGAAACAGGGCCCCTATAGCTTCTCTGGTGGGGGGTGGGGGGAACTTCAGATGCTTGGCAGCCAGAACGACTGCACCCCTGGGAGTGAAGCAGCTGACGCCTGGGCAGCCTTCTAGATGCCTGACCCGAGAAGTCCCCAAGCCCGTTGGTGGACGGGTTCCCACTTTGCTCCGGGTCACACGGTCATGACCCCACCGTCTGCGCTTAATCATTTATGGTTAGAGGAGTATCTCGATGACCTTGTCTCGCCTTTGAACACATTAGTCTTTCAAAACACTATGTGTACTGTCTCTTTATTTTCTTTTTATTTATTTTTGTTGTTGCTAATCTTCACTCGAGGATATTTTTCCATTGATTTTTAGGGAGAGTGGAAGAGATAGGGAAAGACTGAGAGAAACATCGATGTGAGAGAAACACATTGATTGGTTGCCTCCCGCAGGAGCTCTGACCAGGGCCTGGGCAGGGGAGGAGCCTGCAACCAAGGTACATGCCCTTGACGGGAATCAAACCCGGGATCCTTTGGTCGGCAAGCCGACACTCTATCCACTGAGCCAAACGGGCCAGGGCTATCTATTTTCATATGACTTAAAGTGGCCTAACTTTCAGGCAAGCCAATGGCTGCGTCGATGGATATGCGAGTTGCCGATCCACTAGTATCTGAGCTGTGAGTTTTTACAGTTGTGCTTATAGGCAAGAAAAAATACTGAGAGGCAGATTTCAGTGTCTGGTTTATCAAAAAAACTTTTTCCCCCACAGGATCCCCAGTCTTTTTGAAACTCATCATAAGGCTCACTCTTTGGGGGAGACCTTCCCCACAGTATTTCTGGACCTCATTAAGCTCTGCCATTGGTGTCCTGGTAAATGTTTACCAACCCGCTCTGGGTAGGACTGGGGAAAGGTCCTGATGTGTATGGAGCTTTTGCCAATTTCCATGGTGTAAATGCCCCCGCCATGGCCTTTCCAAACTCTCCACGGGAGGTCACTGAACACAGAATTGGGAAGTGCAGGCCTATCAGCCAGCTGCCCCGCGTCAGGGACCCAACCCTCAGGGGCAAACTAGCCTTGCTCAATTGGGCAACCTCTATTGGCATCGCCTGGGTGGTCCAGGGACCCACCAGTCCTGAACTTGCATGTGGGTCATCCTGGACTAGCCATGTCATCAGGAGCCTGGCAGAGCAAACGTAAAGCATCTCTCAAGGAAGGTAAGGTCACCCTGGGCCTCCAGTGATCCCTAGGAATACATTTTACTTTATTTTTATTTTTAAAAATATACTTTTATTGATTTCAGAGAGGAAGGGAGAGGGAGAGAGAAAGATAGAAACATCAATGATGAGAGAGAATCA
>NW_005367694.1:484041-485994 GCF_000412655.1 Myotis brandtii
GGGGATGAAGCCTGCAGCCCAGGCATGTGGCCCTGACCAGAATCGAACCTGGGACCCCTCAGTCCTCAGGCCGACGCTCTATCCACTGAGCCAAACCAGCTAGGGCCTTATAAATACATTTTAAAGTCCAGTGTTCAGCATGGTCAAGGAGCACCAGGCGGATCACAAGGAAACAGGACACCATGAGCAAGAACCAGCAGAAACAGGCCCTCAGACACTTCAAGTCTTAGACTTATCAGACACAGACTATAGAACAACTGTGCTTTGATGAAAGAAAGGCGTCTTAAAGTGTCTGCAAGGGGACAGGAAACAATAAAAAGGGACATACTGGATTTATAAAGAAAGCTTTACAGTTTCATCAGAGATAAAAAACCAATTCCTTTAGAGGCCACCTGGTAATACAAGTGAGTAAAGGGACGTGACACGCTGGTGACCTGGGGAGCTCTGAGGGGCACAGGGCTCCTCGGCTCCAAGTGGTCGTGGCCATTGGCACTGGGGGCCCAGCTTGTACATCTTCTGCTATTTCTAGAAAAAGCTCCATGTTAAAAAAAAAGTTTTTTCTTTTTTATTAAATTTATTGGGATGACATTGGGTAATCAGATTATATAGGACATGTGTTAGGTGGATATTTGGATTGCTTTTTATTGTAGTAAAAGACACACAACATAAAATGGGCCGTTGTGAGAGGCAAGCATTTTAAAGTGTACAGTTCAGTGGCATTAGGTACATTCACAGCATGTGCAGCCACCACCGCTGGAACCTTTTCATCCATGACTTCCTCATCACCCCCAAAGGAAACCCCGTATCCACTGGGAGTCACTCCCCACTCCCGTGGCCCCTGGCAACCACCAATCTGTTGTCTGTCTCCGTGGCTTTGTCTAGTGGACATATCTCCTGTGAGTGAAATCATGCAATATTTGTCCTTTCGTGTCTGGCTTCTTCCACTTAGCATGTTTCCAAAGTTCATTCACGTTGTGGCATGGGTCAGGACTTCACTCCTTTTTCAACGGCTGAATAGATACATGCATTAATCCATTGGTATTTGGGTTTCTGATGTGCCATCTTCCATATATATATATGTGGCCCCAACCACATATCTGCTGACCTGACTTCTGCATGTGAGGTCAGGGCCGGCAATATGAGACCTCTGCATTAGGACTTGCTGTTAGGAATGTCCCCAGAATGAGTCTCTGAGGCTGGTGTTCTATTCACTTTTCACATTAGGAACTTGAGGTTCAGAATGGTAGAAAGACATGCGTAGAAAAAGGCCTGCACTGCAGTCCCCCAGGCCATTGCCGGGTAGCTCATCTACCCCAAATCAAAACCAATCAGGGCAAACTGATTGGTTCCAGAGTGAGTGGGAGCCAAAGATCTAACGTATGGTTATGACCTTGAACCTCCCGGTGACTTAGTTTCCCCAGGTGCTGGAACAGTTTATCTCCAAGACCCCGAGCTTGCTGGCAGGGTCACTCCCACTTTCCCCAGCATCCATCTGGGCGTGAATTAGCTCCGGTCAAATCGGTTTAGCTGCACCTGAACAAAGATGTGGCACCTGGGTTGTCCTGGTAACTGCAGATTCCTCCCCAGAACTACCCTGGGGCAGGACGGGGAAGAAACAAGCTCAGGCGCCCTCCAAAATGCGGATCGCCGTTGAACTTTCCCGGCTGGAAGCCGTTGAATAAGCAGGGGCGAGTGTCTGCCCCGCCCCAGGCACCTTTCCTCTGACCCCAGTTTTCCAAAAGGACGCAGGAAAGGGAAGCGACGTCCTAGCGCGCGTGTTTACGCGGGGCAGAGCGTTTCTCCACTCTTTCCAGGAGCACCTCGCGTCCCCGACCGCCGGCTGCAACTCCGACCGCTGCCTGCAACTCCGCGAAGTCGAGAGCCCCGCAGGAAACTTGCGTTATTGCACCCGCTGCCGCAAACCCGCAAACCCCGGGCGGCGGACGGGCCGCC
>NW_005367694.1:487202-487496 GCF_000412655.1 Myotis brandtii
GCGGGGTACCCCTACACCCTCTCCGCTCGGCACCCAGGCGCAGGGCTTGGGCGAGCGAATGTGGTGTGTGTGTTTTTTTTGCCAGAAACCGGTCTTGGGCCGCGTCTGCCTTCCCCAAACCAGCAGCTCGTGTTTGTTTTGCGGAGGGAGCCGTTGTTTTGTTCTCCGAGCGGGGGGACCGGGGATCGGGGATCCGGGTTGGCCGCGCGTGTTTCTGCGGCTCGCGAGAGTGTCCGGCTGAGCCTCGTTGTACTGAACAGACTGAACGCTTGTTCGGCGTCGGCGGGGTCTGAC
>NW_005367694.1:487648-493173 GCF_000412655.1 Myotis brandtii
CGGGCCTGGGGCGCCCAGATCGCCGGGTCGAGGCGGACTTGTTGAAAACTCGCAGCTCCCGGGTTTCAACTTCATTATTTTTTTCCCACGGCTCCACCAGGGTCAGGGAGGGAGAGGAGCAGCCGCGATGCTCTCACGTGTCAGCGCCGGCGGGCTGGTCCGGACCCTTTATTTAAAGCATGAGAATTGGTCGCCCCACCCCCACCCCCACCCCCCCTTGGCGGACTATGTTTATGTTTAGGGGTGTCATTTCTTAAGTAACGCCTCGGTCTCTAAAAACCACAGGGGGCGAGGATCCAGCCTCGCCGGGTCGCAAGTTAGCTGTCCTTTCCGAGTCAACCCCAACAAAAAGGCAAGAGGAAAATCAATAAAATCCACGTGCTCCCGGGCCTCCTATGGAAAGGGCTGTCTGCAGATGGCCGGATGCCCGGCGGAGGGCTGGGTTTGGCTCCAGTGGGACAAAGAATTTTCAGAACCGTGAGAAGGGGAGGCTTTCCAAAGTTGAGATCCAAGTCCTCCGAGCCGTGGGAGCTCCCCTAGTGCGCCGGGCACCCCCCCAGGCCGACTGGAGCCATTTAAAAATGGCAGAAACAGCTGCAGGCCAAAACACACACAGGAGAGCAAGCCCACACAGCCCCTTCTCCTGTGGGATTCCCAGAGGGAAGGCTAGAGTTGTCCCCTGAGCTCCTGGGCAAAGAAGATGGGTGTCTGGGCCCGAGTCCCTACTGCCACCGGCCTGGAGCTGAGCAAGGGGCTGGGGGCAAGCGACCCCACAGTCCCTGTTCCAGGAGGCGTGGTGGGGCCTCTGCCCCAGGTTCCCAGCGAGGCAGAGGCCCTGCACCCAGACAGCTGCTCCTGCCCGCCCGCCTGCCAGCTGCTCTGCAGGGAGGGCAGATGGAAGGATGGGGTTTTCCACCCCGCCGCCCCACTGCGGGCCAGGCCTGTGTTTGGGGGGAGGGGAGGAGAACGGATCTCCTCCCTCCTTTTGGGAAACAACTTGTCATGTCCTCTAAAGACCTCAGGCTTTGGGATCCCAGGGCCCGGCAGCCAGTTCACTTCCTGTTTGACCTTAGACAAACCAGGTAACTTCTCTAACCATGGCCTCGGGGTCCTGTTCCCCTCCTCCCCCCACCCCCCAAAAAAATAAGATCATGTCTCTACCAGCACTCATCCCTGTACACAGGAGCTGCCATTAAATGTTGTCTTTATGGTAAGGTGGGCTCCACAGAAACTTACATTTTGCTGATTTTTTTCTTTCTTTTTTTTCTTCCTGCCCCTTCTAAGCAAAAAACAAACAAACAAAAAAACAACACACAAAACTTGGCCTTATGTCTTGGGTTTCCCCTGCCTGGAGAAGCCAAATCTCACCTTCAGGCTGCCTTTAGGATGGGCCTTCCCGTCTGTCCTGCAGACTTTGGGTTGTTTATTAACTGCGTGGCCACCTACCGTGCAGTCACTGCTGGCTGGGAGGCTGGGTTGCCAGATTTAGCAAATAAATTCATGGACACTGAGTTAAATTTGAATTTCAGGTAAACAACAAAAATTATTTTTTAAAATATTTCTCTGCATCGTAAGTATGTCCCGAGCACTCTTTGGGACATACTTATAGGAAAACGATTATTCATTGTTTATCTGAAATCAAATGCGGTTCAGCAGTCTGTATTTTACCCAGAGGATAAAGGTGGTCACGTCTGGCATGCCATTCAGTGTGGAAGCCTCGGGTGGTGTTTCTCCCCAGCCCCAGGGACCCCACCCGTGCCCCTTTGCCAGCCCTACCCTGCCCCCGCCCCCACCCCTGCCCCCAGAAAAGCCAGCCACCAGCTGTAACCAGCCTGTCCGGAGCTGCTGAGCCTCTCCTTCCTGTCTGGTGCCCCAGCAGGGCAGGCGGGTAGAGTGTGAGGCAGCCAGAGAAGGCTGAGGGAAGGACAATATGGGGGGGGCCCTTTCTGGAAACTGGGCCAGGTGAGGAGAAGAGCAGGGTAGGCGGGGTTCTTGGGCCGGAGGCAAAGGCTTGGGCTGAGAGGTAGGCTTAGGCTGGGGACCCCCTGGGCCTTTGGTCTGAGGGTCCCTCAGTGTCTTGTGGTCGACAGAGACAGGCTTGTTCCCAAGGATTCCCATTGTCCCTGGGGAGAGGGGGGGTGGGCCTAGGGCCTCACCTGGGAACCCCGGGGGGTGCCCTCCTGCCAGGGCAGGCCAAGTGAGTCTCGGCCTAGTGAGGGTAAGGGCAGCCGTCAGCCAGGCCTCCTGAGGCATCGAGGACCAGCTCTGGGAAATGAACACAAAGTGAGGGATTTAGAGCTCTCGCTGAGGGAGCCAAGTGACCCCAAGATAGTCTTGCCCTTGGACCTGGACCTGGGAGAACATTGGAAATTGACCTTGGCCGGAGATTCTGGGTGGGTACTTATAGTTTATATAGGAGCCCACGCTGAGGAGGGGCTCTGCTTCTATAGCTAGGACCTCACTTAGTCTTTAAACCCAGGAGCCCAAGTCTGAGGTGGAAGACAGATCCTTAAGCATGTGGTTACCGGGGGCCATCAAGGCAGGAGGGCTCGGTGCGCCCAGGGGCGGCTTCATGGCAAGGTTGGGGTGGGCCCGGTGTCTACAAGTGGGGAGAGCTGGGGGATCTGAGGGAGCCTCAGACGCTGGGGAGGAGGGTGTGTGAGCTCCTTGTGATCAGATCATGTTTTTGAGAGTAGCCAGAAGTCTGGATTTCTATGTTGTCTGACTTTTTTCTTTTGCTTTTTTGTAAAGTTTGGCAAACTGATTCACATTTTTTAAAAATATATTTTATTGATTTTTTACAGAGCGGAAGGGAGAGGGAGAGTTAGAAACATCGATGAGAGAGAAACATCGATCAGCTGCCTCCTGCACACCCCCTACTGGGGATGTGCCTGCAACCAAGGTACATGCCCTTGACTGGAATCGAACCTGGGACCTTTCAGTTCGCAGGCCGACGCTCTATCCACTGAGCCAAACCGGTTAGGGCTGATTCACATTTTTAAAAGCACCGTGCAGGCCAGACAAAACGGCCTGTTGGCCACTCACTTGCCACCCGAGATGTAAGGTAATGACTACAGCTTAGAACCCTCATTGGGGGTGGGGCCGTGTGCCCGGGTGATGGGTTTGGGGGCGGTAGTGGGAGCTCCGCTGCTCCTCTGCGCCCATGTGGTGTGTTTCCCACGGCGCTGTCCAGCCACCTGCTTGATGAGACCCTGGAGCTCACGCGACATGTCTGTGAGATCCCTGCTCGTCCCTGGTGCTCGCTCAGTGACTTACACCTGAGCTCCGGGCCCCGTCTCTGCTTGGCTGGCTGCTGTCCGAATGGCAGGCCTGAGGTCGGGCTTTAACTCTCTACCCTGTGTCCCATAGCCCCTCAGAGTCCACACCTAGAAATGCAACTGGAGCACAGTGACCTGGGGACTCGGGCCAAGGGTTGCCAGCTGGGGCATCAGGACAACCTGGTTGTGTTGAGCTCATCACCTGTAGGGCCTGTAACCTCTCTGAGAAGCACCTGCCATTGCAAAGATTCATCTTCACTGTTGTGTGGCCAGCAAACCCAGACCTGGTCCAGGGTGGTCGTGGCTGTTGGCTGGCTTTTCCTGGGGCCAGATCTGAAAGGTGTGTTACAAGTCAATTCCTTTAAAAAAAAATTTTTTTTTTCTAGTGATTTGAGAGAAGAAGGAGAGGGAGAGAGAGATAGAAACATCAATGATGAGAATCATTGATCAGCTGCCTCTTGCACGCCCCCTACTGGGAAGGGAGCCTGTAACCCCGGGATGTGCCCTGACTGGGAATCAAACCATGACCCTGGTTCATAGGTCAGTGCTCAACCACTGAGCCACACCGGCTGTGTGTTTTTCGTTATTGTTTTTAACACGATCAAACTGTGGATTTGCTGTCCTACTGGAGCCCAGGCCCAGGCAGCCAGTTGAGGCCTTGTGAGCAGTGAGTGCCTCTGGTCACGTGCACAGGTACCAGCAGTTGGGACTTCTGCCCGGCATCTGTTGCTGTGTGCTCTGTGGAGTGGATTCTTCATTTTCACGGGAGACAGAAGCGCAGAAGGTGGGCTCTGGGGTCACAGCCTGTGTCCAGTCCTGGTTCTGCCATTGAGTAGCTACGTGACTATGAACTAGTGGTCTCACCGCTCCGGACCGCCCGTCTCCCCGTCTGTAAAGTGGGGTGATAGTGGTCCCCCTCTCGTAGGCCTGTCGGCGATGTCTGGGAGAGAGGGCATGTAAACAAAAGGCTTGGCACGAGGCCTGGGCACACAATGGCTATTATGATTGTTGCTTTGTCACTGAGACTGTTTCTTGGAACGCCCCTGTCCCTTCCTGGCACCTTCTGACTATTCAGGACGGAGATGGGGGAAGACTCAGACTGAGGATGGTCCATCCTGCCCCCGGGGAGGTGTGAGTACTGGCTCTGGGGAGAATGCCTCCATTTCTTTACCCGCCACCTGGGGAAGGTGACCGTTCTTGCCACACAAGGTTATGGGAGGAGTAGAGTAAGTGTGTCCCGTGCTTAGCACAGAAAACGTACCAGAAAGGTCATTCGTGTGATAGTAAAACGGTCCCTCGCTCCCTCCAGAGGGAACGCGCAGGCCCGCGCAGCCCAGTGTGGGGGGCAGAGGTGTCTGTGGTTGGGGGAGGTGGTTTTGAGTGTGCTCGGGCACCCAGAACCCCCTGTGGTGAAGGGGGCGCCTGGTGGCTGTGACGTGAGGTCCCCCCACCCCACATGGAGGGGAAGGCCCAAGACTGAGACCTGGGCAGGGAGGTTGGAGAAGGTGCTAGACAGCCCACGAGCAGAGGTGCCCACCCACGCACAGTCCTTGGTTCTGGCGGAACCTTGTCACTGGAGTTGCTGAGGGTCCTGGCAACTAGGCCACCTGTTCCAGGTGTGCATCTGGCCCCAGCCTCCCACTTCTCCCGAGATGGTGCCAGGGGCGTGGACCCTGGGGCCAGACTGCCCGGGTTCGAATCCCAGCTCTCCCTCGGGCGGGTGATTCCCGGGGTTTGGGGCAGGAAGGGATACGACCTGGCTTATGGACTGCAGGAGGTCAAGGTGGAACAATAATTTAGAGAATGACAATGGCTTGGAGCAGAGTGCTGGGGAGGAGCGGGGGGTCATTACTATCCTTCGTGAAGACCGGCGACCCCTCTTCCTCCTAGTGGCTGGCAATTTTCTCCTCTTCACTCATACGCCCACCTCTAGCAGCAGGAGCCCCAGACACTGTCCCCCAGGAGTTTAGGATGCAGCCGGGCAGGGGTAGGGGCAGCTGTGCAGACGGGGGCCTTCGGAGACAAGGCCCCGAAGCACCTGCCAGGCTCGGGGCATCTCTCCAACCGGCTGCTGCCCACGGTCCAGGCTGGGCTTCCCCATTACGTACGACCCTCGACCCTCGGTATCGGCGCTTGGGGCCTGCCCTTGGGGGTTTGCCCCTGCTCTCCTGCCCCCTCTGCTGCTCCAGAGGGCAGAGCGAGGGGTGGTTAGTCCAGCTGTGTGCCCCTGCTTCCCCCCCCTCCCAC
>NW_005367694.1:493184-499228 GCF_000412655.1 Myotis brandtii
CCCCCAGGAGGAAACACCTGGCTGGCCTGAGGCCCTCCCTGCGGCCTGAGGGGCTTGGCTGGCCCGGCCTGCTGGCTCTGTGGGGGGAAGCTGGAGGGACCTGGGGCCCAGTTCCCCTCGTCCAGGGGAGTCATCCTCATGGCAGCCGCTCTCCCGCCTCCCAGTCTTGCCAAGCACTTCCTTCCAGGCATCCGAAGCCTTGAACACACACAGTCTGAGGTAGCCAACATAGCGCTTGTCCTCTTAACCTCGAGCGGCCACCACATCACAGCTGCCCCGAGGGAGTGGGGTCAGGGCCCCCACAAGGGCGGAGCAGGGCCCTGCCTCAGAGCCCCTGTAACAGGCTCTTCCTCCTCCTCCGCAGGGAGAAGAAGTGGGTGACCGTGGGTGACACATCCCTGCGGATCTACAAGTGGGTCCCTGTGACGGAGCCAAAGGTTGACGATGTGAGTATGAGGGGCCCGCCCTCTGGAATATCCCCTGCATGGCATCTCTTGGGCAGAGAGCCCCACGGGTTGCCAGTGGTGACACACCTTCCCCAGGGACCCTGGGCACCATGATTAGGGGGCTGCCGTAGGGGTACCCACGGACAGGCGGATGCTCCCCATCATGGTAGCACCCGACTATAGGCCGGGTATTACCTCGTTTATTTCTCATGCTGAGTCTGTGGAGTTGATCTCTGTCTTCTCTGTACAAGTGAGGACACGGGCTCAGAGAGGGGAAGCCATTTCCCCAGAGTCACACAGCAAGGGCCATGTCCATCTTGACTCCGGGATCCATGCTCTCTCCATTCCTGGAGACCCTTTTGTTCTCGCCCCCGAGTTTTGCACAGGGAGCCTGGGTGGCTCCAGGAGGGGTGGTGACTCTGCCCACCAGGGGGAGCCCCAGCGGCTGTGCTTGATTTTAGGGAGGGAGGGATGATGACAACCCCTCCCGGCAGTTTTTCAGCTTAGAGGCTCTGAGACCAGGGACTCCCAAAGACCCCAGGTCAGCTACTCTAGTTCCCAGTCAAAATCCTGAACGGTCCCACCTCCAGGCCTTTGCAGGGGCTGTTCCTCCTGCCTGGAGTGCCTTTCCCGTTCTTGTGATTGGCCCCACCTCCAGGAAGGTGGCTCACACGGAGCCGCATGGTTTCATTTGCTCCTGGAGGTGACAGGATCGTGATTGGCAGGTTTAGAGGGGGCCAGAAAGGCTGGTTGAAAGCCGCTGTCTTTGGTTACCAGCCTTGAGTCTCCTGCCGGGAGGGGCGCTGGGCTGAGAACATGGGTGCTTGTCACTTCTGGTTCTGTCTGGTCTGGGTTCGAGGAGCCACCAGAGCTGCCTTCCCCAGCGGCCCCGAGACCTAGACCACTGCGGCATTTGGCGCTGGCCGCTCGGAGGGAGACACGGTGTGACCAGGCTCCTCAGAGGCAGCCCTGGCTCTGTCGTCGTCTGTGCCTTGCACACCGTCGGGTGTTGTGTAAACACCGTTGCCTTTGAGAAGACATGGTCCCTGCTCTCAAGGAATTTATAATCTCGCGGGGGGAAGATAATTATAGAATAGCACGGAACAGACATCAGGGAAGTGCCAAATGGATCGTGATCAAGGAGAAAACACAACATCCGGGCTGTCGGGAGGACGGGGCGGCTCCAGCTGGGCACAGAGCACCCCCGACGAACCCGTGATGTTGGACAGGGGACCCCACCTCGCTGGGCCTTTGTTCCCTCTTTCCTGCAACGGAGCAGTAATGTCCAGGTCCTGGGGTGTCTGTGTATCTTTTTTTTAAAATCCTTACCCGAGGATATGTGTGGTTTTTTATTTATTTATTATTATTTTAGAGAAAGAGGAAGGGAGGGAGAGAGAAACGTCAATTGGTTGCCTCCCGTACACACCCCAACTGGGGATCGAACTCACAACCTCGGTGTGTGCCCTGACCGGGAATCGAGCCTGTAAGCTTTCGGTGTGTGGGTCGACACTCGAACCAACTGAGCTCCCTGGCCAGGGCTTTCCTGTGTATCTTTTTATAAATTGTTTCCCTTCCCTGCGCACGACCCCACCCCACTCAGCTCACTTCCTTGTTCTTTCCTTCACCGTTAATGGCAGCAGTCCACCCCGCACCTTTTATATAAAAACGTCCTGGAGAAACTGAAATGTGTTCAGTGCTGGCATTTTCGTAGATTGTTTCCCGTTATTAAATGAAGAGCCGCCTGACTCTCTGTAATTGTTGCATCACATTACATTGAACGAACGCACGGTCATTTATTTAACGAGCCTCTTACCGATGGACACGGCGCTTCTGACACCGTTCCATTCCAGGTTTAAAAGTGGAACCCCACGCAAAAGCACCCCCTCCCCCGGTCCTCCTCCCCTCGTCTCCCTCTGTGGTGCCCGAGAGAGGCTGCCCTGGGGCCTGGCCACAGTGGGAGTGTGTGAGATCTGTGTTTTCCCATGGCTCCCCTGGCATCGCTGTACCTGCCCTGGGAGGGTAACCATGGCCTGGCCCCCAGACGCTCCCCCCGAAGGAGGAGGAGACCCCTGCCAGCCAGGGTGTTTGCGTGCCTGTTGGTCCTGGCCCCACAGACACGGGGGGGTTTGTCCCAGCCCCAGAAACCTCCCACTGCAGGGCTCTGATTCCAAAGCAGGGGAGGCCCCTAACAGGACATGTTCAAGTGCAGGCCAAGGGGAGCCCTCCAGGGACCTGGGGGCTCCAAGGGGAGTCATTCATGGCACCCTCCAGGTCTCGCTCCTGCCCGCACACACGCGATCTGGTGACTCCATTTCTGCTCCGTTTCCTCCTCCAGAAAAACAAGAACAAGAAAAAGGGCAAAGATGAGAAGTGTGGCTCGGAGGTGACCACGCCAGAGAACAGCTCCTCCCCGGGGATGATGGACATGCACGGTGAGCTCCCCCGGCCGCCCGGCCCTCTCCTGCCAGGCTGGGCCCAAGCGGCTCAGTCGTATTTTGTTTCACCAGCAGGTTCGTTCACATTCCAGGCAAAGGGGTAGGAGGGCTGGGCAGGCCTGGGCCTCTGTGCCAAGGAAAAGGCTCAGTGGAGGAGAAGAAACTCCTTTTCCAAGCCCCGCAAGCCCAGAAACATAAAGTCAAGACCTTCTTCTCACCCAGTGACAGAAATCTCACAGGAGATGTTCTTTTCGCCTCCGAGGCCTGACTTACTACACAGATGGCTGTGTTGTATTTCCTGTTTCGCTTTGGCTACTGGGAAGCTCCAACCTGGGTTTCTGGCTTCATGTAAATCCACATCGACAGCCTTCCTTCCTTCGCTGTCTTATTTCAAAGCTTGTCACCAGCGTCCCACCGAGCATTTCCAGGCGGGAGACGCGCGTTAGCCAGTCTGCCGTGGTCTTGACGTCGCTGGCGTTTATGTCTCCTTTTACCTTTTTATCCGAGAGGAGGGACACACATCCCAAGCCTGTGGCTCCTTTGAACGCTCACAAACTGCACTCGCCCATGGAGCTGGCCCAGATCAAGACAGAACGTCCCCAGTGCTCCCCCTGGAGTCCCCTCCTGCCCGACATGTTGTCGGTGCCCCGGACGAATGGATCTCCCCTCTCGCAGTTTTACAAAAATGGCCTTGGTCCCAGGTGTGCGGCACAGCCCAGAAAAGCAGCGTACGATTGTGGTCGTGTTTTTGAAATCACTGCTTGAAAAGCTGCAGTTTAAGGTGACTCTCTATGCCCATGAAAGGGGATCCAAAGCAAGGGTGTATGTGCCCCGGGACCCCCACTGTGCCACCCGCTCAACCACCAATGTCATCGCCCAAATAACTTTCTTTCCTTTTTTTCTTTTTATTGTGAAAAATTTCATAAGAGAAAAGAATGGAGAGGGTAGTACTGCTAATCATCCCCATATACCTACCACCTAGATTTCCACTGATATATGCCATTTCTGCCTCTTCTGTTGTTAAAAATGTGTTAACGTTTTTCTGATTGAAATACAATGTGCGTATCAAAAATGCACAGCTCTTGAGAGTAAAGTTCAGGTAATTCTGAAAATGGTATGTAGCTTGTGCTAGAGCATTTCTTTTTTTAATTTTTAAATTGATTTTAGAGAAAGAGGAAGGAGGAGAGAGAGAACCATCAATCAGCTACCTCTTGCACGCCCCCCTCCCCCCCTAACTCCCCCCCACACACACACACACGGGGATCGAGCCTGCAACCTGGGCATACGCCCTGACTGGGAATCGAACTGGCGACCTCCTGGTGCACAGGACTGCACCCAACCAACTGAGCCACACTGTCCAGGGCTAGAGCATTTTAAAGTAAATTTCCCTTCATCGTGATACTTAAGTCTGTACCTGAACATTTGAGCATTAGTGGTGCACGCATCACTAATGAATGACATTGGTATGCTGTGTGCCCGGTGTACCATTATCAACCCTAACAAAATTAAGAATAATTCCTTAATGTCTTTTAGACTTAAGGCTGTATTCAAATTCCCCAGTCATCCCCAAACGTCTCTTACCAACTGGCACGTTCAGCACAGGATTTAAATAGTGTTCTCACATCATGTTTAGCTGTTAGAGCGCTTAAATTTCTTTTTCATCTACAGTAATCTTCCCTGATCCTTCTCCCCCTTTGTGGTATTGACTAGCAGAGCCTGGCCGGCTGTCCTGTGGAATATCCCACTTTCTGGGGTAGCTTTTCTCTCCCTTTTGTTTCGGATCAAGTGGGAGTTGGTTAGAGGCGCGATCAGACCGGACGAAACATTTCGGCAGCGCCGCCCCATGCACTGCGCTTCGGCCTCCGTGTGACTTCCGAGCCAAGCACACACGATGTCTGGTCTCCTCACCCAGAACCAGGCCTCAGACGCCCCCAGAGACTCAAAATGTGCCAGGCCTCTGTGGCTGGCTGCCTCCAAACACAGGGCTCTCGGAGCCCGTGGGGGAGGGCACTGGGTGTGCCAGCTCGGAGGTTCCGGAGGGGCGAGTGTCCCCTTGCCTGGGACAGCGTCCTGTGGGCAGCGAGGCGTGGGGAAGCTGAGCCCCCCACCCGCTGTCCCCAGCAGCTGCGGGAGTTCACCTGTGCTTCTGTTCCCCACCCAGATGACAACAGCAACCAGAGCTCCATAGCGGACGCCTCCCCCATCAAACAGGAGAACAGCAGCAACTCCAGCCCCGCGCCGGAGCCCAACCCCTCCATGCCCTGCGAGGGCACCAACACCAAGGCCGACGAGGCCCAGGCCGAGGGCAAGGAGCTCCCTGGGGCCGAAGGTACGTGCCCTCAGTGCTGGGGCCTCTTCCCATCCAGACAGTCCAGCCTTCTGTCCAGGCAGGCGATGGCAGGTCTTTTTTTTTTCTTCTTTAATATATTTGTATTGATTTCAGAGAGGAAGGGAGAGGGAGAGAGAAATAGAAACATCGATGATGAGAGAGAATCATTGATTGGCTGCCTCCTTCACGCCCCCCCACTGGGGGTTAAGCCTGTAACCCAGGCATGTGCCCTTGACCAGAACTGAACCCGGCACCCTTTAGTCCGCAGGCCGATGCTCTAGCCACGGAGCCAAACCAGCCAGGGCAATGACAGGCCTTTAAGGAGGCCCTGCCATGCACCAGCCCCGGAAGAAAGGTGATGTCTGGGGCTCCTGTTCTTGGGGGGGCAATTTAAAAATCACACTATCTAGCATCTGGAAAGTAAGTGTTCTGGAGAATGATAAAGTAAGAAAGGGGGATGGGGAGTCTGGCCCCTTTATGGGGGATATTGTGATTTTAAATCGGTGGTCCGGGGAAGCCTCACCCAGCAAATTAGGCGAGGGAGGAAGCTGCCTGGGATAACTGGGCGAGCACTGTGAGCAGAGGGAACCCGTGCAAAGGTCCTGAGGCAGGAGCATGCTCGGTGTGGCTGGAGGAGAGCAGGCGGGGCGAGGGGCTCAGACAGTGAGACCCCAGAGGAGGGGGGGCCTGGCGTGTGCAGGGTTCAGAAGGCCACTTAGAAGACCCTGACTTCCATGCCGAGTGCGCTGGGAGCCATTGGGAGCTTGCGTGCCAAGATCTGAAGGATCACTTTGACTTTGGTTGCTGTGAACATGGCTGGGGGGGGGGGGGGGG
>NW_005367694.1:499315-500859 GCF_000412655.1 Myotis brandtii
AGAGGGGGGGGGGGGGGGGGGGGGGCAGGGTTGCTGCCATCGTCCAGGTGAGAGAGGGTGGCGCTGCACCAGGGGGGAGTGGAGGAGGCGTTAAGAAGTGGTCTGACTGTGGAGGACGTGTAAGTGTGTTTACATGGGTCTGTGTTTGTTTATGTTGAGGTGTCTGGACCCCCTTTAAATGAAAATGTTCACATATAGACGGGCCCTGATTTACAAATGAGTTGACTTTACGATGATATGAATGAAAGCCATACCCACTCGATAGAGACCGTACTTTTAAAAATTTGATCTTTCCCGGGCCCCTGCTGTGCAGTCGCTCCTCGCTGGGTGCTGCGCGGCCAGTCCCCCTCCTAGTCCGCCGCACGGTCACGAGCCAGGGCGCGTGAACACAGGACGAGCTGGTCACATCTGGGCCGGCGCTTGCCAGCTGTGTGGCCTTGGGCTGACCGTGTCCACTCCTACACGCCTTCCTGTTTCCTTGTTTATGAGACGAGACAAATAAAAAAGTTGCCTCTCATGTCGGGTCACTACAGGAAAGTAAGCGAGAGAGCAGAATGCTCGGCCGAGCCTGGAGCTAGGAAGGGCCTGGTGAGCCATTGGGGGGGTTGGGGGGGGCACTAGGGCGGGGCTGTGCAGGACCAGGTGTGGGCCACGTCCCGGCTGCTTCCCGTCCTGCTTTCTCTAACCAACTGAGCTGCCTGGCCAGGGCCTGTGACTCCCTTTAGAGGGCCCATTGCAGGAATCCAATCCCAGGTTAAGACCTCCTTTCATAGCTGCCATCCTCACCCCCGTACTCTCCCCCCACACAAGCTTTCCAGGTCCAGGTGGGAACCACACCAGGGTCCCCTTCCAGCCACCCTGGCCCCTGGTCCTGCCCAGGTGCCCAGCGTGGTTCAGGCGGGACCCTCACAGCGGGCCAGGCCCACCTGCCCACTGCCAAGGGCTGCAGAGCTCCCCACACACACAGCCTCCCCAGGTGGGTGCACGCTGCCTGTGGGACAAAGCCGGTTGGTCGCCAGCTGTCGACCTTGCTTTGAACTTGTTTACTGCTGAGTGAGTTCAGGGAATGACATAATGTTCAAGCTCCCTGGACTAAATTTAGGCCCCAGGAAAATAATTTCCCCTGGGTGAGTTCCAGTCCCGTTCTGCTGAGAGAATCAGGCCGCTGTGCCGAGCCCATGAACGCGCCCGAGCTCCAAGGCCCGTTCCCACACTGAGCGCTCAGGCCAGGCAAGGGTCAGCATGACTCCAGACCACCAGCCTCCTGCATGGTTTCTACGCCTACGTCTGTGACCCCACTTCCCGCTCCACTCACAGAGCTCACTCCACAGGGTAGGGCGGGACTGTGGTCAGAGAGGAGGAGGACAGTTAGAATGGAAAATGTTTGCTAAAGCAAACACATATCTATCTCTATGTATAAAAAGCCAGCGACCACAACACCATAACCAGAACGACCAGTCGCTGTGGCCAGCGAACTGGCCTGATCCATTTGGGGGTAAGGCTGACCGGCCAACCTCTTGCAGCCCCTCCCCGCAGCTGGCCCC
>NW_005367694.1:501079-501422 GCF_000412655.1 Myotis brandtii
TGAAATAAAATATAACATGAGTGTGGTTTTTTTCTTTTTTTCTTTTAAATATATATTTTTATTGATTTCAGAGAGGAAGGGAGAGGGAGAGAGAGAGAAAGAACAGTGATGATAGAGAGTCATTGATCAGCTGCCTCCTGCACGCCCCCTTCTGGGGATTGAGCCCGTGCCCCGGGCATGTGCCCTGACCAGGAATTGAACTGTGACCTCCTGGTTGATAGGTTGATGCTCAACCACTGAGGCACACCTGCTGGGCTCTTTTAGTGTACTTTTAAAAAGCCAGGTGACATGGTACTGGGACCCTGAGAGCCAGCAGAGTGGACCCTGGGGGGATGTTGGTGCT
>NW_005367694.1:501528-509246 GCF_000412655.1 Myotis brandtii
CTCGTGAGCTCTCCTGCTTTGTGCCCCAAATAAGCTTCAGGCAGAGCAGGCACCTCTTCCTCCAAAACCGCACCACAACCTGCTATGTCCTGCACCTTCCTTCTGCTAAAGGGACGTGGTTGGGGAGCAGGGAGACTAGCGCATAAGAAAGAGTCCAAATAACGGGCAAAACAGGATTCATGAAATAAGCAATTGGTGACAGAATGCCATGCAGCCATCTTGTATGCTCTTGTACTTAGAGGATTTTTACAGGCATGGCAAATCTCCCAAAATGCTGTGTGAGCCCCATTCGGGGAGAGAGGAGCATCATGTGCGTGCAGGGGGAAACATCTGGGAAAATGGGACTAGATCCTCTAAAATGTTGCTGGGGTGGTGGTGGCTGTGGGAGGTGTGAAATAATTGGCGATTTCAACTAGGTTTTTTTTTTTCTGTATTTTCTGCTTCTTGCAAAGGTCAGTCATGGCTCTGACGATCAGAAAAAAAAAAATACCCATATTATTAAGAGAAATGTTTACCAGGGGGCAGTCCCCTCTGCGTGTGCTCCCCAGTGGAGAATGCGGGCTCTGTGCTGGGAAGAGGGAGGAGTCCGCAGCCATGGTGGTTGGAGCGCGCTGTGGCCAGCAGAGGGCGCCGGCTGCACGCGGCACAGCCTGTAGCTGCTTTTTTTTTTTTTAGGTGCCCTCTAGGGACATTTGGCAGGTAATGGGTTGGAGGTTACAGGGCCAGCACGTGGCCTGGATGCTTAAAGCATCTCTAAAAAATAAGCCAGTGTCTCCCCAACCTTCCCAGCGTATGGTAGCCCTGACAGACCGCCGAGCCACCCAACTACCCCGTTCCCAGGTATTTTTAGTAATTGTTCCATCTGGCCCCGCAAATCACGTGTCTAAAAACAGCTTCTGTCGTCTTGCTTTACCCTCAGATGCTTCTGACGAGCAGAACTCGCAGTCTTCCGTGGAAAACGCCGTGAACAGCTCAGAGAAAGCCGAGCGGCCGCCATCTGGAGAAGCGGCTCTATCGGCTGAGACACCCTCCATCTCTCAGGTACCCCGAGCGAGGCCTCAGAGGGGCAGCCCGGTCGGCCGGGTGCCCGTTAGGGTGCCGGGGGTGCGTTGAAAGGTGTTTTGTTATTTTGTTTTCTCGTTGGACGATCGGAACTTCCGTGCCTTCGTGGAGCAGGTTGTGTGAGCGCCCCGCTGTGTCCCGCCCTGGGCGCCGGGGCTGCGGTGAAGGGCGAGACACGGGCAGGTGTAGGAAGAGGCAGGGTCCTCAGCTTCGTCACTTTGTTCCCACAAAAGCAGTGCCAGCTCTCAGTGAGCCAGTCAACTGCCTTTAGCGCTGGGGAGATGAGTCTTCAGAATCCTCAGCGCTGGATAAAATAATCTTTGAAAATATTTTGCAACTGACCATGCCCCCCAAGCCCAGACTCCTCTCTGGGTCATCACGGTTGGTCAGAATCTGGTCTGAATCGGTGCAGAAGCAGGTGGCCCGGGGGATAGGAGCAAACGTCCCGGGTGCGAGTCCCAGCTTTGTCAGTTAGCACACACAGACGTCGGCTTCAGTGTCTCCAGCTGCCAAAATGGGGTCGCAGAGCTGCCTTGGGGCTGGGGTTTGATGAGATGAGAGAACGTGGGTAACACACAGTGGAGCTGGACACAAGATGCCTCCGTGTTGCCTCGGCGACCGTGACGACTCTCACTGTCAACCCTCTGTGCTCATTTAAAGGAAGGGGGACTCAGTGGTATCCCAGCGTCAGCGGATAAAACCGTTGCCACGGTGCTGAATAGTTTCCGGCACCTGGGAGCCGCAGAAACGAGGGAAAGGGCAGGACCTGGTCTGCATGGTGTGCAGCCTTGAACCAGGCTTCCCAGGGGACGCTCCTCTCAGACTCGAGCATCTACGCACCCTTGGGTCTGCACCTCCCCTTCGTGCTATAGGACACCCTCCAAATGCCCAGAGGCCTAGAGGGAGTGTGGATGGAAGATGTTTGCAGTGGCAGGAAGTTTGTCGAAAGGGATCAATTTAAATAAATCTAGGGTCGTGTATAAAACAGTCTGGCATACAGTTGTTAAAAAGGGCACCGCCCTAGCCAGTTTGGCTCAGTGGATAGAGCGTCTCTCTGTGGACTGGAGGTCCCGGGTTCAATTCCGGTCAAGGGCACATGCCTGGGTTGCGGGCTCGATCCCCAATAGGGGGCGTGCAGGAGGCAGCCAGTCAATGATTCTTTCTCATCATTGATGTTTCTCTCTCTCTCTCCCCCTCTCCCTTCCTCTCTGAAATCAATAAAAATATATTTTAAAAAAATAAGTAAAAATAAAAAGGGCACAGTTGAGGCCAGCCAGCGTGGCTTGGTGTTTAAGCATCGACCCATGAACCAGGATCTCAGGGTTCGATACCAGTTGGGGTACATGCCTGGGTCGTGGGCTGGATCCCCAGTGGAGGGCGTGCAGGGGGCAGCCGATCAATGATTCATCATTGATGTTTCTCTCTCTCCCTCTTCCTTCCTCTATCTGAAGCCTGAGGGCTGAAGGGTCCCGGGTTCGATTCCGGTCAAGGGCATGTACCTTGGTTGCAGGCTCCTCCCCGGCCTGGGCCCTAAAAACCAATGGAAAAATATCCTCGGGTGAAGATTTTAAAAAAATTAAAAAGGCAGGGTGGGGGTGGCGGCGGGGGGGGGCAGGCACGATTGACCCAGGTACAGAGGAAGAATGAAGAAATATTCTCACCATGTGAACCGAGAAAAGCAGGTCACAGGGTCTCAGGCCTAGCATGAGCCCACTGATGAAAAATCACCTTCAAAGCCTCTTGTATAGTTGGTGAAACCACAGTGTCGGCCGGGGTCTGCTGACCCCTTGAACTCAGTGGAGGGAAGGTCAGTTTGAAACACAGACCCACACTCTGGGGGTTGAGGGGGAGCATCGAGTGCTGGGGCCTGCCCCCTACTCCCCCGACGTCTGAACAGTCCAGGGGTCTTTCATGTCACCCCCACTCCCATCCCCAGGGGCCCAGTCCTGAACTGGGGCCTCCTCCGCCGTTTCCGTGCCCACACGGACACGCATCCTCGCCCGCAGGGCTGCCAGGCTTGCGAGCAGGACGGAGGAAGCGTTGCAGTGAAGCAAACAGCTTGATCTGGAAGTTTAGCCGTTACTGTTTTATTTTTATTCTTTTAAATGTAGTTTTATTGATTTCAGAGAGGAAGGGAGAGAGCGATAGAAACATCGAGGGTGAGAAAGAATCACTGGTCGGCTGCCTCCTAAACGCCCCCTCCTGGGGATCGAGCCTGCAACCTGGTCATGTGCCCTGACCGGGAATGGAACCATTACCTCTGGCTCCTAAGGTCGATGCTCAACCGCTGGGCCTCATTGGCTGGGCTGACTTCTGTTTTGAGAGGAGCTCCTAGGCTGTGTAGGAGGCTGTCATTCGGGCGAGAGCTGGTGGCAGCTCAGGTGTGGACAGGGCGCTAGGCAGAGGGAGAGGCGGGCGGGCTCAAGGGTCTTTGGAGATAGAGTTGATGGGACTTGCTGTTAGTCTGGGTGTGGGAGTGTGGAGAGAAAGGGGGGGACTCCCGGGCATCATCCCCCTTTATTCCAGGAAGATGTCAGCACCCCCAACAGGTAGGGGATGGGCGAAGTCAAGAGTTGGTGCCTGGCCTGTGTGGCTCACTGGTTGAGTGTTGACCTATGAACCAGGAGGTCATGTTTCCATTCCTGGTCAGGGCACATGCCTGGGTTGCAGGTTCGATCCCCAGTAGGAGGCGTGCAGGAGGCAGCCGATCAATGATTCTCTGTCATCGTTGAAGTTTCTCTCCCTCTGCCTTCCTCTTTGAAATTTAAAAAAAAAAAAAAAGCCGGTCTCAGGTGGTGAACACAAATGCAATATACAGATGATGTCTTATAGAATTGTACCCCTGAACCCTATATAATTTTATTAACCAGTGTCACCCCAATAAATTAAATTTTTTTTTAAAAGTTGTTCTCAAGTGACAGGTGAGGTTGGAGATGGAGTGGGACCGTCAAGGCAGGGTGCGGGAGAGCAACCGTTGAACCTGTTTTTGAGTCAAGGGACTTCTTGGGAATTTGATGACAACCATAGACCCTCTCCCCATGGTGACATACCTGGGCACACCTAACCAATGCCGAGCGTTCGCCTGGGCCGGGCACCTGTGCTGGGCCCCAAGGAGCAATAGTTAGCATGGCCAGGCTGGCCTAGGCGCGGAGCTTGGAGAAGTAAACTTCAGAATCACCCTGGCGGTTACTCACAGGTTGGAGGACGGATAATGGGGGGACACCAGCTCCAGGAGGGGTGGACTGAGGGAGAGCTTAGGGGCACCGGGGGAGGGCGCAGAGGGAGGTCAGTGTGACGGGGACCAGCAGGACTGAGGCAACTCGTGGTTCAGGAGACCCAGGAGGAGTTTGGGTTTGAGGTTCCCTGCAGGTGTGTGAACCTCCCAAAGTCCATGCTCACCGGCCATCGGGTCCTGCCCTCAGTCCTTCCCAGGCTGACCTTGAACCTCACGGCTGCCCTGAACGGATCTCCTGGCCTGTTAACCTGCCGTTCTCTTTCCTTCCTCTTCCCCCAAGGATTTGGAAGGAGGGCCGCCCTCTAAAAAGATGAAACTGGAGACGTCGCAACAAAACTCCGAAGAGATGTAGACGCTCGGGGCTCAGGCTCCGGTCCACGTTTCCCGGGAGATCCGTCAGCAGGCTTACTTCTACGACTTCCCCGAGCGAGCGAGCCCTCGGGTTAGAACGACTGACTTTCCCAAGTTTACCAAGTGCAAATCCAAGAGAACCTAGAACGGCGTGACTTCTCAGACACTGAAGAACTTTCTGCTGTGAAGCAAAACCCTCGAATCTTGAAGTGACTGTCCTTGTGGAGGTGGGTCGACAGCTCAGGAGTGTCAGACACTGTCTCTGAAGCCAAGATTACATTTGCGTTGCTGCTGTATTGTTTTTCGCCCCACTTCTCTCTCTAACGACATAAGCTATCTGAGGGTGGTGCCCATCAGGAATTCACGTTTCGGGGCTTTCCACTGTCCCACCGACTCCTCCCGCTTTCTTTTTGTGTGCCTTGTGCCCTTGAGGTGACCTCCGGCATGTTCTCCCAGTTGTTTTGCATCTCCCTTTGCAAAGCGCCCTCTCGGCTTTGTTGAGGCTGCCACTGCCCCGGCCGGCCAGCCCTCATGTCACGCTCCTCCCTGTCCCAGGACTTCAGTGGGAACAGAGCAGGCAGGGAGGGGGAGAGCCCGAGGCTGCAGAGGAGTAGGACCTTCGGCCACCTGCCCAGCCTCCACGGTCCGGTCTGAGGAGTCTCAGGTGTCAGGGCACTGTCCCCCGAGCGCTGGCCACCCGATACGCTTTCTCCGGACATCTGAACCTGGCGTTTCCAAGTGGCCCAAATGGACACACAGAGCCCCTAGATCCTTCTGCCACTTCCACCCTCTGCCCCCACCATACCGCCTCCTCCCACGCCTCCGAAGACGGGGTGGCTTCTGTGGCTGACTGCAGGATCGTCTCGAGGTGACAGAAAGGCCGCGGAGGCCGGGAGCAGGCAGCAGGAGTAGCTGGTGCTCTCAAAGGATTTCACATCCACAGTAATCTGCTGCCCTCTGCCTTCCCCAGGCCCTCTAGCCCCACCCGGGGGAAGGGGGTCAAGATTGCAATCCAGGAAACCCACTTGCTTCAGCATAATGTTCCTGACACCACCGAGCCAACAGATGGATCCTGTCTTATTCCCAGGGTACCCTGCGGTCGGTCCCCCCACGGAGCGGGCCTTGATGGTTCAGCCTTGAAGGCCAGAAGGGAGGCACCAAGGAGCAAGCTTTGCCCTCCAAGAAGGGGCGATCGAATCCCTGCCTCCATCCCTGCCCGCCTGGGGCAGCTGCTTCTCACTAAAACGAAGCTGCCCCCTTGGACCAGCTGCCGGAGTGTTTGGTTCTGAGGCCTAGTTGCTCTTCGTTCCTCTATGGACTCCTCAGACCCCAGCCCTGTTCCCAAGCTTTCTTTCCTGCACTGGAGTTCCAACTCCCTTTGAGCTGTGTGTGGTGGGGGGGAGGGGGAGGGAGGAAGGGTTGCGAGGTTTTGTTGGTTGTTTTCTGTTTTGTTTTATTTTGCTAACTGGTGCATATTCAGGTACCACCTTTGACATGGGGATCTCTCTCCTGCCACCGTGGGAAGTATCTGCCAGATTCCACTTTCTAAGAGTTTCTGAGGGTGGGGCTCTTACTTTCGTTTTTTTGTCAGGGAGCCCATCCATTTCCTGCTCTTCAAGAAGAATCAAAATGTTCCTGAATCTCAAATACCTCATGCAAAAACGTCTCCTGAGATCAGGGGAAACAAACACGCCAACTCTGGAGATCTCAATGTTGAAGTGAGCGGTGGTGGCCGAAAGGTTTCTGTCTTAAAAAAAAAAATCCTTATCAGTTTCCCGCCCTCAGGCGGTCAGTGCTCCGCAGACCGGCGCTCCTTCTCCGCGTTACCTCTCAGCACTCCAGGCGGCTTTACCTCCAGATCCTGAAGGGTTTGAATCACCTTTTCCTTTGCAGCAAAACTCCATTTTGATGAAAGACGAACTGGGATGTTTATTTCCTGCTCTTTTTTTGGGAACCGAGAGGTGACAACCAAGACAGCTGAAGGAGAGTCACGCACACACTTGCACACGCATGTCCATCGGCCAGGGTCCCCTGCCGGCCCCGCGGACAGGCCAGGCGAGTCCACATGGTGGGGAATGAGGACGCCGTCCACGACACCGAGGCTGTCATTCGTTTTTCTTTGAAGTGCCTGAAGGTAGGGGTGGGCCGATGGCCTGGGAGCCACCTGGCCCCACCGCGGCCACGGCCACGCCAGGCGACGTGCCAGCGAGCCCCGCACTTGATGCTGGTCCAGAGGAGACTGCAAAATCCAGATGTGCTTCCTTCCCAGCAGCCCGCTCCCCGGAGCCGCTGTCCCCCTGCCCACCCCGCGCCACGCCCTCTCCCACCTTGCAGCTGGCCCAGCCAGGACGGGGGCCCTAAGCGAATGCCTTCCTTCCGCGGACACCAGGCCCCATGGCCTAAAGGGCTCCCCGGGCAAACCCGATCCCCCAGAAGCTGGGGAAGCTGTGGCTACACATTCCACAAAGTGCTGGCACTTACACCCTTACCCTGGAAGGCAGTCGGCTGACGCCGCGGGTGGTGACCTCCCATTTCCACCGACGTCGTGGCTTGGCACATTCATTACCGCCAAGGACCTGGTTAGAGGTATAAAGACCTTTTTTTCACGTTACCTGATTTTTTGTTGTTGTTTTCTCTTACGATTTTTTTTTCCGGTGTGTTGTACAGCAGTATAATTTTTCACTTATTTATTCCATCAGTAGATATGGTTTGTACAATGTACAATGGTTCCATTTCAGAAAGTAAAAATAAAAAAAATTCGGATCACGAACAACACCGTGTGGTTTTGGTAACATTGTAATAAAGAGTAAAATCCAATTGATGGTGAGAATGTCCCTCAGCCCCTGTTCTGGCCTCCCGCACGGCTGTGCAGCCCTGACGTGGTACAGGACACCGTAAGCTTGCACACAGGAGCTGGGGTCTCCCACAGTCATGCCAGCTGCCATCATTAGGCACCAGGGGGTGCTGTGGGCAGGTGTTGAGGCCACCCTACCTCGGGGAGGCAACATCAGGACTGTCTCATGCATGAGTCATGCAGCCAATCAGAGTCCCAGTTTAGAAGCCACACCTG
>NW_005367694.1:509272-511498 GCF_000412655.1 Myotis brandtii
CCAGAACCTGGGTCCTGACCAAGGGTCCTGACCGAGGACCCTGTCCCTGGCTTTGGACGCTGTGGCCCATGGCAGGGACTCGGAGGTCGGGCCACATCACAGGTGGGTTGTCCTGACCTGTCTTAACTCGCCTCCTGGTGACGGGCTCAGAGCAGAACCAGAACGTTCCTGGCACCTTTCCCCTCCCAGCGGCTCGGGCCTTTCCCTCTCAGCTCAGACTTCCTCCCTGAATTATTTTTCTCAGTCCAGCCTCACTTCCTCTTGCACCTGCCAACCAGGCCCTGGGGGAACGGAGATAAGGAAAGGGGAGGGATAATGTTGAGCCTACTCCCAGCCTCGCCCGTCCATCCGCCCCGTTGACCCACCTGGAGGCGAATGTTCCCTCTTTGTTTGCCTGCCTCTCTGCTCCCCACCCCTCTCCTTTCTAACACGTTCCAGTGTTTTCACCAGGACTGGTTGCTCGACAAAATAAACTCCTGATGTGGAAAGTTCAGCTGGACAGAACGCCAGTCACAGGGGCCTGTTTGCTTAGCAACAAAAAAGTGTTAGCCGGTCCCCCCTCCCCTCTCCCCTTTCCTGCCCTCGCTGAGCGCCTGCTGCCTGCGTCACAGTCCTGATGAAGGCCCTTCCTATGCTTCTCCCCCTCTCTCTCTGCCGTCCCCCCCACCCCCAGACCGCTGTCTCCCCGTCGTTCTGTTTCAGGTTCTCTGTGTTTCTCTTGGCTTCTCTGGCTTTTTCAGCCCCCTGTCTGTCTGTCTGGAGCTGTCTGACTTCCTCTCCTCTCCCTCCACGGAGGAGCAGTCAGTTTTGCAGGTTTTCCAGGCATCCGTTGAGCACCATGGGTGTGCTGAGCCCTGGTCAGCAGTGACTCCAACTTGACCCTTTCCCTCGGGGCAGAGGAGTGAGCCAGCTGGTGCACTAGGGTGTCTGGCAGTTCGCGAGGAATTATGGGAGAGAGGCATTTTGATGGTGTGGTTAGGATGTGGAGGAAGCCCCGCACGGCACGGGGCTAAGAAGCTTGTTTGTCCTTGTTGATAAGGAGTGGCTGAGGTTTCTGAGCCAGCGCTCTGCTGGACTGAGGGCAGGGTTGCCAGTATGGCATGGATTGGAAAAGGTCAGCCTGGAGGTGGGCAGGACAACCAGGGAACTGGGGCAGTAGGCCAAGCAGGAGGCGGGGTGCTGGCTGGAGGGGCTGTGTGCCCGAGGTCATGTGCGGTGATAGACTGCAGACAGGTGGGACGGGGACAGGTGGGCTGGGGAGGCCGTTAGAGAAAGCTCTTGTGCAAGTCTGAGTTCTGGATCACCTCAGCAAGTGCCATGGAGGTCAGTGGCTGGTTTCAAGGGGAACTGTACCAAGTCTTAAACACCAAGTCTACCCACGCCCTCTGGGTGAGGGATGCATGCTTTCCTGCAGCTGAGAATAGACACCAGCTGCCTTTGCCAGTTGCATTCCCTACTTCTTCCAGTAGAGGGCCCCCTCACTCATTCTCAGTCCCGTGGGTGGCCATGTGACCCAGGTCTAGGTCCCTCCCCCTAGTGACAGCAGTTGGTTCCAGGGTGATCACATGACCAGACGTGGCCCAATGAGAGTCAGCCCTGGGATTTTTTGCGGGAACTGTTGGGAAAGAGTTCTGCTGGAGTGTTAAATGGAGCTCCTGGGGCCCCCGTTGCTCCAAGGTGGGGAGAAGCCTGCCTGAACATGAAGCCAACATGGGAGAGAGTTGAAAGATGGTGAGTGTGAGCTTCCTGGGAGTAGCATTGGAGCACTTGGTCCCAGCCGCCCTGAGCCAGCCCTTCTCCTGAAGTTTCCAATTTTGTGAGCCAGTGCATGCCCTTGATAGTTTAGATCAGTTTTCAGTGGGTCTTTCCCACATGAACCCACACACGGGGTGTCCTCTGGACAAATCCAGGAGGAGTGGTTGCTGAGATGGTAGCTCTGACTCCTAACTGGGAGTGTTCCTCTCCCCCTCCAAACGGCTCCTCTTTCCATGTTCCCATGTGACAAGGACTTGGACATTTCACAGCTGGCACCAGGAGCTAAACTGAGGATAACATGGGCCCGTGTGGGAGTTCTGAAGCAGCCTCTTCTAGAAGCCTCAGAGCTGCAGCACTTTAGAGCTGTGTGCCCTCAGGTAAGTATTTTTACGTCTCTGGGCCGCAGTCCCCTCATCTGGAAAATGGGGAGAATGACAGTGCCTCCTCGGGTTGTTGTGAGGATCAAATGAA
>NW_005367694.1:512606-516989 GCF_000412655.1 Myotis brandtii
TAGGGCTCCCTCAGTTATGAACTCATTTGATCTCCTTGCAACCCTGAATGGTAGTGTTGAACTGAAATCAGCCTCCCATTATACAGATAGAAAAACCGAGGCTGGGGAAGTGACTGAACGGTCCTGCAGAGACTTGGTGAAAGAGGCTTTGGCATCCAGCTCATCTTCCACTAGATGAGGCAAATCTGGCACACCACTTGTTTTTGTAAATAAAGTATTATTAAAACACAGCCATGCATATTTGTTTACATATTGTCCTGGGCTGTTTGCAAGCTACAACAGCAGAGTGGAGTAGTTGCTACAGAGACTATATCACTTGCAAAGTCGAAAGTGTTTACCATCCTGCCCCTAAAGAAAATGTTTGCCACTGTTGCACTCAACTATAGTTTCCTATTGAAGCACTGTATCATTGAAATAATAATAATTACCTACTAAGTGCCAGGCACCTGCAAGACTTTTCTGAATTTTGTATCCACATGTAAGGGTGTAGCTCAGTGAATGTAATCAATGCACCTGCATAACCAGCACCTGGGTCAAGAAACAGCAGATGACTAGCCCCAGACATCACCCACACTCCTCCTGGTCACTACCATCCAAGGGTAACCACGGCCTGACTTTTCTTTGCACAGATGAAGTTTGCCCATTTCTGGACTTTATATTCATGGATGTGCTCTTTTTGTGTCTGGCTTCTTCCACTGGATGCGATGTTTGTGAGATTCATCGATATTGTCCCAGGCCCCTAGAGTCCATTCATTGTCATTCCTGAGAATCCTCCACGGGGCAAGAACGTAACAGTGGACTCGCCCACCCGTCCTGCTGCGGGGTGTTCGTTCTGCTTCCAGTGTCCATGGAGTATGATGAATATGCAAGACATTGGGCCTCCATTAGCTCGTTTCACCCTGGCTTTAACCCTAAAATGGGGCTTTAACCCAACTTGTAGCCCCATTTTAAAGATGTGAAGACTGAGGTTCAGATACGATGGTGCCCGCAGGTGACCCAGCACGCAGGGAAAGCCCTGGGTGCAGGTGGGCGTGCTTGCTGTGCTGGCTCACTGCTCCCTTGTTAGATTCAGGTTTGGAATCCCACTGTGACTGCAGACTGGATCCCATTTATATGAAATTTCTAGAAAAAGCAAAACTATGGAATCAGAAGGTAGAACTTGGGATATCTGGGGCTGGGAACAAAGATTAGCTGCATAGATGAAGGAGGAAATGTTTTGAATTGTACTCTTAACGTGGGTGAATCTCCTGGGGTGTAAACTGTAGTTCAGCCCTAACCAGTTTGGCTCAGTGGATAGAGCGTCAGCCTGCGGACTCAAGGGTCCCAGGTTCGAGTCTGGTCATGTTTCTAACTCTCTATCCCTCTCCCTTCCTCTCTGTAAAAAAAAAATCAATAAAATATATTTTTTTAAAAATGTAGTTCAGTAAAGCCCAAAAAATGCCAAACCCATATGCTTCTATTTCTTTTTCCCCCGTGCCTCAGTTTCCCTTAGAGGTGTGAGGCTGGCTGTCCAGACTGTCAAGGGCTATTCAGCCATGGAAGTCTTCCAGTCCCTCCCCCGCCCCCCCAACAATTAGATGCTCCCCACCAGCATGACCTGACCCGGCAAAGGTATCTGTCAGGGGGTGGGGTCTCCCAGGCCAGAGGTGACATTGAATGACAATGAAGCATCCTGTTTGGCGTCCCTGTATCCGGACCTGCTGGCTGGCGGGGGCAGGAGAGCCACGCGCAGCGGATGCCCAGGCCTCAAACTGTTTCTCCAAGTAGTCCCCAGAGATGGCTGCTGCCTTTCAGTTTCTGCGCTTGTTTATTTTCAAAGGGATGTTGCCAGACCACTAGGCCACCCCTGCCCTTTCATGGTTTGTTTCATGTAAAAAAATTCAGGAGGAGAGTGAGGCAGTAAAGCGACCTGAAATCAGTTCTTCTGTCGGGTTTGAGGAATGTGCGGGGCCAGGAGGTCCCCTTGCTGACCCCAGCCCCCAGAACACCTGAGATCCTGATGGTGTTAATAATCATTGCGAATATCCAATGACTGATGCTGGGACAATTGGACATCCTTGTACAAAATTGAATGAACCTACCTTGCACCTTAGAGCTAGCAAAAGTCACTCAAAATGGATCCTAGGCCAAAAGGTAACTAATAATTCTAGAGGAAAACATAAGAAAAAAATCTTGGTGATCTTGTGGGTAGGCAAAACTTTTTTAGGCATCAAAGCGCTAACTATAAAAGAAAAATATTGATAAATTGGACTTCATCAGAATGACCAACTTCTGCTAAAGAACTGCTAAGAGAATGAAAAGACAAACCACAGATGGGCAGATGATCTTTGCAAAAACACTTCTCAGATAAAGGACTTGTATCTAGACTATATAAAGCACTCTCTGGCGGGTTAGAAGGGGGAAGAAGGGGGACATATGTAATACTTTCAACAATAAAAAAAATTTAAATATACTTTTATTGATGTCAAAGAGGAAGGGAGAGGGAGAAAGAAATAGAAACCTCACTAATGAGAGAGAGTCATCAATCGGCTGCCTCCTGCATGCCCCACATTGGGGATTGAGCCTGTAATCTGGGCAAGTGCCTTGTCCAGGAATCGAACCGTGACCTCCTGGTTCGTAGGTCGATGCTTAACCACTGAGTAACCCAGCTGGGCAACAATAAAGATTTTTTTAAAATTAAATATATAAAGAACTCTCAAAAGTCAATAATAAGAAAGCCAGCACCCACCCCCTGAAAAACCTAGCAAAATATTTGCACAGACACGTCATGAAAGAAAATGTACAGAAAGTAAATAAGCACATGAAAGGTGATGAGCATCATTAGTTATTCGGAAAATACCAACTAAAACCATAATGAGATGCTCCACATTCCTACTAAAAAGAGAGACCATACCAAATGCTGGTAAGGATGCAGAGAGATGAAAACTCTACATGCTGGTGGAAAGGGAAAATGGCACCGCCATTGAGAAAAACGTTTGGCAGGTCCTTATAAAGTTAAACACAAACTTACCCTACCAGCCGGCCAATCCCACTCCTAGCTATTTACCTAAGAGAAATCAAAATGTACGGAAGCCTGTGTGGGAATGTTTACAGTGGCCTCATTCGTAATCACCAAAAACTGGAAGCAACTGAAATGGCCTTCAACCGGTGAACGGATCGGCAGACTGTGCTACATTCATAGCACGAAACCCTATTCAGAAATAAAAAGGAATGGACTCCAGCTACACGCAATAATGGGGTAGAACCTGGGTGCGTTACGCTACGTGAAAGGAAGCCAGACTCAAGGTTGCTTACTGAATGGCTCCATTTATATGAAATTCTGGAAAAGGCAACGCTATAGAGACAGGAAGCCGATCAGTGGCTGCCGGCGCCTGGGGTAGGGTGGGGAGAGGGGTCGACTACTCCAAAGGGGTGAGGGAATTATGTGTGTGTGTGTTAGGACCATTTCATGTCATGATTGGCGCTGGTGAGGACGTGACTGTATGTTTGTCAAGCTCGTGGAATTGTACACAAAAAAGAGAGAACGTTACTGTAGGTAATTCATACTGCAATAACACAAAACAAATAAAAACAATTAACAGCCAACATCGCACCATATGTTATGTGCCAGGCAGGTTGCAGTACTTTACATACGTTAATCCACTCAGTCCTTACAACGGCCCTATGAAGTAGGTGGTCATTATCCCCAAATTGTGAAAGTTTTGTCCCCAGGGCTCTCTCACCTTCTTGGTCTCCAAGCCCCTGGGTCTGACCCTCACTCCCCTCTTCCTTCTGCGCCTCTCACCTTTCCTGTGACTGTCTTCTCTCGCCCACGGCCATGTAGGAAGTTGCCACTAACTTGTTCCACTGAGGAGCATGCAGTTAATAATGAGGTTTAGCAGGGATTTCAAACTCAAATGCCTACAGCAGTGATGGGGAACCTTTTGAGCTCGGCGTGTCAGCATTTTGAAAAACCCTAACTTAACTCTGGTGCCGTGTCACATAGAGAAATTTTTTGATATTTGCAACCATAGTAAAACAAAGATTTATATTTTTGATATTTATTTTATATATTTAAATGCCATTTAACAAAGAAAAATCAACCAAAAAAATGAGTTCGTGTGTCACCTCTGACACGTGTGTCATAGGTTCACCATCACTGGCCTACAGGAACCAGGCAGGTGATGCAGACCAGCAAAACCCACGGGACAATAGGGAGTGGTGGGGACTGTGGAAAGCTGGGGAGCACAAGCTGTGTCTAAAGGGGAGAGTTGCGCCCTAACCAGTTTGGCTCAGTAGATAGAGCATCGGCCTGTGGACTGAAGGGTCCCAGGTTTGATTCTGGTCAAGGGCATGTACCTTGGTTGTGGGCACATCCCCAGTAGGGGGTGTGCAGGAAGCAGC
>NW_005367694.1:517103-520434 GCF_000412655.1 Myotis brandtii
CCCGAAACCTGGGCATGTGCCCTTGGCCGGAATCGAACCTGGGACCCTTCAGTCCGCAGGCCGACACTCTATCCACTGAGCCAAACCGGCTAGGGCTCATCGATGTTTCTAACTCTCTATCCCTCTCTCTTCCTCGCTGTAAAAAAATCAATAAAATATATTTTAAAAAAATAAAGGGGATAGTTGCTCCTTAGCTCCAGCTGCTACAAAGTGGAAACAATCTGGGCCCAGTGTTGTCAGATCTTCGGATAGTTTAAGGAAATCCTAACATCCTTATGTTTATGTTGATTTTTAATATGTTAGCAAATAAGTCACATTTTAAAAAACTGTTTAGATCTTGGTTTTTACTATTGTAAAGACATGTTCACCCCTTTCTTTTTTTCCCAAAGTCACCCCAAAATACAAGGAAATAAGAAGCAGAGGCAGAAAATCCATAGGTAGTGAAATAAGGCAACATAGGTAGCCCAAACCACTATATAAAGGAGGGTGGCAGAATGGAAACCAACTTTGGAAGGCCAGGGAACAACAGACCCAAGTGCTGCAGAAATAGATCCCACTGCGCAGGCCAGTCCTCCCCCGAACCCTAGAAAATCTCAGGAATCAGAGGCATCAGGTATTGCAGAAAGCAGAGGATTAAAAACAGGGGTTGGTCGCCTGGCCAGCATGACTCAGTGGTTGAACATCGACCTATGAACCAGGAGGTCACCGTTTGATTCCCAGTCAGGGCACATGACTGGGTTGGGCTTGATCCCTAGTGTGGGGCATGCAGGAGGCAGCCGATCAATGATGCCCTCTCATCATTGATGTTTCTATCTCTCCCTCTCCCTTCTCTGATAGCAATAAAAATATATTTCAAAACAACAACAACAGGATTTGATTGAAAGACTGCATATGAAACAGACCTCTAGGTTGCCAGTCCCATCCTGTGGTCTCAGCTGACTGCCCCTCTCTGTCTCCTTTCTGCTGGAGACTGGAGGTTCAACATCTGGAGATATTAAATCATGGAGACTTGAGAATCACAGATAGTAAGCATGGAGGAGTGCGGGGAGTGAGGTGCCAGAGGCTGCAAGCCATGGGTAGCAATGTAGTGGCAGTGAGCAGAGCGAACAGCAAGACTACTGTCCTCTTCCCTGGCCTTGCTCCAGAGTTTCGGCAGCTAAGCTTATACCCTCCTTCCCAAAGGCAACTGGAGGTCATCTGTGCCATCTGCACCACCCCGAGAGAAGACCTCCAGGTTCTGCCAGTTTTTAACATCAGCCTGAAGCGGTTCTCTCCTTCCCAGAAATGGATATTTATTTTTTCAATTAAAGAAAAAGTATGCATCCTCCTTCATGGATGTCTTTTGTGTTTAAGAAACCAAACAGAAATAAAGAGTACACTCCCCCCAAAAAAAGTATACAAGTAATAATTGTTTCTTTTGGAAATTAGAAAAGATAGATAAGCATAAAGAAGAAAAATAAAAATCACCCCACCCAATCAGATAACTGGTGTTAGTTAACATGGTGCACTTTCTGATATATACACATAAATATATGAATTTATTTATTTTTGAAATTGATATCAAACTACTGATAATTTTTTATCTTTTTTTGTTTGTTTTGTTAATTCTTACCAGAGGATATTTTTTACATTGATTTTTAGAGAGAGTGGAAGGGAGGGAGGAGGGGGAGAGAAAGAGAGATTGGTTCCTTCCCACATGGGCCCCAACTGGGGTTAGGGATCAAACCTGCAACCGAGTTACCTGCTCAACCTCAGACCCTTTGGTCTGCTGGCCGACACTCTAACCCAGGGGTGGGCAAACTTTTTAACTCGAGGGCCACAATGGGTTCTTAAACTGGACCGGAGGGCCGGAACAAAAGCATGGATGGAGTGTTTGTGTGAACTAATATAAATTCAAAGTAAACATCATTACATAAAAGGGTACGGTCTTTTTTTTTTTTAGTTTTATTCATTTCAAACGGGCCAGATCCGGCCCGCGGGCCGTAGTTTGCCCACGGCTGCTCTAACCACTGAGTAGAACCAGCCAGGGCTACTGATAACTTTTTAAAAGTTGTTTTTCCATCCAATGTATTATAGACTTCTTTCCATGTCAATAAATATACACATACATCATTTCATATGTAGTGTTCCATTATATTTGGGTCCATATATATCCAACGACTCCCCTCTTGTTAGACATTACATTGTTCCTGCTCACGCTTTATAAATGGCACTGCAGTCATCATCCTGTACACATGATAAAATTCTAGAAGTGAAATTGCGGTGTCGTATGCGGCTGGGCATTTAAGAGTTTACCAAGAAGAAGAATTTCCAGATTGAAGGAAGGCAAATCATAGGCTGGACCTTCACATTTTTGCAGCCAGAGTTCAAAGCGATGGTTTGGGCAAAGGGGGTGGGGATCTCAAACTCATAGCGGAAGCTGGCAGTCCCTGGCGACCTACTTCTCCTTAGAGACGTCTAGGAAAGGAGTGAGTGCAGACGGTTCGGTGAGCCCTTCCTCCCTTCCATTCCCAACACCCTCCCCTTCAGGAGGAGGGTGGGGCAAGGCCATCAGCCTGCATCCAAATGTGGAAGTGAAACTGGCCTCAAAGCAGAGGAGGGGTGAGTCAGTAGAGGACTCACGAGGTCCTGCTGGGACTAGGGTGGGTGCTCTGGGCTCAGGGGCCTCACTAGGCCTCTTGGTGCCCTGCCACCCCCACTCTCCCCACGCCACCCCCATCCCAGACTGGCTCTGAGTTCCTAAAACTTTCTCAGCTTTCTAGAAGTGTTAACTATTAGATTGAACCATGCCAAACTGCCGTTTCTGTAGATCAAAAGTGGTTGGGTATTGGCATTCTTTAGATACGTCTACATTGTACATTTATTGAACACTCATCCTGGGCCAGGTGTTGTGCTAAGCACTTTGTATTCATTTATTTTTTATTTTTTATTTTTATTTTTATTTTTTTAACTGTCACAAATTTCTGGTGCATAGGAATTGTCCCCCCACTTGACAGATGGAAAACAAATCTCTGGCTCAGAATCTCCCTGTTTGCAATGGTTTATGTGGGCTGGCTCGCCCTCCAAACTGATGATCTGAACAAGCGCCTCTGCGGACGGACGTGCTGCGATCTCCAGGATAACGCCTCAACTTGGCAGAGCCACCTTCCACCTCTGCGTTAAGCGAGGTCTCCGTGAGAAGTTTTCTTGGTCTCCTTTTCACGGTCGAAAAAGGCCTTTGCTCTTCTGCGACTCAGTCTTCTCATCGATAAAATGGGACAACAATCACAGTGCCCGCAGCATCTGGCAGGAGCTGTTAGGACGCAGTTCCGGGCTCTGCAGAAGAAAGCGG
>NW_005367694.1:521744-529129 GCF_000412655.1 Myotis brandtii
GGCGGCCGTGGGAGGGGAGGTCGATGGGCGCAGTGCTTCCCTGCGCCGCCGCGTCCGGCTCCGAGCTAGAGGCTCCTTTCCTCGTCCCGGCGGAGGGAGGCTGGGTCTCCGGCCACCCCCCCTCCCCCTCCACCGGGAAGCCCTCCCCCAGCTCGGGAGGGGCCCTGGGCGTCTCCCAGGAAGACTTCTGGAAGCACAGCTGTTGGAGGTGCAGCCTGTCCTCCTGGCAAGGCGCAGGGTTCGCTGGCGGCCCTGAAACCTGATACGGAGATGAGATGCCGGTGTGGAGGGCAGGCGTCCCAGCGCCACCCTAAGTGTGGGTTTGGCTCTGGGCAGAGGTCTCTTTTTTTTCCAAAGGCACTGAAATGCCTGGCCCTCCCTCTGCCTTCGCTTCCTTCCTCGTGGGCTAGGTGTTTAGCCTCAGGTGGCTTCTGCCTCAGCAGCAGAACTGATTTGGACTCTGCAGGGAGCCCCGGCCTGCACCCCAGCTCTCGCCAGGACAGGGTCCCTGCTCAGCGGGGTTATTGGTTCAGTCCCTGGACTGGCTCAGGCCTTCGTAGGGTGTTCTCTGCAGGCTGCCTCGGAAGTTTCCTGGGAGATTCCAGAAAAGTGTAAAGAAGAGGAGAAACATTTCCCACCCACCCCACTTTTTTGGGGGGGAGAGCCATGAACCCAGAATACATTACCCATTTGCCGGAAGTTGAAACACTAGATACAGGGTGACATTTTCCTCCTCTGGAATAAATGATTAATCCATTTGTTCCTTTGTTATGTTCCTGAAATGCCCCCACCCTCCCGTTTCCTCTCCAACCGCCTTCCCTGGCGGTTTGTTGGCCCCATGGCTGCAGGTTACCCACAGTGCTCCCTTTAATGGCGCCTTGGTCGGGCTCTGCTTTGCTGCTCTGGTCTTGCCAGTTTGAGCTGGCACCGAGCCTGTGAAGATGTTCTGGTTTTTGTTTTTGTTTTTTAAAACAAATGGTGTTGGGACTGCAGCCCTCGGCCTTCCTTTAAACTCTGCTTACTCTATCTCAAATTTTGAGCACTTCCATTGCAACCAAACCCATTGTAGCATATGCCCCAGCGCGAGAGAGCCCTTTCACACAAAACAAGAGGTGAAAGACAGGAATGTGTTTTATTAAAAGAACTTAATCCTCTTCTCTATTTTAATATAAACTCCATGTACAGGGAGAGAATGGATGGCTGAGTTGCAGGAGGTATGGGCTAGAAAGCACTCCCCTAAAGTAAAGAATAAACCAGTCTCCTCTTTGCCCTCAGTTTAGATAACCTAAAGGTTTATTGTCAGCTAACACCAAGGAATTTTAGTAATGGCATTCCCTGCCTCACACACACTTATTTCAAAAGTATTTTGGCAACTGGCCATTGCTCAATTAACTTTCTTGATTGCAAAATGCACACTTAGTTTGATGGGAGACTTATCTTGCTCTTAACACCTTCCACCCCACTGGCTCTCTTGCTTTACTGCTACTCCCTGTGCACAGGTCCTGCCACTGCAGGTCCCCCGTGGGTGCTGCCAGCCGAGTGATTCCTCATGGGGGTGCCCTGCCTCTCTGTGTGAGGCTGGTGTGGCTGGCCCTCGAGTTGAGTTGGCGTGTGGAGCTTGGGTACAGCGTGACAGGAAGGACTCAAAACCAGTTAGTGGACTGGGACATAGCCTCTGGCGTAGAAAGCAGCGGGGAACAGAGGGGAGTTCCTGTCCTCAGCTGTCCGTCATGACCACTGGCTGGCTGTCAGAGGAGTAGGAGGCAACCGGGGAAGAAGACTCAACCTCAGAGGTGGTCTGACTTTCCTTTCGGGGGGGCCTGAGCCTTCACCACTGTTTGCAGTTTTCTCCTTCTCCTTGGCCAAGAGGAAGGCCAACTGGGCCTCCCCTCCTGGCCTCCTTCCTCTGCTGCGTGACTGTTTCTGGCATGGGCTCTTTCTAACCAACTTCCTGTGTGTCCCCTGGCCTCTTCGTTCTAGCTGCCTAACTCTCCCTGGTACACTCTGTGCTATATGTTCTTTTGTGTGTTTTTTTTTGGTTTCCTGTAAACTGCTGTCTTCCAGCTGTTTCCAGATGAGGTTCAACAGCCCTTTTGAGGGAGGAACTAAGTGCAGGGGAAGTTGTGGTTGTTTTTCCCCAGCCCTGTGAAGTGGTCTCGGGACTCTGAATATGCTCTGTTCCTGAACATGCAAAGTCTTGGCCTCCTGAAGGGTCTTTGGCAGGCTGACTTTGGGTGGGGAAATAGGATGTTGGAGGAATCGGGACTGTGAGTGCCCAGTGGCCCACGTGAGTAAATAGCAGTGCTGATGGGACTCCAACTTCATATCGTTTCCTTAAAACCCATGTCCTTCCTATCTTTTTTAAAAAAATATATTTTACTGATTTTTTACAGAGAGGAAGGGAGAGGGATAGAGAGTTAGAAACATCCATCAGCTGCCTCCTGAACACCTCCTACTGGGGATGTGCCCACCACCAAGGTACATGCCCTTGACCGGAATCGAACCTGGGACTCTTCAGTCCACAGGCCGACGCTCTAGCCACTGAGCCAAACTGGTCAGGGCTGTCCTTCCTATCTTGATTGTGTGCTCAATAATTGGGACGTTTTGAAGGGAAATAATTGCTTTCCCCAAGGCAAAATCTCTATGATAGAAGCGTACCTTTTCTCAGCCTTTCTGTCACTGTAAAATGGGGAGGATAAAACTGCCCTGCAGGGTGAATGTTAGGATTAATTGAGATAATGTCTGCGAATGTGTCTAGTACCTGGCAAATAAGAGGTTTAACAGGCGGAATCCAACTCTGCATCCTCATTCAACTGACATTGACTAGGAGCCCCAGTTTCTCATCTGTAAACTAAAGGAAATGATGTATCTGACAGGTCTTTTAGTGTGGCTTTCAAATGTGTGCTCGACAGATACTCAGTAGACACATTCTTGGTTTGCCCATACTTTCTAAGGCTCCACAATGGAGCTGTGTACTCTAGAACACAGTTCATGGTTCTTGTCCTTTTAGCATTTTAAGGAATGTCACACATATAAATCACCCACACAGATTCTGAATGCATCTAGTATATAGCTCTTTGTGGTTGGTTTTGGTTTCACTTCTCTAGCTTTTTATGTAGCTCTTTATTAGGGAGCCTTGGTGTGAACCTGAGGGGAGGGGTGACGGTCTTTTTATGTATTTAGAGACAAGCAGGAGCTCTCTGCACAATGGGTTTCTGATGAAGTGGAGATTTGAGGAGACCTTTTTTTTTAAAACTTTTTTAAAAATATGTTTTATTGATTTTTTTACAGAGAGGAAGGGAGAGGGATAGAGAGTTAGAAACATCGATGGGAGAGAAACATCGATCAGCCGCCTCCTGCACACCTCCCACTGGGAATGTGCCCGCGACCAAGGTACATGCCCTTGACCGGAATCAAACCCGGGACCCTTCAGTCCGCAGGCTGACGCTCCATCCACTGAGCCAAACCAGTCAGGGCTTGAGGAGACCTTTTAATTTGGACTGTGAGATGGCCTTGGGATACAAGTTTCTAGACTGTGACTTGAGTAAGTGTAGCCTGTATAGTAACCCTTTGTTCTTGACCCAAGGCGGGAATCTCTGCCAGACTTAAGGAATAACAGGGATTAAAGGTTTAGAGCACTGTGCTCTTCAAACTTTAAGTTTTCAAAAGAAGAACTTTCTGATGCTAGGCCTGGTAACTAGTTGTAAATGGGAACCGTTTACACAAATGACTAAGTTAGTTTGACTCTTCTGCAACCATGCTGAAGACACAGTTTTTCTTCCTGTGCTTTCTTTAGTCCTTTATCATTATATTAGGGGCCCAGTGCACGAATTTGTGCACCTTGAAAGGAACTCTGGGCCACGAGGCTGCAGTAGGCACAGGGGCGGGTCTTGGCCCATCCTCTGCACCCCTGCCCAGCCCCTCCCACTGCAGCAACCAGACCCCTATCTGTCGGCAGCTCCCCTCCCGCCTCCTCCGCTCCCACATGCTGACAGCGTGCTGAAGGCACGGAGCAATTGGGTCCAGTGCCAGCAGTGGGTGTGAGTGGGACCAGTGTCCACAGAGGGTGTGAGCCGCAGCTGCTGCCCTGATCGCCCCTTAGGAGCAGAGGGAGGTGGAGAAGCCCTCAGGGACAATCAGGGCCAGCAGCTGTTCACACCTGCTGATGGCGCCAAGCGATTGGGACCCAGGCTGGGCACCAGCAGCAGGTGCAAGCGGCGGTTCTGGCACTGGCTATGGGTGCGAGTGGGGCTGGCTCTGGCAGTGGGTGTGAGAAGTGGCTACTGGCCCCGATCTCCCTTTAGGAGCAGGGGGAGGTGGAGAAGCCCTGAGGGGCAATCAGGGCCAGCAGTTGCCTCTCACATCCACTGACAGCACCAAGCGACCAGGGCCGGTGCTGGGCGCTGGCAGCGGGTGCAAGCGGGGCTGGTGCCAGCAGTAGGTGCGAGCACTGGGCGGAACCGGGGCATGCAGGAGCAAAGAATTTCAGTAACCACCAGAGGCTCGCCTCAATGACAGCGACTGGTGTCCCGCCTTGGTCTGGCGCCCCCACTCACCTGCTCCACCATCCTGCTGCGGCCAATGCCCACCATGTTCCACACATGCCCCCTGGTGGTCAGCGCACATCATAGCGACTGGTTGTTCGGTTGTTCTGCTATTTGGTCTATTTGCATATTAGCCTTTTATTATATAGGATAGTGTGCCATTAAAAGGTTTGGATGGGAGCGAGGGCTACAGAGATGAGAAGGACAGGCTCTCTCCTTGAGGAGCTCACAAACTTGGCGTGGGCAACAGATAGACAATTGTAGAACAATTAGCAAGGACTGTGATAAAAAAACATGAACCAGGTCTATGGTGGTGCCAACGATTGAGTGTGTGTGTGTTTACATAACTGGTATCAATGTGGACTGTTTCCCCTGACATCAGGGTTTAATGTGCATTGCCCCTTTCCCATGTTAAGGGTTAAAAATTATGAATCACGTTGCCCAGCAGGAAGCCCCAGTGTTCCTTTTACCTATCATCTTCCCTTTAGTAGTTTAGGACCAAATTTCCTTTTTATATAGAGCCCGATTGGCTAAATGCCATCCTGATGGAAAGGCGAAGGGTGATAAAATCGGGAATATCCTAGGAAAAGAGGCTAGAAGAGAGGTGGTGGGAGTTTATTTACTAGGTTAGGAGAAGAGAATCAGATTAACTGAGCAACAACTATATCCTAGATTCTCTTTATGTTATCTTAAGCATTTCTCACACTAACCTTCTCAGGTAGGTCATGGTTGAGTTCTTATTTTTCATATTTAAAAAAAAAAAAAGAAAACCTGAGCATAGAAGTTAATTTGTCTTATCACCAAGAGGTTAGTCAACTTGTCCAAGACAGTGTTTGGAGCTGAAATGTTATCTCCCTTATCTGCTCATAAAAGTCTGCAGTCTTGTTAGAGAGGTGGCGAAAATACCAATTTTTCTCCTAACGGAAGACATGGAGGATCCAAGATGGGGAAAATGAATGCCTTTAGGTGGCCCCATCTCCTTTCATGGCTGCCCTTCCCCGCTGGTGAAATCCTATCCTTTCTTCAAGACTCAGCTTGGACACCAGTTGCCCTGATAAACCCAAAGGGAGTAAACGCCATGGTCCTCTGTAAGTCCACAACCCTTATTGATTCTGCCTCATGCCATTACATAGACCTAAGCTACCAGAATTTCCACTGTCTTCACCTTTGATTTGCCCACAGAACCTAACAGTGTCTGGCACATACTGAGTGATTAGGAAATATATATGGAATTGAAAAGGGACGCTCAGGTACCTGGTCTTGCTTCTGCAAACTTTTATTTATCTTCAGCTGTGCAAAGGCAAACCACCTCTGTGGAACAATGCTTTATGGGATGTTGGTGTGGAGTGGGACAACAGGCCAAAGTGTTTTGCTAGGTGGTGGGTGTATTGTGGCTCATATGGACTGGAGTGGCAGGCAGATTAATGCCCCCACCCTCACCAAGATGTCCACATCCTAGTCCCCACAACCTGTGAATATGTTGGGTTACACAGCAAAGAAGAATTAAGGTTGTTAATCAGTGGGTTTAAAACGGGAATATTATTTTGGATTATTTGGATGGCCCCAATGTAATCTCAAGGGTCCTCCTTAAAAGTAGAAGAGGAAATCAAAAGAGAGAACCAGAGAGAAAGAGCAGCAGGAGGGCTTGGCCTGATGTTGGCTTTGAAGCTGGAGGAAGGGGCCCAGCGTTAAGGAATGTGGGCTTCCTCAAGAAACTGGAAAAGGCAAGGAACAATTCTCCCTTAGATCTTCAGAAGGAATTCAGTCTGCTGTCATCTTGATTTTAGCCAATGAGACCCATTTCAGACTTCTGACCTCCAGGACTATCTACACTAATAAAAGACAAAGATGCTAATTGACCATACCTTCACTATGCCCACCAGCCAATCAGAAGAGTATGCAAATTAACCCAACAAAGATGGCTGTTAAATTTGCAGCGGTCTGGGGGTCCCCTGCCCAGGCCTAACACCCCAGCCAGAGGCCTGAGGCCCGGGTAGGTGATCAGAGCGGGCTGGGGGTCCCCTGCCCAGGCCTAATGCCCTGCCAGAAGCCTGAGGCTTGGGCAGGGGCGGAGCCTGCGATCAGAGCGGGCTAGGGTCCCCTGCCCAGGCCTAAGGCCCCGGCCAGAGGCCTTAGGCCTGGGCAGGCGATCAGAGCAGCCGGGGTGTCCCTTGCCCAGGCCTAACATCCCTCTGGCCTGGGCAGGGGAGGAGCCTGCGATCGGAGCGGACTGGGTGTCCCCTGCCCAGGCCTAACACCCCAGCCAGAGGCCTGAGGCCCGGGTAGGTGATCAGAGCGGTCTGGGGGTCCCCTGCCCAGGCCTAATGCCCTGGCCAGGGGCCTGAGGCCTGGGCAGGGGCGGAGCCTGCGATCGGAGTGGGCTGGGGGTCCCTTGCCCAGGCCTAAGGCCCCAGCCAGAGGCCTGAGGTCTGGACAGGGGCGGGGCCTGCGATCTCCTTGGCCAGAAGCCTGAGGCCTGGGTAGGGGCAGAGCCTGCGATTGGAGCGGGCTGGGGGTCCCCTGCCCAGGCCTAAGGCCCCAGCCAGAGGTCTTAGGCCTGGGCAGATGATCGGAGTGGACTGGGGGTCCTCTGCCCAGGCCTAACGCCCCTCTGGCCTGGGCAGGGGTAGAGCTGCTATCTGAGCAGGCTGGGGGTCCCCTCCCCAGGCCTAACGCTCCTCTGGCCTGGGCAGGGGCGGCGCCTGCGATTGGAGCGGGCTGCAGGTCCCCTGCCCAGGCCTAAGGCCCTGGCCAGAGGTCTTAGGCCTGGGCAGGTGATCAGAGCGGACTGGGGGTCCCCTGCCCAGGCCTAACGCCCCAGCCAGAGGCCTGAGGCCTGGG
>NW_005367694.1:529639-535639 GCF_000412655.1 Myotis brandtii
TTCTCTAAAAATCAATGGAAACATATCCTCAGGTGAGGATAAAAAAAATAATAAAGAAATGTCATATCCTATGAAAGACACATCTTGAAAATGCCTAAAGAAAATTGTCATTTTTTCATGGTAAAGGGACTGGAGTCCGTGTTGATGAAAACACCTGGTGGCTGCAGTGACTGGCAGTGGCTGCAGCAGCGGGGTGATGGGGCTGGTGCCTTCCCCTGATCAGCCCGGTCGCCTCTCACAAAGGGAGGCCAGACTGTGGCTTAGGCCCTATCCCCAAGGGGAGCAGGGAGCGGGCCTAAGCCGTCAGTAGGAAATCCCCTGAGGGCTCCCAGTATGTGAGAGGGGGCAGGCTGGGCTGAGGGACCCCCCCCTGCACAAACTTTGTGCACCGGGCCCCTAGTCAGATAATAAATTTGTATTCTAAGCCATAAATTTTGTGGTTATTTGTTATAGCAGCAAGAGAAACTAATACAGACTTGGTTTCCAAAGTTTATTAAGGTAATGTTTTTAAGCACATAACCCAGGTATAAAAATGTCTTTCTTATTTCTTCTCCCACCACCGGAGAGCATAGCAGCACGCCCTGGAGTTATATCAAGTTCTGCTGAGTGTATTAGGCGCCAGTTCAGGGGATCTTGTGATAGGAGGGACCTCGTTTAAAAGGAAAAGTCTGGCCCTAACTGGTTTGGCTCAGTAGATAGAGCGTCGGCCTGCGGACTCAAGGGTCCCAGGTTCGATTCTGGTCAAGGGCATGTACCTTGGTTGCTGGCACATCCCCAGTAGGGGGTGTTCAGGAGGCAGCTGATCGATGTTTCTAACTCTCTATTCCTCTCCCTTCCTCTCTGTAAAAAATCAATAAAATATATATATATTTTTTAAAAGGAAAAGTCTGTGAAGTGGGCCTTATTCTTGCTTCTCAGTACAATTCCTACAGTAGAGTATTGTAGAAACTTAATGTTACTTATTTTTAAGGATTCATATAATGGCTGATGAAAAATTCACTGTGAGCTCCCATTGAATTAAATTACTGAAATTGAATTACTTCTCGGGTATAATATGTGCAGTCCAGATAGCAAATCGCTTAGGTGATATATTCCATCTTTTGTTGGAATTCTTTCTATAGTTAGAATTCCAGGCCACAGGACTTGTGTTTTAGTCAGAGCTCTTTTGGCTACATGGATTAGGAGCCCTCATACAGTGGGGGTTTATTGCAAGTACCAGGAAGGGAGCTGGTTATCTGGAAGGGTGCTGGTAATTTCATGATAATTCCGGGATTCCTGCATTGGCTAATTCCATGGAGGCTGCAGCTGGGTTCCAGGCAGCTCTGGGTCCTCAGCAGGAGAATTTGCCCTTCTTTCCTGATAATTAGGTTCTTCCCTTAGTGACTGGTCTCCTCTCTCAGGCTCTGTTTTTCTTTGTGGCTTTCATCCTGCTGCCATCAGCTGGCTCTCTCACCTGCTGTCCTGTTCTCTGCTTCACAGCTTCTGCTTATGGGAACTTCTGCCCCGGCCTGGCTGGAGCTTGCAGTGGCCTGTGTTTCACACACAGACCTTGCTTCGAGCTTTCTATTACCATCAGTGCTCTTTGCCAGTTGTCTAATTAAATTAGCCTCAGCCTCCAATTCAAATGTTTGAGGGGGAGACTAGCTGGCCCCTCCCTCTCTGAGTAGACCCTCACAGCCACAGAGCGTGCATCTAGCCATGGTCTTTGGACTGGTTGCTCTTGGCACAAGTGCTTATTCTTTTCAGAAGTATTAATCAGGTCTCTATTGTGTGCCAGACACTGCTCCAGCTCTTGGGGATACAGTAGTCAACAGGACAGATGAGTCATCTCCCCTCACGGGGTTTATATTCTAGTAGGAGAATCAGCAAGCAAAGTAGATTTCTATTGTTCCTGCAGTAAAGAACATATAGCAGGAGGGAAGATGGCAAGTGACAGGGGATGGAGGTGAGTGGATACTTTATCTCCGCTGATCTCGGAAGTTCTTTGAGGAGGTGACATTTCAGGTTTGAACTGAAACCTGAGTGGATAGTCATCCAGGCAGTGAAAGAACCCTAGGCAAAGGCCTAAGGTGGGATGAATGTGGCACAGTCCAAGGCTAGAATAAGGGCCAGCAAAGCATGGCTGGTATGTGGGGGCAGGGGTGAGTAGTCAGAATGACTGAAGAGGGGAGGGGCCTTGTTGGCCTTGGTAATAAGTTGGGAAATTATGCTCATTGCACTGGGGAGTACGGTTCGTTTAGGCCACTCTGGAGACTAGTCAATAGGAGGCCATGAGTGGAAACGGGTACCACTGAGGGTCTGTTGGCACCATTCTCAGACGAGGATGGTAGCAGTGTGGGTGATGAAAAGTGGATGATTCATGGTGGGTTTTGAAGTCGCTGATGGATTGGACATTCAGGATGAAAGGAAAAAAAAAAAAAAGAAATTAACAATGACTCTGAGGTTTTGGTCTAAGCCCTGGGAGCCATTACTGGAATGAGAAAGCTGAGATGGTTTAGTCAGCTGCGTGGCTACCACTGCTGTGCATGCTAAACTTGGCTGCCTGGCCACCCTGAAAGACGGAGCTGTGGGTGGGGCAGCTCCCCTGGGAAGAGGCTGCAAGGGGGTGACCCAGTGACAGCCTCACTATTATCAGAACAATTCTCCGCTTAGCCTGACCAGTCCAGCCACCCTGGGTTCTTCTGTCCATGCTGCTCATCTAGCCTCCCAACCCTCTGTCATGCCTCATGAAGGGGATAATTGGGGAGGGGAAGTTTTGGAGTTTTGAGCTGGCTTTCAGAAAGTAGTGATTTTTTTTCTGGTGAAATACATACTATCCTATATCCTGAATGGTGTTTTTACTCAGTTGGGGCTGGTTGTGGTGGAGCAATATTGCTGGTCTTGAATGCCCTAAAGACACTTCTCTAAATCTAGCATTCTTAATGTATTCGGGGTTAGACTGCATCATCAGAAAACTCTTCTGGAAGGAGGCAGTGTACAAGGGGTTTTTTTTTGGTAGCTCCAGAAAAGTGTCCACGATCTGGAAAAATAAATTCCAAAAGCAGAATTCCTTGTCATTAGCTTTTGAGTCTCAGAAGTGAACATAAAGCATCCCACTAACAGTGAAGAGGAAAGCTAAGTCAGAGTTCATAAGGGGCCAGCAGAGAGAGCCAGACTGCTGGTGGGAACAGAGGCTTGTGGAGTTGCAGTTGCTCTGGGGAGTGGAAACATGGGGACTGAGGCAGCACACTTCCACTGTTTCTGAAAGCAGCTCCTGGGCCTCTTTTGGTCAGTGACTATGAGACAAACTCAGTCATAGAAACAAGAAGCAGCACCTTATATAGAAAGTAAGGGGATTAACCTAGTTTCTGGATATTTACCCAATAATCTAGCTTAAAAAAACCTACAGAACTTCGTCCTATGCTCACAGGGTAACTGACCCATTTGCAAATGGACTACCTTGTCTTATGGGACCTACCCAGATAGCTTAATACTGAGCTTTAGAGAAAGCTAATTTACAATTCTTTTACTTATTAAAACAAAACACTTGCAATGAATTCTTAAAACCATTTATGATTATATTAGATTTTTGTTTTAAACAATTATTTTCTAGTTGAGTAGTAGGGTCTCTTAAGTTGCCTCCTTTGTTTTTTAAGTTATTAAACAGATCTTCTGCCTTAGAGCAGGACTCTTTCATTCACTTATACAGACAAGTTGTTGTTTAACAACTTTATTGAGGTATCATTTACATATCACAGAATGCACTCATTTTAAGTTCATTCAGTTTTTTAAAAAATATATTTTATTGATTTTTTACAGAGAGGAAGGGAGAGGGATAGAGAGTCAGAATCATCGATGAGAGAGAAACACCGATCAGCTGCCTCCTGCACACTCCCCACTGGGGATGTGCCCGCAACCAAGGTACATGCCCCTGACCGAAATCGAACCTGGGACCCTTTAGTCCGAAGGCCGACGCTCTATCCACTGAGCCAAACCGGTCAGGGCAGTTCATTCAGTTTTTAGTTGTACAATCGGTGGTCACAATCCAGTTTTAGAACTGTATTCCATCACCACACTACAATCTCTCATGCCCTTTTGTGGTTAATCCCAATTCCCACCTTAGCCCCAGACAACCACTAATCCGCCTTCTGTGTCTGTGGATTTGCCTTTTTTAGACATTTCATATAAATGGAATCATATTATATGTGTCCTTTTATGTCTGACTTTTTTCACTTAGCATGTTTTTGGGATTAACTCACTATGCAATGCATGTCAGTATTTTATTCCTTTTTATTCATGAATAGTCTTTCATTGCATTAGTATGCCATTTTTGTTTATCCACTCATTGACAGACATGTCTTTGAGGGAAGCCTACTACCTTCATTACTTGGTTATTGACTTTCCATTTCCTGTAACAGAATTCTCTCCCCGATTCAGATAGGGACTTCCTTACCGGTGAGACTAGGAAGTGTCAATGGATGTGGTAGAAAGATGATTGGATTGGACAACACAGGACAGTGCAGTGGTGCCACTGACTAACAATATATCACTTAGCCCCTCTAAGTCATGGTGTCATTAACTGTAAAAAAAAAAAAAAAAAAAAAAAAAAAAGCAAGAGAGAAGAGAGTCATGTTTACTGATCTTATTTTTCTTAACAGACCTTTTGTTTTTGAGAGATACTGCCTTAGAAACAAGTTGCATTGAGCAATAAGAAAGAACAAACTGCTGGTATGTGCAACAACATGGATGAATCTCAGAGACATTATGTTGAATGAAACAAGCCTTACCCAAAAGAGCATACAACAATTCCACTTATATGAAGTTCTAGGATAGACGTAAGTAACCGGTGATGAAGAAAATCACACAAGTACTTGCCTCTGAGGGAGGCTGGAGAGGGGAAAGGGAGAATACAGTCACTGCTAATTGTTATGGGTGTTTTTAAAAAAATGTTTTGTTGATTTCAGAGAGGAAGGGAGAACAAAAGAGGGATAGAAACATCAGTGATGAGAGAGAATCATCAATTGGCTGCCTCCTGCACGACCCCTACTGGGGATCCAGCCCGCAACCTGGGCATGTGCCCTGACTGGGAATCGAACCCTGACCTCCGGGTTCATGGGTCAACATTCAACCACTGAGCCACACCAGCCAGGCATGGTTATGGTGTTTTTTTATGTTTTTTTTTTTAAGGGAGTGATAAAAATGCTTTAAAATTAGAGAATGGTAGTAGCTGCACAACTCTGAATATACTAAAACCAACAAACACTCTTAGTTTAGTTTATTTTTTAAAATATATTTTATTGATTTTTTTACAGAGGGGGAGGGAGAGGGATAGAGAGTTAGAAACATAGATGAGAGAGAAACACCGATCAGCTACCTCCTGCACACCCCCTACTGGGGATGTGCCCGCAACCAAGGTATATGCCCTTGACTGGAATCAAACCTGGGACCCTTGAGTCCGCAGGCCGACGCTCTATCCACTGAGCCAAACTGGTTAGGGCACCAACAAACACTTTCAAAGGGTGAATTTCATGGTGTGTAAATTATGTTTCAATAAAGCTGTTGTTTAAAAAAATATTTCAAAAACAGTTCAGGTTTTCAATATTAACTTTAGGGAATCTGACTTGGGAAGCACAGAACTATATGATGTTAATGATCTTAAATATGTCAGTGTCTAGAAAGTTCATAATTCTCTCTCTTCTGTGTACAGAAAATGAGAGTGATTGGGAAAGTGACCTGCCCTAAGCATTTCCCCTAGATTAAAATTGACTCAGAAATTGGTTCTCCAACTTGCCCCCTCTGTAAGGTAATCCTATTAAGAAGACCTTTTCCCCTCTTTTGAAAAAAAAAAATATTTTATTGATTTTTTTACAGAGAGGAAGGGAGAGGGATATAGAGTTAGAAACATCGATGAGAGAGAAGCATCGATCAGCTGCCTTCTGCACACCTCCCACTGGAAATGTGCCTGCAACCAAGGTACATGCCCTTGACCGGAATCGAACCTGGGGCCTTTCAGTCCGCAGG
>NW_005367694.1:535717-543033 GCF_000412655.1 Myotis brandtii
ATGATTGATTTTCCACAGAGAGGAAGGGAGAGGCATAGAGAGTTAGAAACATCGATGAGAGAGAAGCATCGATCAGCTGCCTCCCGCACACCCCTTACTGGGGATGTGCCCGCAACCAAGGTACATGCCCTTGACCAGAACCGAACCTGGGACCCTTCAATCTGCAGGCCGACGCTCTATCCACTGAGCCAAACCAGTCAGGGCGATCTTTTTCCCTCTTAACATTGTCTGTTAGGGGGTCACAACTCAAATGCCCACATGGGCCAGGAAATAAAGCTGGCCATTTGTAAGGCTAAGGGGACCTTTGATATCTTTTATTTTTTGCCTTTCAAAGTCATGGTTACAGAGAAACATTTCTTTGTTATGAAAACCATGCGGGCATAAGTGAAATGGACTTGGTCTCTGTGATGGAAAGGCAATAGGGAGCAGTGGGGTCTGTGGTGAGGTAGAGAATGTCTGCCTGATCTAAAGGGGACAGCCATCACTCGGCTCCAGGTGATTCTTGCCAGTGTTACAAGATCTGGCATATTTGAAAAATTGGAAGAAATCTGAATTTGTATGTGAACTCTACTTTTAAGTTTTGTTTCAGTCTATAATTTACTGTCTGAGTTCAGATATTAGGTATTCTGGGAAAATGAGTTTAATCTAGGTTGGATGTAGTTTAGAACTGAGTTTTAGCCGAAGAGATGAAGGAGTGTGTTGTGCTGTTTGCCACAGGCACAAGGAAAGTCTTTTGATGTGTTCTCACTCTTTTGTGTTCTTTTTGCCCCAGGCTCTATTTAAAGTCACAGGACTATCATCTTCTAGATACGAAAATCTTAAGACTGTCTTGTCTGCCTGATAAACCCCAGAAGAATGCATGCTCCTAGTAATCAAATACTCCGAGTTATGAGGAACTTGGGGCAATTATTTAAATAATCTTGTCTTGGAGTTGGAAGGTTGATTCTCCATTTTGTGAAATTCTTGGACCATAGGCTACTCTTAGCTTTACATTCCACTTTGGACTATTACCCCTTCACCACCATGCTTGATTGAGGTGGGGCTGTTTCATGGAGTGATTCTGTGGTGAAGGAAAGGGATAATAATTTGACTTAACTCCAGACAATTGATTTGGTTATAATTGAAACAAGATTATAATTTTAAATTAGACTGAGGAAGCCTCTCTCTTGGCTCCTGTTTAAAGTTTCTAACCTATATATTTGACCTTACATTACCTCTGTCTTTACCTCCCCACTGTAAGTGTGTGTGTGTGTTTGCGGTGGTTAAGAAAGGAATGGACCCTCCCCCCAACACACACATTCACACACAAGAGTATGGTCTGTGTAGCCACCTTGCACACGTTCCCTACCTTTTCTAGCTCTTGGGTTTTCTATCCATATTTGATCTGATCTGGAAAGATTTTGGCAGATAGCTGTATGGTTCTTAAACACCATATCTTCTGCTTCTAAACGATATTGAAATAGAATTTGGATTTATTAGAGGTACAGTGTTTTCTCTGCTGAGACAGGTTAACTGGAAAGTCGGGTAATTTTTCTTCTAAGCTTAGAACTTACTTTTTGGTATTTGACTGTATTTTCAGGCCCCTTTCCAAGAAAAAAAAATTCTAACACCCAGAGATAACCACTGTCAATTCCCTAGTGTTTATCTTTCCAGACCTTGTGGGTTTTTTGTTTGTTTTTCTTTTTTTAGGAATGGTGAGTGTATTCTGCCCCCCCTGTCCCCCCATTTAATAGATTGTGAGCATTTTTCCAAGCTCCCAAATATTTATCTGCAAAATGTTTTAGTGACTGAATAGTATTTCATTGTGCAGATGTACTATTATTTATTTAATCTCTCTCTGCTGATCATTGAGAATATTTCATGGTATTTTGGGGTAACTTTAAGGTATTTCTGGGTCCCTGTTCCGTTCATCTCTTTCCTATACCCCAGGTTGGCTACTTTCTCTGAAAACGTCCTGTGCCTCTTCCTTCTTCCTGACAGAAATCACCCTTACCCTGAGAACCTTTCATCAGGACTCTTGAAAAAAAGCAGCAATAGGCATTGCCACATTAGGTCCCACCTGCCTTGCCACACCCTCATCAGTAAGGTGTGTGTGGAGGAAGATGGTGAACATATACACAGCTGAAAAGTAGCCTTTGTTTGTGCTCGGCACTGCTGATAGGAAAGCTCCCTGCATTCTCATGCATATCCCTATAGCCTGCAGAGGGCTGGGGGACACATCGGATGGTGTTTGACACAGTTGTCAGCAGCGTGCATGCCTGGACTGAGCACTGAGCTTATATGTCCGTGTTGTGCCCTGCTGGCTGACAGACCCATGAGGCCAGGGCTTTGCAGGGATGTGAGCAGATGGATGCCTTCCTTGGCTTTTGGTAGTTCCAGAAGCAGGGAGAGGGTGGATCTTGTGATTCCAGCTGTGAGTCCGCACTGCTGCGGTGAGCTCCTGTGTGATGGGGAGCAGTGTGGGTGAATGTTCCTCCGAGTTACAAACAAAACTCTGGGATGCCTTGGTACATGGAAGGAAGAGCTGATTCAACTCTAGGAAACAATTTAAATACTGTCATATCGAGTCCCGAGATGCTGATCTCTGGCTTTAGTGCCTTAGTCGTCAGCTTGATCAGCTGTGGGGTGTCTCTGGTTTCATCCATCCCATGCTGGCAGGGTATGTGCTGGAGGGGCTGGGTGAAGACCTGAGGACTTTGGTTATGTTTTATAAACTGGATCAGGTCATCTGACTCCCTAGGCCCAGTGGAGAGGTTAGGTTGCCCCTTGTGGCATCCCACATCCGGCAGCTGCATTCTGGCTCAGAAGTCCTTACGGAGGGCTCCCTGTCCCATCCAGCAGAGCCTGGCCCCAGCCTCTTTGCTTTCTCTCATGCTGAACATCCATTTATCCGACTCGTCTCCATTTTCCTTTAGATTTGGAATTCATGATTCTTCTCCAAGAGAAACCTTCGCTGAGGGCGTTGTCCCATGGGAAAAAACCTTATCATGAAAGCAAGGAACCCAGTTATCAGCTTAGCCTCTGGCTTGTCCTTGGTGTTGTCCTTGCATAGTTGCTGAGAGCCAGCAGGCAGGTGGTGTGGGAAACTCACCTGTGGTCTACATGGCCTCCTCCAGATGCTTCTGAGAGCAGCCTACCAGAGACCTGCTGGTCGAAGTTGATCTGGTTTGGCCTCTATGCAGCCAGCTGCTTTTTGCCTGGTAGCTTTGCTTATCTCTGTTTTTGTGCTTGTTGCTGGTTCCTTGGAGCTTTGGGTGTGTTTGCTAGTGCTTTGAGATGATTGCCACTGATTTTGTGAAATATGGATGAAGTGAACAGGGCAGGGTGTGGTGTGAGAAATATTGTAATCTGCTGGTGCCCACCCCCCACCATTTCTTCCCAAAGAGAGAATTTCTTTGTTTCTTGCCCTAGAGGACCCTGGAGTAGCAGCTTTCAGGGCTTTTGTAAAGCTGGGAGCAGCCACTCCAGCTTGGTAGCTCTAATTGAGATCTTGGGTGTACTGCCTTCCTGAATTGACTGGAAAATTGACCCAGCAGCACTGTAGAAATACTTGACATTTCAGCCCTTGTGCTTTGTTGGCTAAGATCACTGGAAATGTATCAGCAAGTGAGATTCAAATGCACCCTGGGAGCTCAGCTCCTGGGAAGGAGATCAGGGCTGCAAAACAGCCAGCTCCATGATGTGTCATCTCTGAGTGGTAGCTGTCCCTGGTGCATCACAGGGGTTGGCTGATGTTGGTTTATGGATGTAACTCCTCCTCCCCCCTTTTTTAGTGTGATGTCTCAAAGTCATGGGGACCAGGGATTGAAATGAGTAAAAGAGGGCAGGTTTTCAACTGGCTCTTGTCGGGCTGTTGCAATCTCTTGACAAAGCCAGCATTGTTTCGAATAAAGCAGTTGGTTGGCTTGAATTGCTCTGGTGCTCTGAGCTAGCTGTTTTTCTTCCACCTCAGCCGTGTTCCTGGGGGTAGCCTGGTCCAGAAGGGAGAACCTGCTTTCTGTTGCCCTCTCTGCTCAGCAGCATCTGAGGTGATTAGTTAGCCATCCAGAATAGACAGCTGTCTCAGTGGGCATCCCAGGCTGCTCCTGACCCCCGGCTGGGTGACAGCCAATCGTGGCCTCTTGGCATGGAGCCTCCAGAAGTCAAGCTGCTTGTCTGTGCCCTCAGCCTTACTTGGCACTCGCCTGCCCAGTACAGGAGACCACCTGCTCTGGCCAGGTTCCCCACCTGCTGTCTAGGCTGACATTTATGCTGACCTTTTGGCCTGGCATCTGCCCCTTTCATATGTGTGATGCTTCAAACTCGAGATTTAATCCATAGAGCGAATAATTCCTCTGGCTGGACTCCCAGACAGTTCCTCAAGAGTGGGGCAGAAACTCAGTGTTTGGCTTCTTTCTGATGTTTTCAGAGGTCGCATTGTCTCACCTCTGCCCCCCATTTAGTTTCATATTTGTGTGATCAGATTAGTCATATTAGCTGTCCTTGTGGAAGTCCCAGCCTCATAGGTAAGGACAGCAGGAACTCACATGGGGGTGGAGGTAGCTCACACAATGGTGAGAAGATCCAGACTCCATTTCCTCCCAGAATGGGAACTTGGTTTCTTTGCATTTGATTGGATAGCTCTCCAAATGCAGTTGAGATTGTAGAGTGGCATTTGAAGAACTTAGGAGAAATGAAAAAATATATATTTTTTGCAAGATCCTGGCCCCAGACAGCCAAGTTAAGAAGTGCTTTTTCTCAAAGATGGAACTACAAAGGCAGGAGGAGATGATACATGGTGGACAGAGCTGGGTGGGAGGGTGGTAATATAAAATGAACTTAACCACAGGGTTAGTTCTTACTCAGAGATAGTCCTGGGAACCATCCCACATGGTAGATTTGAGGAACACTGAAGAATCTATCAGTGCATCTAAATCACTTCTTCTGTTCTGTCCTTTGAGTTTTGTGGTATTGAAGTTGAGTATTAAAATGTTTGCAAAAACACCTTATTGATTTGCCCCTCTTAAGGAATAGAGCGTCCTTTGCTATAAGCCAATTTTCCAGATCACCATTGTTTATTTCGTTAGTCATATATTTTATAGACTTAGCCATTATTAATGGAAAATGGAAATTTCTCTTAAATGCACGATAGCCATCACTGCTTCTTGAACACATTGATGGTAGTACAACTTTTGGTTATTTAGAAACCTGTTTCTGAATATTATTTATTGTAGTATTACAGTAACCTCTTGATATTCTTGCACTGTTAAGGTACATTTGCTTTTCTAACCAGTGATCTTGGGCTTTCTTATGAGTTGGGTTTTCAAATCTTTAATGATTGTCTCCTGCAGGATCTTGGTTGCCACTTGCTCTGCAGTGTTTACCACTTACTCTCCCTTTTTGTCTGGTGCCTCCCTCTTGCTATTGGTTTGCTTAACTTGTTAAATTGAGTGTAAAATAAGAGTAATTAACTTAGTGAGCGTTTAGAGACTCTCCTTTGAATCAAGTGCACAGACCTTTATTATCTATCTTGAATTATTTTATTTACTTCTGTATAACTAAATAAAACTCCACATAGTTGCGAGATGATGCTGTACTTATAAGCTTCTCTTACAGAATAATCTTTATGCCATTCTTTATCCCATTGCATCAGTAAAGTTTGTTGACCAGATTAATTTGTATGTATGATAGAAATCTGAAAATCATGTGAAAGGCAAAGATATTAAACTCTTAAGAAAATTACAGTGTATTCTTATTTCTAAAATGTGGCAAATAAAAAAGTAACTCCAAATCAACATGGTAAACTGTGTCCCATGGGTAATTAGTATTACTTTCAGTTAATTCTGAGGTGGAAATTAACTTTTCCCCTTTTCAAGATGGACATAGTTTTGTAAAGGTCTCCCTCTAGTCTTCTCCTCATTATATAGAAATGGAGAATTCAGACATTTCAGAAAGATAGAAAAAAAGCAAAATCATCTGAAACACTGTTCTTGGAGCTATATACTCTGTATTTTGTTATTGTGTCCTTTTTCTTGCTATATCTTTGTAAAAATAGAACTGCACTATCATTTTCAGTTGTTTTTTGAAGAGCAAAAGTTTTTAATTTTGATGAAGTCATGTGTATCTGTGGGTTTTTTGTAGCCATAATTTTTGTTTATGAAGTCTTTACCAAACCCAAGGTCTCTACGATTTTTTTCCTTTCCCAAGAAATTTTGTAGTTTTAGGTGTTACATTTAGGACTATGATTCATTTGGATTTAATTTTTGTATATGGTGTAAGGTAAGGCTTGAGATTCAGTTTAAATAGCACTTTGGTGAATGTTCTTGTTTATATCTCTTCTCATTCTACTTATTTAATTATTTTCTGAGGATAAATTCTTAAAAGTGTAAAACTGTAAAATCAAAGGATATTCACACTGTAATATTTGATATATGTTGCCAGACTTGTTTTCAAAAGTTGTACCAGTTAGAAAGACCACCCCAAGATTGGGAGAAAATATTTGCAATTTATATATCTAATAAGTGATGTGTATCTAGAATATATAAAGTTTATGCAACTCAGAAATAAAAAGACAACCCAATTTAAAAATTGGCAAAGGTCTTGAATAGACATTTCTCCAAAGATGTAAAAATGACCCATAAATACATGAAAAGATGTTTAACATTATTAATCATTAGGGAGATGAAAATCAAAACCATGGAGATACTGCTTCACACCAATTAGCATGTGATAAGTGTTGGCAAAGATGTGGAGAGCTTGGAACTCTGGGGATGTAAAATGGGGTAGCTGGTATGGAAAAACACTTTGGTAGTTCCTTAAAAAGTTAAATATAGTCCTGGCTGGGTGGCTCAGCTAGTTGGAGTGTCGTTACGTGTACCAGAAGGGTTGCGGGTTTGATTCCCAGTCAGGGCACATACCTAGGTTGCAGGTTCAATCCCAGGTCAGGGCGGATACAGAAAGCAACTGATCAGTGTTTCTCTCTCTAATCGATGCTTTTCTCTCCCTCCCCCTCTCTCTCTCCTTCCCTCCCATCCCTCTCTTTCTCAAATCAATTTTTTTAAAAAACACACCCACAAAAACAAAACGTAACCTCAGGTGAGAATTAAAAAAAAAAGTTGAAGACAGCATGACATTTATTCCTGAAAATAAAGATATTCCCTTTCATAACCATTGCCGTTTTCATGCCAAAGAAAATATTAATTCATATACTGTACAGCCTACATTAAAGTTTTCCAGTTTTCTCAAGACTATCTTTTGTAACTAGTGTTTATGCATCCGCACTCAGTCAAGACTTTCATTTTGCATTTGGTTGTCATCTCTAATCTTTTTTAATCTAG
>NW_005367694.1:543063-579081 GCF_000412655.1 Myotis brandtii
TGAAGAATGCCCCATGTACTCTATTAGTTTTCTTGTTGTGTTGTGTAGCATGTTGCTCTGTCCCCCGGATTTCCTGTGAACCACATGTTAGGCCCCAGAGTCTTGATTACATTTAGGTTCAATGTTTTTGGTGAGTGTGCTTCACAGATAGTCCCTTTAGAGGTGCGAATGTCACCTTTGATCATTTGCTTCGCTGTCTTGCTGTCTTCGTTGTAAAGATATGCTTTTCTCTCTGCCGTTGGTAAGTCACTTGGGGAGCGTAACTAATTCTGTAGAACTCCTTAGACCTTAACGTTTTTCACCATCTCCCTCAGTTTGGCAATTATCTTGTATCTTCGCTTATTGATTTTTTGATTTAGAAGAGTTTTCCACTGTTATGTAGTCGAACCACTAATAGTACAAAAGCTATCTTTCCAAAATTTCCGTTTTCTAAATCCTGTCCCCATCTTTTCTTCGTTTCTTCTTCCCCCCCTTTCTTGTTCTGCTTGACTTCAGAAACGGGTGCGACAAGCTAGCTCTTCCTCCTATTCTATCATCTTTTTGGACTACAGATTCAGAAAATTACACTGACCCTAAATGTGAGCAATGGATGAACTGATGTTCCCATAGCTCTCTCTTCTTTTCCCCAGAATCAGCTACTGCTGCTGACCCCATGCATCGGCAAGGAACAGGCAGCAGTGAGGGTGAGACTTTGATCCTTAAGGCTCTAATCAGTGGCTCTTACCTTAACTTCTCTTATCAAAGCTAAGGATGCAGTAGGGAGGGGACCCAGAAGCCAAACTGCTGGTATTTCAAGAAAGACCTCTTATTCCTTCTGCTTAAAACCCTTTTCTCCACATTTCCTTTCCCTGGTTAGCTCAACCATCCTACTTGAAGAAGACATCCTGGACCCACCGCGCGTTTGCGTGCCCATTCGTGTTTCCATATGTGTGTTTCCGTACATTTCACGGGAGCCTAGACGTTCTGTATTTCCCATTAGCTTGTGAGGTCATGAGGTCAAGAGCTGAGACTGGCTTTGTCACCCAGTCTTCAGTGAAGAGCCTGACACATGGGACTGAGGTGAATGTTGCTGGGGTTTCACCTCCTGGCCTGCAGGTGATTTCTTCCATCGTATGGATGCATTTGCTTCCTGGTTGGGAAAGCAAGGTAGCAAGGTGTGATTGCAGGCTCTTTTTTTTTTTAATCAAGACACACATTTATCTGTACCTTATAAAGAGCTGAGGAATGTAAACGTTTTGGCCTTTTTCTTTGTCCTAACTACCTCAATGCTGGCTTCTTAGCATTTTCTAGGGTAACTATTTCTCATTATTCTTTATTCTTACAGAGTCCTGGAATTAATGGACTTTGAGCTGAAAGAGCCGTAGCAATAAGCTACACTATGTGAATCCACCAGCCTTTGCACTTCCTCCTGGAGCGCTGGCAGGGTTTAGAACATCCCAGCATTCCTCCTGGCATCTCGCTTTCCCCGCCCTCTTCTGGGTGTCCAATCTCCAGCTGACTAAGTGCTTGATAAGGGACATTATGGAGAAGCACACCCAGAGCTGATGTTGGAGGCGAGTAATCAGTCCCCCAGCTGCATTTTCTTGCTGAGGGCACTTTGTGGGGTGAGGGGATTGCAAGTGCAGGTAATGGACGACCATAAAACCCCCAAATTCCCATTCCTGTCCAAGAACTATTAGGCTTTTCTACTAGGTAGATACTCATCTGTGCTGGAGAGTGAAATGTGCTAATAAAAAAAGAAAGATGATTGTATCTGTGCAGATAGGAGTGGGATTTGATTGCACTGTCATTGAAAAACATATCTAATCTCTAAATGGTAGTTCTCTCCTGCTCCCAAGGACCTTTCTTTACTCATCACTCGCCCTGAACAGTCACTGGGAGACTTGGCTGCTGTGGCCTCGAGGCCTGTAATTGCACTTTATCACAGCACAGAGAGTCAGAGCAGTTCTGAGCGTCATGGGAACGTCAGCTGAATGCACAAATCTCTTTTATTGAGACCTTCCTGTGTTCCAGACACCATTAGTTCATTCTAAATATCTTGTTTCATTTAATTCTTACCTCTGCTCTGTGAGATAAGTTATTTTCTCCCTTCCCCCAAAAAATGAAGTTCTGAAAGGCCAGATATCTGCTCAAAGCCACATCGTAGGCAGGTGGGGACACCCTAATTTCTTCCCCTCTCCCATGGCCAGCAGCCGGTAACAGAGTGATTATGAAAAGCTGCCTCTGGTTAGAAAAGCTGTTCTTGGACTTCACTGGAAGGCACCCTGTGTCCCCCCCCCTCCCCCCATGAAGGGTGGCCTGGCCTGAGGTTCTGGTGATAGATGCATTTTTATGACATCAGAACCGGCACAGTGGACAGGATCAGATTTCCTGGGTAAAATCTGACTTGAGAACAATCAGATGTTAGCCAGTTCTTCCTTATGTCAGGAAAGTGGAGCAGGCCCTCGCAATAGCATGAAGACTTTGAAACTCTATAGTTTAAACAACAGTTTAAGTGGTTGGCTTCAAGTTTTGTTCATACTACCTCTCTCCCTACTCTCCTCCTCCCCCCAGAACACACACTGGTCCCAAAAGATCTGCAGGATAAGGAAGTACAAAATCTCCTTGCCCTTTGGTCCAGTCTTTCATTCCGGCCCACTGATTGGTTTTGTTTGTGAATGTGGAGGGGAAACACCAGCACATCAGGGCCTGCAGTTTTGAGAAGATAAATGTCCATCGCTTTCTGTGTTGGCTTTTCCCTGCTCTGCAGTTTGCTCAATTATTTGTACCTTGGATATTGTCATTGTATTTTTGTCTATGTTCCCAGGAGGCCTTGAAGCAAGGGTGATGAATAAAATATGCTACCTGACCTTGGTTTTTAAAGGCGTGTGTCCCCTTTCGTGGAGCAATAAGAGCACACTTTCCTTTTTAAGCGTTTGCTGCAGCAGTCAGGATGTGATATGTCCAGGCAGCAGGGTGAGTAAGGCCTAAGTTAAAATGGGGATGTGATCATAAACTGAAACTTCATCTTCCACCCCTGTTTTTAAGTTTGAGTTTGTGAATAACAAATTACTTTTGACAGAAAGGACATAGTGAAAATAAGTATATCACAAAGAAAAAAAGATGTAGGTGTTTTGAATCTGATAAAGATGTAATATGTTCATATATCTCAGGAGACAGTGTGAGCAGTAGGGGGTGCTCATCTTGGTGGGGGTCAGTGTAGAGACTTACAGTGTTTCTGAAATAATGACCCATCTGACAGAGATGATCTGGCCTTTGATGTAGTGGGTTGCTCCCCTGCTCTCCTGCCCACCCAAACTCCTGCTACTTGGAAGGTTAACAGCATGCATGGGAAGAGGATGAAGAGAGGGAGAGATGTAGGCTGACAGCTGATTCTCAGTAGCAGATGGGAGGGAAATTATCTTTAGCAGGCAAAGGTAAAACAGATTTTATTTTGTAATTTTTATTATGTGAGGAGGGCTGTACAAAGTTTTTTATTGGTTTGCATGCTTTTTAAAATGCCGTCCTCAGCCCTGACTGGTTTGGCTCAGTGGATAGAGCGTCGGCCTGCAGACTGAAGGGTCCCAGGTTCAATTCCGGTCAAGGGCATGTACCTTGGTTTCGGGCACATCCCCAGTGGGGGGTGTTCACGAGGCAGCTAATCGATGTTTCTCTCTCATCGATGTTTCTAACTCTCTATCCCTCTCCCTTCCTCTCTGTAAAAAAATCAATGAAATATTTTTTAAAAAACCACACACTTTAAAATGTCCTCCTCAGAGATAAGTCAGAAGTCTGTGGTTGTGTTGGGATTTTACAGATCCTTTTCTTCTTTCTTATACTGAATGGCAGCTGTTGTTACCCCACATGCCTGCCTACTTTGGGGATCTCTCATTTGTATTCTTTAGTGCCAGCATCTCCCTTTCTGGGGCAGGGTACAGTTCTAGACGCTTAGAACTGGAAAGGAAGTTGGGATAAGCTACTTCCCCCGCCCCCTCTCTCTCTCTCTCTCTCATCTAAAAAAGGGAAACTGAGAGCCAGGGAAAGGAAATGACTTGTTGAGCAGAGATGATAGCCCACGTAAAGTCTCACTGCTGTTTTGCATCAAAGCTGGGACTGCAGTGCTGGACCTGACTCCTGGTTTAGTCTTGTTCCGTTTGTAATATACTCCTCCTCTTCATCTGGACGATTCCTTTGTGTTCTCTAAAATAAAGAAAAACTGATAATCAGTTAATTTACAAAGATGTGTTATCTGATTTTAAATGGTGAGGGGAGGGGAAAGAAGGTGGGATGGGGGAGAACATAAACCAAGATTAAACGAACAAGAACACATCCATGCGAGTGTGTGAGGTTCAGGCAAAGAGAACTGAGTGCTCTCACAGGAAGAACTGCTTGGAAGGATTGGCGCAGGATGGTAAAGGAGGCATGGGGCAAGGCCAGGAGCAGGGGCTGTTCTAGTCAAGAGTGGGGCTCTGTGCGCAGTAAGAAGACAGTGGAGTTTCATTCGGGAGTTCATTCTACACATACTCTGTGGTGGTATGTGCTGGGCACGGGTTTGTATTGGTCACTCCTCAGTCCTCCATGGAAAAGGCAATCTGGTTGTGGAGACTGTCAGCAGACACATAAATAGGTAACTGCAGAATGTGGTAGATACAGGGTGTTGTGAGAGGGCAGAGCAAAGTTATTTACCTTGAGAGCAATCCAGGAGGGCTCCGACAGGAAGCTAATATCTGGAAAATGAAGACGTTAGATAAGTCAATGAGGATATGTTAAAACCAGATGTGGGCAGCATGGGGTGGGGAGACTCTACTTTGGTGAATATTTAGGGATTCTATTCTGTCTATAAGCAGAGGGGAACCTCTGAAAGAGTTCCAGCTAGGGAGTGATGTGAATAGGTATGTGTTGTCAAGGGCATTCCGGCTGCTGGGTGGGAAGGAGGTGAGAGGGGAGAAGCCCAGAGAGGAATCGGGGCAGCTGGTGTACAAGCCTGGAGGACACACGTGGAAGGGAGCAGAGGGGAGAGTACGGAGTCGGAAGAGCCCAGGATCAGACCCGAGGACACCTGAGATAGAGGCTGAGGGAAGGAGGAGGGAAAGCTGGTGAAGGAGAGACTCAACAGGAGCAGCCGGAGTGACCAGAAGGCCGGGAGTGTCCAGAGAAGGCCTGGAGTCGGGTGAGGCATGGGGGCCAAGGAACAACGTCAGATGTTGCAGGGAGCTCTGGTCAGATGAGGCCTGAAAGTGACTGTTGGATTTGACAGTGTGGATGTTATCAGCATCCTTGGCAAGAGCAGTTTTGTTGGCTTGTTGAGGCAGCAGCCAGGATCCACCCAATGTCTCACTTTCACATCTGCTCACATGCCCCTTTGCCCTTCCAGCTCCCTCTCACCTGCTTCTGCTCCATACCACTGAGTACTTCTGACACAGCACATACTTGGTTGTCTGCCCATAGAATATAAGCTCCATAAGGCTAGAGACTTGGTTTTGTTCACTGCTCTATTCTTAGCACTGAGAACAGTGCTAAATAAGTGAATTGAGTAGACGAATCAGGGTAGTGTCATGGGGAAAGTCATGGCCACAGTATTCATGCTCTGCATAGCCACATCAACCCATTTCTTTTGTTAAGCACCATTGAACACAGGGCATAGGTGCTACATAGTACAGTGTTAACAACTGGCTCCAGCTCCTGGCCCCAGAAAGGTTAGAATTTGATAGATGTACGTATACTAACTTCAATTAACTTACCCTAATGTCACTGTGACCATAGTTATTGTCAAAGTTAAGGTTTGGGGCTTCATGTTCAATAGAGAACAGATTCCATGGGTTTTCTTTATCAGTCAAAGCTGACTTTTAGCAAAGGAGCCAATGCTTTTAAAGCCTATTTATAGATCTTGGCTACCTGGAGAGTGTTACCTTATCCTTTGAAAAGCATCAGACAGCTTCAGATTTCTCTGCCTTTTAAGTAAGTGATGTAGCTGGCAGTGCCTTGAAAATGACTAATGATGGTGACAATAACACTTGTTTCCTGCCAGATTTCATAGCAACTCAGAAACATTTGCAAACACGCTCTGTTTCTACTAGTATTACTTCTCTGGTAGCAGTTTCTAGAGTCCTGGCTCAAATGTGCATTGTGGCCCCAGCCCTCTGTTAAGCTATTTCCTCTTTAAGCCAGATGTCTGAAATGGGGTGGGGTGTTTTTAATCTTTATGTAAAAGTCTTAGCCTTGGTGAATATTTGAATCTACTAATTTATTACTTTTCCCATAGGAGGATGAAAGTGCGAGGGAAAGGCTGTGCTCTTTGAGGTAGTTATTCCTAGTACTGATGTGATAGCAATGTGTCACTTGTGTCTGTGGCTTAGCCACTTTGATCAGGTGAGGATGGCAGTTACTGTATCATCTGGGTGGGGCTGTGTTGAATATAATAAAATGTGATGGTGCTTGTATTTGCACGTGTAACTATGTGCATTTATTTGTCTTGCTGATTTCTCTCCTTGTATTTTACTTTTACATTATTTTTCAATGTTAATGAAAGCATTATGATTAGAAATGAGAAGGGACGTATGTGAAGAAGCTTATAGAATACCACACAGCTTCAGATTCCTCTGACTCTAAGTTAAGTAGCTTGAATAAGTGGAGAAACATACACTGACCTAGGGTAGTAATGACCAAGTTGGATGGGTCCATGTTGCCCACAATAATTTATGAATTAAGTGTAATCCCAGTCAAAACACTAAAATAGTTTTCTTTTGAGATTTTACAACATGATCATAAAGTTCACATGGAAGAATAAATAGGCAAGAATTATAAAAATTTCTTTAAAAAATGATGGGACTATTCTTACGTAGATACTAGATGGTAAAGTACATCACAATTTGTAATTATTAAAGCAGTGTAATACTAGCACAGGATTGGATGTGAATCAGTGATACACGAGGCCCCAGAATAGACACCAAGTAACCACGACAATGAATTTCGGGCTCAGTAGGGAGGACCCAGGCCCAGGCATGGGAGCAGGACCTGAAAACCTCACAAGCTTCCCCTGGGAGGAGGCTCTGCTTGGGCTGGACCCAGGGTGGAGGGCCCACAGCTCCAGGCGATTGTCCTCTTCTGTCTTGCCTCGCCCGTGGCTGCTCCCCATGTCCTGGCACCTCAGTGAACCTCTGTCAGTCTGGAGCCTGTCAGTTTTGGCTCCTAGCAGCCTGTGGAACCAAGCCCAGACCCCAGGAAAGGCCAATAGAGACCACTCTTTTGAAGAAAAACCAGAGTCCTGGAAGAGGACCAATCTGACTGAGCATTATTCATCCACTCATTCATTAGAGAAACTGCTTAATAGCCATTATCCTCATATTTGGATCTCTTGCACAAAATTGACAGGCACACATTTTCCCTCTGCTCATGTGACTAATTGTCTTCCCCAATTAACTAGAAGCCCTGTAAGGTCTTGGGTTGTCCCTGATCCTACTTCTTTGTTTATTTTGAAAATAAAATACATGCATATGTTATATTTAAACAGTACAAAATATTAAACAATGAAAACTAAGTCTCTGACTGACTTCCTTAATTCAGCTCTCCAAATGAAAGTCAGTTTCACTGTTACCTGTTTCTTGGGTGTCTTTCCTGAGCCTGACTGGCTGTCTTCCTGAGCCTCCCTCCCTTCCTTCCTGTGTGTCTGTGCATATCTCCCTGCTGAAAGTACAAATGGTAGCCATACTACATATCCTGCACTTTGGTATTCCCCCCACTTAATGCATCTTGTAGATCTTGCCTGTATGTCAGTACATAGAAATGTGTGTTGGTTTTTAATTGCCCCATAGTGTTTCACTGTGTAGGAGCAGAGCCTGACCAGTGTGGGCCCTTGGTGGGCAGCTTGCTCCCAAGAGGAGGGAAAGAGCCCGGACCACCCACACCAGCTCCGCTTATACTCATTGGTGACCTGCCCACTCTACCTAGCTGGGAGAGAGTGAGGGAGAGGCAGCACTAGGGATGTTTTGCTACTGGGCATCTAGGAAGCATCAGGAATGGCAAAGACATGTTGCCCCATAACAAGCAAGTATGGCCAAATGAACAAATAAGTGGCCTCTACCACCCTTCTGGGACCTATCGTGATAGGCTGATGAGGAGTAGGACCTAATTCTACCTGGGACCTACGGCATCCCAAGTCCCCGCCCCAGCCCCACCCTCCCCTGTTCTTAATTCCAGCTCCAGTCTGTGCAAGACTTGCCCTTTAATTTCCATTCCAGAGCAGTCTCTTGCCAGACCTCTGAAGAATTCAGTCTGCTAGTTCTAACCAACAGTTTTCAGAGGGACCTTTGTTATACTGTGAATCTGCCTTCTAGGAAGGGTGGCATGGCAGGGTGAGTATGAGTTTGCTTTATGGAAAAGTTTAGCATTCACTTAGTAACTCCATATTGAAAAGCACCTCCCAGGTGCCAGACACTGTGCTGGGATGAGTCAGACATAGGCCTGGACCTTCCCATGGTCTGAGTGGGAGGGCGTGAATCCAGGCTCATTGTTCTGGGGGGAAGCCCCAGGACCTACACAGGCACATGGGAGGGGCAGGTTTGGGAAGCTGAGGCCAGAGGTCTTTAATCTGTCTGGGGAGAGCCAGTGGTCTCAGAAATGTTCATTCTGTGTTTCTGGTTACACTTTAACGAAGGAAAAGGGCATAATCCTGAGTTAGACTAAGAAGTATCCATGTCTGGAAGACCAATTAAGCTGGGGCAGGGCCTGGGGAGCAGAAGCTCCCCCCGCCCCATAGGTGCTTTCTGGGGTACTGCCCTAAGGAGCTCTGCCAAGCTCTGCAGGTCTCAGGACTTTTTAGAGCAGCCAGCCAGCCATTCCTGGCCCGTTGCATGGGAAACTGGGCTCCGGGTAGCCCTGTAACAAGGGTCGCCGTCCAGGTTTGGTCTGTGGCTATCGGCATAGGGACTGTCTCCTCTATCCCACCTTTCAGGTGGACAGTGACATCAGCACACAAAAGGCTCTGAGAAGCCAGTCACTAAAGAAGCTTACAGAAATGTAGCCCCCGTTTTCCTAACAGTTTGCCTGTGGAATTCTTGCTACCATAGAGCTGTGTGTATCGCTTCTTCAGCTCTTTTCTTGAAATTGCTGTGGAGGAGGGGTGGTCAGTCACCATGAAAACATCCAGGACCTCTCCTTTCACCCTAACCCTCTACTTCTGTGGATGGGGTTTTGGTTTTGGTTTGGACTCAGACTCTTCTTTGTGTTGATTGAGCGCCACCTGTTGGCTATTGAGATATTACAGAAATTGGGGGGTGGGGGGAGAGTGTAATAGCAGTTTGTGCTCTGAAATCTGACATACTCCTGCTGAAGTTTGACCAAATTTGACATAAATATCAAGGAAACGTCAAACATTTCAGCAAGGGAGGAGGAAAAAGATGAGAACCCCCAAACTACACCCTGTCAGGTTTGGTTTCCAGCTTATATGGTTTGATCTCTCTGTATCTCCCCACCCCCTTCACTGTAAGTAATTGAAGCCGGCCAGGTAACCTCACTTCTCTGAGAAGATGCTGTTATGCTCAGGTTGCCCTGCTTTGTCTTCAGTAACAGAGCAGCGATAAGGTTGGGTTTGTTGTTAAGCCCAGTGGTTAGTTCTTCACCAAACACTGCAGGGCACCAAAGCTGGTTCTCTTCCCGGGAGCCCTCACTTTCCATTATTGCCCTTCTCCTGCTGGTGTCTTCTGCGCCATCGCTGCAGGTGGCAAGTGCCGGGTCAGGATCCAGCAACATAGAAACTGGCCTTTTATCCTGGGCTTTAATGTGAAGAAACTATCAGTTATAGAAAAGTTTTGGATATTTTTTCCCCTTAAGGAAATAAAGAAATAGGGACAGTTTTCTGTTGTTTTTATTTCTGGAACCACCCGCCTGGTTAGGCATCAGGTTGCTGACAGATCTTGCGGAGGTGGGGGAAGCGGGTTGGTTTTGCCCACTGTGGGACCTAATGCACTGTGGGATATACTCTGCTCTCCAGTCTGGTCTGTCTGGCAGCACTGCACCCACCCCCAGGCCCCTCCTCCAGGCTCCGGCCATGCTGGGTGTTCTCCGCTGCATTGGCCAGGTGTGTTCTTGCTCACCTCGGGGCCATGGCCGGCCAGGCAGCAGGAATGGCCTCTCCCCCTCTCCTTGCTTTATTTAAAGGTTTCTTATCCTCTAGGCCTTGGCTTAGATGTCACCTCCTCCAGAAAGCCTCTCCTGATTGGCAGACTGGTCAGTTATGCCGACTGTATGCTCCCAGAGTCCTCTGCTCTTCACAACACTCAGCACATAGGCAGGACTTGTGCCTCAGGGCACTTCATCTGCCTCATCCATCCCTTTCCTCATTCTTAGCTCACGCACGCACAGAGTAGACTTGTCAGATGAGGAAACGAGAAGCAAGTGGTTCTACAGCCACATGGAATTCAGGGTAGACCTTTGCCCCGGTCTTTGTTTATGGGTATGGAGAGTGGGCGTGTGGGTGTCACCTTTTCCTCCTGTAGAAGAGGAAGAGTCACATGACAATAGTGGCACAAAAGAGAGGCCTTTTCAAATCAGGAGGTGTTAAAAATCAGGCCTTTCAGTAATAACGTAACTCTAAATCACTGAGGTGGTTATTAATATCTTATAATATTTTGTTTAGAGTTCACCCATTGTGTGTGTGTGTACACACATTTAATCCTTATTAAAACACTCTGGAGGTGATAGTATTATTATGATCTTACCCAGGAAATGGGTGCCAGAAGAGTTAAGTGACCGTAAAAGTTCAGTTAGGATGCAGTTATGCAGTATAGTCTCTGGCTGTTGAACTTGGGTGAAAGCTGAGCAGTGGGGGCGTGGGGGCGTGGGTTCAGAGTGCCATTGGATGAGGATGAAGGGGTGGAAGAAGGTGTGTAACTGGTTTGAAGGCCCTAATTCTTTGAGCTGAGGCTGCTGCTGTCTTTCCCTCTGATTCTAAGAGAATGTGCTGTGACATTTTCTCTCTGGGGGTCACAGCCTTCTGGTTGATGTGATTCTGTGATTCTCAGCCTGGCCCGGTGCTGGGTGGGTAAAGGGAGCCATGAGGTTTTGCCAGGTATACAGCCTTTTGCTTCGTAACCCAGGTTTCAGGTTCAGCTCAGGTTTATTTTGTGGGTACTGTCTTTGAAGACCTCAGCTGTTGAGCTATTGGCCTGTCTCTGTCACTTGAGCTTTCTGAGTGGGTCTGGAAAAGGGAAAGGGCTGTGACCTGCAGTCAGGAGGACCCAGAGAACCCCGCTTGGTATGAACCAAAAATAGCCCCTTGCTAGCTCAAGCCATCTGAAAAAGGAGCCCTGTGCCAGCTGCTCAGAGGAGGCGCCTGGCAGAGCCCTTGGAAAACTAAGCTGTCCGAGGAGGCTGTGCCTCCAGAGAACGTTCCTTGCCTGTTCTTAGTTTGCTTTGCAAGCGCTTTAACTCATTAATGAAGAATTACTACCTGAGCCCCTGCTATGTGCCGAGTTTTGTGCTAGGTGCTTAGGGTAAGTGATGCCTAAAGGGCCCTCCCTTTAGAAGCTGCAGTCTGTCTATCGGAGGGAGATGTGGGCACAGACATTGTTCTACAGACTATGGGTGAGTGCTCTTTGAGGTGTGAGCTGTGCTCTGGGAGATCTCAGTGCCTGCTTGGAGGAGATGATGATTGAGCAGTGTTTTGAAGAATGAGCAGGTGGGCAGGGGCACAGGGAGCTCTGTGAGGAGTGAGGACCTTGTGTGCAGAGGCCTGGAGGCAGGAGAGGGCCCCACAGGTTCAAAGGCCTGTTGTAAGTACCTTGTGGGGAGGTGGGCCGAGACCAGCTTAAAGGAGCTTGGCTTTCATTCAGTGGTCAACAGATTTCTTTTTTTCAGCTTCATTGAGGTATAATTGACGGGTAACGTTGTGTAAGTTTAAGATGTACAATGTGACTTGATACTTATATATATTGCGAACTCAACAGATTTCTTTTTAACTTTTAATTATGGAAAATTTTAAAGATATGCAAAAAGTAGACAGAATAGAAAAATGAACCTTGCCCTCAGCCTGCTTCAACAGTTAACAACCCATCATCCCCAACACCTCTACTCCACATCACTTGGGAGAAATCCCAGAGGGACTTATATATTCTGTCAATCTCACCTGTGACTTGTAATGGATTAATCCAGAATTTGGGGGCCTGGAATGATCAGGTGGCACTTTCTGATGTCACTTCATTTTCAGAGGAACCAATGAGTTTCCCTCTTTCTTGCGTTTCAGTGGGAAGTTGGTGTCTCCAAAGTGGAAGAATTTCAAGGGCCTGAAGCTCCAGTGGAGAGACAAGATCCGGCTCAATAACGCCATCTGGCGGGCGTGGTACATGCAGTGTGAGTGCCAAGTGAGCAGGGGCCCCAGGCCTGTGGGGATGGCCCTCCAGTTCTTCCACCTGGAGGCCTGTGCACCTTGGGCTCCAGAGCCCAACCTTGGAAATTGTGCCTCAAAGAGAAGCCTCTTTTGGGCAGTCTGCAGAGACAGGAAAACCAAGCCAAATCCTAGTGAACTGGACACTTCTCAGCCATCAGGCACAGGGGGCCAACCAAGTGGTCTGTGTTGTGAAGGTGCCCGTGTCTGCAGGAGACAGATGTGTTAGCTGGTTGCTTACAACACAGTTGCCCACTGTTATGATAGACACAAGTGCCCAATGTCGAAAAGGCAGAGGTGGAGGGAGGGGGTTGTTCTTTTCAGGGGAATCAGAAAGGGTGTAGCCGACAGGTGACATTTGAAGCATCAGGGAACAGTTCCCACTTTCAGCAGGTCTAAGGAAATGCAGGTCCGGCCTTGTTCTGTCTCCAGCTGGCCTGGCTGACCTCTGCAGGAGATTGCCGTGCCTGGGCCACCCTGGTGTTAGGCTGGCGTTTCCCTTTCTTACCCACGCCATATTAACACATTCTCTCTCTCTCTTTTTTTTTTCCTCTCCAACACCCAAATCCAGTCCTTATTTAAACATGTTTAAATAAGAATGTTCCACATTTCGGGGGGTGGGGGGGAAGGACACATATGTAATACCCTTTGTAATACTTTTAGCAATAAAAAAAAAAATTCAGGAAAAAAAAAGAATGTTCCACATTTAAAGAATGTTCCACATTCTTTCTCTTTAACCTGGATCCCTTTGTTAGTCTGAAATCTTGTTTCCCAAGGGAAAGAGAATGAAAGAACACACCTGAGAGGGTCCCACCCGAGGGGAGGGGTGTGTACCAAGGGGCAAGGCTCCTTCAGGGGTCTTGGTCATAGTGATGATGTGTTACCCCCTCTCCACCCAGATTTGGAGAAGCGCAAAAATCCCGTATGCCACTTCGTCACTCCACTAGATGGCTCTGTGGAAGTGGATGAGCATCGCCGGCCAGAGGTAAATGGCGGTGATCATGGGTGGCTGGGAAGGAACTTGCCCTCACTCAGGAGGAGATGACTCATGAGGGCTGGGAGCCAGGGTTGGGTTCCCCAGTGGGAGACCACAGGGCAGCATGCTGGGGCTGCACTGTCCTGTCAGCTCTTGTGACCTTGAGAAGCCATGGGGATGTGGGGAGCAGGTGGCTCCCCCTTCTCAGAGTGGGCTGACCAGGGACTGGAGGACTCTCCAGTGGGGACTTACCCTCTATTTCCTGTGACTGCAGTGTTTCTCATAGTCAACAGGGAGGGATTTGGGCTCCTTATAAGGCAGATATCTTTTTTTTTTTTTAATCTTCACCTGAGGATATTTTTAGAGAGTGGAAGGGAGGGGGGAGAGACAGAGAGAGAAACATCAATTGGCTGCCTCCCGCAATGCACCCTGACTGGGTCTAGGGATCAAACCTGCAACTCAGGTACATGCCTTTGATCGGGAATCAAACCTGTGAACCAAATGCTATAACCACTTAGTAGGGCACACGGGAGTATTTTTGGGTGAGATTATGTGGGACTTCGGTATGATAGGGATCTGACAGTGAGTGGGCTCTCTGAGGCAGTCGTGAATTCCTTGTCACTGGACATTTCAAGGATTTGAAAGGACGCACGCCCTAAGTAATCGTTCAGTTGAACGAGATACTCTTGGAAGTCAATCACTTTCCACCTGAAACTTCTGTAATTGACTGTTTGTTCTGACTCTTTGGAAACGTAGTAGTGGCTACTGGAAACGTGCATTTGGGTGTTACCCCTGGGTCTCTGTAGGGCTCCTCAGCACCTGGATGGAGCATTCTGTCTGACCCCATCCAGTCCAGACCCTCAGGACCCGTGCTGCCGAAGCCCCCCTTGGCTATTGCATCTTCAGTTAGAGGCCACTTGTAGCCCAGAAGAGGGGGACACACTTTGTGAATGAAGCCTAGCACCGTGGCGGGCTGCGAGTTGGATTGCCCAGGCTGACTTCCAACCGGTGTCAGACATGGGTCTGTTCCTGGGTGACTTCTGCTGATGTCCCGCGGCGCCATCTTTCCCTGCTGACCTGCCTCTCTCTCACAGGCCATCACCACAGAAGGGAAGTACTGGAAAAGCCGCATTGAGATCGTGATCCGGGAATATCACAAGTGGAGAACCTACTTCAAGAAAAGGGTAACTGGCTTGGGCTCCAAAAAGAGCATGTTGGGGAAGTGGCCCCAGAGGAAGGAAAGGGTGAGTCCTGCGCTCAAACACTGGCCCTGAGGCTGCAGCTGCATAGCTGCCCGTGGAATGAGCATCTGGGTTTCCGAGTGATGGGCCTGCTGTAGTCGTGATCTTTGCTGTCAGCTTCTCCATCTGTGAACAGGCTTTTTGACTCACAAACACTGGTCAGGAATCTCCTCTGCCGGGCATGGCCTGGGGGTGCAGGACTCTCTCCCCACCTGCCTCCCAGAGAGAGGATCCTAGATGTTTCCGGAGTCCACGCTCTTTTAGGGAGGAGAGGCTGAGGGCCTCATCTCTTCCCAGGGCCCTGGGTGACCAGCTCGTCTCCTTTTCTCCATAGTTACAGCAGCACAAGGATGAGGACCTCTCCAGCCTGGCCCAGGTGAGGGAGCTTGGGGATGTGAGGACTCTCATAGGGAACCCCCTTTTGACAAGAAACAGAAATAACTTTGATGGCTTGACAAGTGAGCCCCACATCAGAGGAGGTTGGGGACATGGACTCTCCCTGAGGCTAAAGGAGGGGCCACTGCCTTCTCACATGAAAGGTTGAAGGGCTGAGGAAAGGGGTCAGTTCTCTGCTGGGTGGGCTGCAGGGGTTTCTCCCCTCAGTTCTGCACCCACTCACGTTCTGTGCAGCAGCCTCTGCCACTCTGTAGAATAGGGGGGCATATGTCCCCAGCACAGCATGGTTGGGAGCTCTGAGTCTACCACCGTCTGTTCAACTTCTCCATCCCCTCTATTGGTGGTAGGAAGATGACATGCTTTATTGGCACAAACATCGGGATGGATGGAAGACCCCAGTCCCAATGGAGGAGGACCCACTGCTGGACACAGACATGCTCATGTCAGAATTCAGCGACACACTTTTCTCCACACTCTCCTCACACCCACCGGTGGCCTGGCCCAACCCACGGGAAATAGGTAACCCATCCCCAGATCCCTGGCTTTGAGTGCCTGGCTGGTTTCCTTCTCTGTCAGGCCTCCCTGGGGCAGGCTTCACCTCAGGGCCATTTCTGAGCAGCTGCAGGTCACTTGTTTGGAGCAGGCGGTAAGAAGGAAGATTGACCAACCTCATTGACATCTGACGGCCACATGCATTGAGTGGGTGGGGACTGCAAGTTGAGTCTACCTGGAGCTGTCAGGCCCATGGTATCTCTGTGAGAAACAGCGGGGGTTTGATCTGAATCAGTTTCACATTTCTAATTCTGTCCCCTTAGCAAAGGATGTGTGCCTAGTCCAAGTGACAGGGCCTGTGACTCATTCTGAAGAAGATGGGAAGCACTCCTGGGCATGACCTCTCATCTGGCTGCATTCAGTTGTCCAGCTCACCCGTCAGGGAAGAGCCCACAGAATGAGAATTGGAATGGGCGTGGGGGATCTCTGCAGAACTATTCACGATTTCTGGGAGTGTCTGTTCCTGATACTCAATTTACCTTTCTTGCAAAAATCTCACATTCTTTTCTGCATTCTGAGGGTAGAGAATGGCCATGAACCCACAAGAAGGTAGAAATCCCAGCCAGTTGCCTACATTTCTTCTTGGAAGAATCTAGAATTTGAGCAGGACCAGGGAGATCCATTCCAGGCCTTTCATATATTCCTACGACTTTGAGAAGGCAAAGTGATTGCTCTGTCTCCTCTCTGATCCTTTCAGCACATCTGGGAAATGCAGACATGATTCAGCCGGGGCTGATTCCTTTGCAGCCCAATCTGGACTTCATGGACACTTTTGAACCTTTCCAAGGTGAGGACATGAGCAGAGAGGGCATGGCCACCTGCATCTCCTTCGCCCAGGACAAAGCAGACTGGTGCTTCCCTTTCATAGAGGGAACTGTTAGAGTGGGAAAGGGAGCAGGGAGGATTTAGAGTTTCCCCAGCACTACAGTCTTTTTTGGTTGTAGCTGCAAAGTCTGCAAGTTTCTCTGGGGCATTGCTGTCGTGGGAATGGTCTTCTCATTCTCAGTCTCAAGAGCCTCTGGTTTGGCCATGACTGTGAGCAGTTTTCCCTCTAGGCAGCAGAGGGCGCCGGCGACACGGCCACCTCCCCACAGTTTCCTGCAGTTAAAGCTGGTGCTTGAGCTCCCACCATTGTAAGAGCTGGTGAAACTCCAGGCCTGGGAGTATTTCAGAGCTCACACTAGTTGCCATCAGGTGTGGTTCCAATCAGAGGACCTCTTTCTGCAGAGTTACCTCAGGGGAAATGCCCTCTGGCCATGGCATGCCTCTGGGTAAGGTGGGGTTCAGTGCCTGATTTGTTTGCATTTTAACCCAAGGAAGTGACAGACACACGGAGCTCAAAAGCCCCGATGTTGTCTTTCAGAAATCTTCTCTTCCAGCCGCTCCATTTTTGGCTCCATGCTGTCTGCACCTGCCTCAACATCTGCACCAGATCCCAACAGCCCACCTGCTCAGGTAGAGGGAGCTGGGGGAGGGGCACAGGGCTGGTCATGAAACCTCTGCAGTCATGGCTAGGCTAATGACATGACCACACAGTCATGAGCAAAGTGCTAAGGGCTGTTAGATCACAAGAAATTATGTTCTCCCCCTTTGAGAGCATCCTGGAGATTCGCACGCTGGGAGACTGACTCCATAAATATATGCTCCTACCTAAGGCTCCAGGTAACCTGTGTGCAGTGAGCTCTGTTCCGACCATTTAAGACAAAGTAAGCACGACAGCAAAAACATGGATCACTAATGAAAAGAAGTTCTGTGTATTTTAGTTTTTACTCAGCAATCAACAGAGATTGGTTATCAAGTGAGGCCGGGCCTTTTGCACTGAAGGGGCTCTCAGGCTGGTGCCTGTGTCCAGTTAGACACCAGTAACCTGGCCCATCTTCTTCCATCTGGCTCTGGGAAGAATTTCCTCTGTAGAGATTGAGATCTGAGCAGTTGATTTCTATAGCGTTTCCCTTTTAGGAAGAGGTGACCTCTCTGGAAGGTGATACACGAAACTGTCCTGAGGGAACCCCATGAGCAGCTGGGATCCAGGCTGCCTCTGCTCTGTAACAGAAGATGGGAGGGACTTTTGGGGACCCCTGCTGGACTTTAGAAACAAGATATTCCCAGGCCGAGAGCCAGCTGTGTGCAGACAGTCACTTTGTCTGAGCCCCGTGTTATCATTTCGTTTCTAATGGAAACAGGACCCCTGTCGACATCTGGGAGACACAGATCCATCCCCCAGATCAGCGCTAACGGGATGGGAGAAGCGCCTTTGTCCCTCTGTCCAGGGGTTCATCTCAGGTGCCCGGCAGACATTGCTATACTTTGTGGAGTGCAGCACCAGAAAGTGATGGCGAGTTGTGTGATCCCAGTATTTTTTCCTCACTTCTTTCTCTTCTCAGGAGAGCATCCTGCCCACCACCTCTCTCCCCACCGTGAGCCTCCCTGACAGTCTCATCGCATCCCCCGCAGCCACTGCCCTGGACTCCACAGATAGGCCGGGCTGTGAACGCACTTCCCAGCCCGAGGATCCCTTTATCCAGCCCGCAGACTTTGGTCCCTCAGCGCCCCCACTGAGTGTCCCACAGCCTTTCCTCCCCGTGTTCACCATGCCTGTGCTCTCGCCCAGCCCCACCCCAGTGCCGGCTCCCCCTGCTGTGCCACTAGTCCCTCCTGCCACCCCCCTGAACCCCCCAACCCCACCCACCTTCCTGCAGCCACAGAAGTTTTCTGGAACCAACAAGTCCCCCGCTGTCATTACCCACACGGCTTCCACCACTCTCACACATGATGCCTCTGCCACCACCTTCAGCCAGAGCCAGGGCCTTATCATCACCACTCGCCACCCCACCCCCTCAGCATCCCCCTGTGGCCTGGCACTGTCTCCAGCCACCCAGCAGCCAGCTGTTGGGCCTCTGCAACCCCGTTTAACTTTTGTGCATCCCAAACCTGTATCCTTGGCTGGAGGGAGGCCCAAGCAGCCCCCCAAAATAGTGCCTGCTCCCAAACCAGAGCCCGTGTCCTTGGTATTGAAGAATGCTTGCATTGCCCAAGGTGAGTGGGGAGGGAAGCTGGAGTGTGACTCCCCCCACCCCCCGGGATATTCCCCCAGCCCCAAGGCTTACATATTCATGACACACACACACACACACACACACACACACACACACACACATTACGATGTGAAAAAAAGTTATGAAATGCTGCATGTGATTGCTCTAGTCTGTTTTGTGTTCTGTGTTGTTCCTTTAAAGTTAGTCTCAATCCAGTTGGAAAACACGTGGTCCTGGTCATCTCTTTCTTTGGTCTGTGATCTGTCCCCTTCAAAGGGAAATTACAAAAACATGTCAGGGGCCTTGTGGCTTTGTCTTTCTGTGCCCTGCGGTGAGGAACGCTATGTCTCAGTGGCAGCCAAAAAGTCCCATCTTTCTCCTGGGGGACCCCATTGTGGCTTGGGGCCTCCCCCTCACCTTCTTGTTCTGGCAGCTGCCTTCTCAGGACGGCCACAAGCAGTGATCATGACAGGCCCTCTGAAGAGAGAAGGGATGTTGGCTTCAACCGTGTCCCAGTCCAATGTGGTCATCACGCCTGCTCCCATCACCAGGGTGAGGGCCCTGGACAGACCTCAGCATCCTTAAACCCGCAGCATGGCCTGCTCTTGGGCAACCCTCACCCAACATAATGGTAGTCAGGAGTGACCCCTCTCTCGTGTGTCACCCCAGGCTCCTGGAGTCACAGAGTTCCACAGCAGCATCCTGGTGACAGACCTGGGCCACGTCACAAGCAGCCAGCCCGGCCCCATCTCCCGGCTCTTCTCTGCAAGCTCAGTGCAAGACTCCCTAGTGAAGGGCGAGCAGGCCCCACTGCACGGGGGCAGTCCCCAGGGCACTGTCGCGGGTTCTGGTGAGTGGTCACTGTGGTTGGGACAGTTGGGACTTGTGAGTGAAATGAGCTGGCCCACTCCTGGATTGGGGAGGCCCCCATGGGTGCCCTAGGGTTGAGCCTGGGCTCACAGGCCGAGCAGCGAGGTCTCATAAGCCTGCTGATGGCCCGGCTGGGAGAGTGAGCCATGCAGGCAGGATAACGCACAGGAGCAGGAAAGCGGCAGGCATGCTGCAGCACGCTTCTTTGGTTTTTGCCTGGGCGCCACTATGGGAGGCTCAAGATGGGTTTCTGAGTGTTGGGACTTGCTGGGGTTCCCTTCCTGTGTGAGGACTGCAGCAGGCACAGCTTTGCCGAGCCCCTTCTTCGGCCCTGTCCCTAAGCAGGGTCTCTGTTCTTCTCAGGTCGGGATGGCCCAAACTCCGGGCAGGCCTCTCCGTGTGCTTCAGAACACAGCCCCAGTCCTCAGTCTCCCCAGAACAACTGCTCAGGGAAATACTCTGCAGATTCCAAAAATGTGGTTGTGTTAAAGGTACCATATATCTCTTTTGGGTCTCTGTTCCCTAGGAAGGGTGGGGAGGCAAGGGCCTTTGGGACTGCCATGCCCTTACGAGGGGCACACTGGAAAGGAGAGCCATGGCTCAGCTGGTGCTCCCCAGGCTGAGGTAGCCTCGGAAGTGTGGGTGTCAGCACCTTTAATTTTGATATTCAGCCCTCTTTATCCACCCCCCACCCACTGACTGGCCTATGGGAGCAACATTGAATCCTGTAATGTGGCAGGAAGTGGCAGCTGTAGGGACAGGAGAGCTTTGCAGGTGGCTGGGAAGTGCCCGACCGGCAGTGTTTGTGCCTTGCCAGGACTTTGAGGTCCTTGCCACACACCATGCTTCAGGGGTGGTTTTCTAGAGTCCCATCCTGTCCCCTCCTGGCTCCTGCTGGAGCCTTTCAGCTTCCTGTCACCGCTCCTTCCACTTAGCTCTCTAGCCCGGCCACAGGGTCCAGTCTGCCCCCAGCAGTCAGCAACAGGTTGAGAAGGCGGGGTGGAGGGACAAGCGGAGGTGGCCTGCAGCGCACCCCATATCACAGTAATGGGTCGGTTCCCCAACAGAACCGGCAGATGAAGCACATTTCAGCCGAGCAGAAGAGGCGCTTCAACATCAAGATGGGCTTTGACACCCTGAACAGTTTGATCTCTAACAACTCCAAGCTGGTGAGCTGCCTGGGGGCGTTGGGTGGGGAGCTTGGTCCTTGGGCGTGGGCGCTGCTCTGACCCCACACCCACCTGCAGACCAGCCATGCCATCACGCTGCAGAAGACAGTGGAGTACATCACCAAGCTGCAGCAGGAGCGCAGCCAGATGCAGGAGGAGGCGCGGCGACTGCGGGACGAGATCGAGGAGCTCAACGCCACCATCATGTGAGGGCCACCAACATGTGAGGCGGGGGCCTGGAGGCTCAGGCGGTGCCCAGTCCTCACATGTGCGCCACACAGGCAGGATCCTCCTGCCCATTTGGTGCCCCTGGGGTCCGTAATTGTCACCAGCTGCTCCAAGCTTCCTCTGACTCTTCCTGTCATTGCAGCTCCTGCCAGCAGCTGCTCCCTGCCACAGGAGTCCCCGTCACCCGGCGCCAGTTCGATCACATGACAGACATGTTTGATGAGTATGTGAAGAGCCGGACCCTGCAGAATTGGAAGTTCTGGATTGTATCCTTGGGTTTCTTTTGACCACCCCACCCCAAACCAGGGCACCAAAACCGCAGACATCCACACTCTAGTCCTTTAGAAAGGTTCTCATATAATGGCTGTCATTCAGTTTGTGAAAAAACAAGGTCAGTTTTCTCCTTGGGAGAGCGGGGGCCAGGCCCAAGACATGGAGTAGGGCTATCGTTGGCCACTGTTCGGGGTCGGGGCTTCCCGGGGAGGCAGAACAGGCCAGCATTGCTCTCTGAGTTCTTGAGGAATAAAGACAAGAGCCACTTGCAGAAGGACGTGGCCTCTAGCCTAACATATCCAGGCAGCAGCTTCTCCTGGGGGAGTCGGGAGTACGTACCAGGTGTCAGATGAGAGACCAGGCTCACAAAACCAAGCGGCAGAGCCTGGATTTGAAACCAGTTCCTTCCAGGCTGCTCCCTGAGTATGTACCCCAGGCCTTGTATGCTGTCATGAGGCACTTACACCTGTGTGCTAGGCCCTGTCTCTGTGGCCAAGGCCTCCTTTAGCTGGCCTTCCAGATGGCCCTTTCAGGGGATGGCTCCTGCCTTCTCACTGCCCACCCAGCCACTACTCTGCCTCTGGGTTGGCCACTGCCTCAACCTTGGGTGTGACAGATGGGTCTGGACTTACATTGGTTAGATGGGATTTTCAACTTTAGGATGGTGCCAAAGTGATACGGATAGTAAATTGCATGAGATAGTCAATACTTTGTTATAAAATGGGCTTTGTGTTAGATCAGTGATTTTCAACTGGTGTGCCACAAGAATTTTTTTTTTTAATCCTCGCTCGAGGATATTTTTCCACTGATTTTTAAAGAGAGTGGAAGAGAGAGGGAAAGACAGAGAGAAATATCGATGTGAGAGAAACACATCAATTGGTTGCCTCCTGCACGAGACCCGACCAGGGCCTGGGCCAGGGAGGAGTCTGCAACCGAGGTATATGCCCTTGACTGGAATCGAACCCGGGACCCTTCAGTCCGTAGGCCAACACTCTATCCACTGATCCAAACCAGACTGGGCGCTGCAAGAATTTTTAAAACATGCAATACCTATTTCGTCAGGGGCACTGATCTCTTTTCCCTTAGATTGTCAAATTTAAAAAATGACAACAGCCAACACAAATAACCAGAATTCTATCCCACTTTTTTGTCATATAGGCAAAAAATATATTTGCATCTAAATTTTTGGTGTGCCGCAGAATTTAATTAGTTTATGTGTGCCATGAGATGAAAAAAGTTGAAAATCACTGTGTGAGATGAGTTTGCCCAACTGTAGGCTAATGTGAGTGTTCTGAGCATGTGTAAGATAGGTTAGGCTAAGGTATGATGTTCCGTAAGTTAGGTGTAATAAATGCATTTTTTACTTAGGGATTTATCAAGATGTAACCCTGTCATTAGGCAAGGAGCATCTGTATACGTATAATATGTTGTGTTCACGTCATTGCACCAGGATCCATTCCAGACCAAAAAAACGCTTCTGTCTCTGCCTCCAGCCTGCTCAGTGATCAGTTATAGTTACACTTGATCTTAGCCAAAAGGCCGGGAAGCGATGGGGGTCAGTTACAGTTCAATAGAAGCATCTTAGGCAAACGGAAGGGCACACTTACCTCATCCAGATCTCTGTTGCTCAACTATCTGTACACAATTACTTGCCTGTCCCAAGGGAACAGGCCCTCCTCCTCGCTTACCTTTTCTTTAACCCACGTCCCCTGCAGTTCAGTATTATCATCAAGCCGCTGTTCGAGTCCTTCAAGGGGATGGTGTCCACCAGCAGCCTGGAAGAACTGCACCGGACGGCACTGTCCTGGCTGGACCAGCGCTGCTCCTTGCCTATCCTCAGGCCAAGTGAGTGAGGTGCTGCACAGGGGCGGTGGGGTTGGAGGCTGCCACCTCCGTTAGTGCCGGCGAGACGAGGACCCTTGAGGCTGCAGAAAACCCAGGTCTCACTGTAAGCAACCATGCAGACAGGGCCCGGGGCATGAGGATGGTGCTGTGCATAGCCCTGAGCCAGTCATGCCAATGGCAGGGCAGGGAGCAGTCCTACCCAGCGCCTTTCTGTGGCTTCAGTTGGTCAGTTCAGTCAGATCCAGCTTATGTTTATTGAGCTCTTCCTATTGGCCGGGCCCTTTCAGGTGTTTCCTTGTTTAATTCTTATAACTAACAAAGCTGTGTCTATACGTTAAGGTTATAGAGAAGTGTAGTAACACCGGTGCACAAGCCGGAAGAGCTTAGGCCTCTCCACCTATCTGCAGGCTATGGATAGGATTCGGAGAGCTGCCTTAAAGGCAGAGGGGCTGTCCTGGTGTCCCTCTCCTCCTCTGGCAAGCATGAGAGTCACACGATGGTTGTACGCGTAAGGCCACGTGTGCTACTGTCCGTGGTGGGACTCAAAGCTGCCGCCTGCACTGTGTGTTCGGGCTAACTCCCCCTCCTGTCTTCCAGTGGTGCTGAGCACCCTCCGGCATCTGAGCACCACCACCTCCATTCTGACAGACCCGTCCCAGCTGCCAGAGCAGGCCACGGAGGCTGTCACCAGACGTGGCAAGAGGTCGGGGGAGTCTTAGTGCTTAGCCGGCACGTGCCGCACAAGATGCCAGAAGACCCTTCCCTGCCTGTGGAGAGGAGGCTGCATCCCACACCTCTCCTGACGCAGAGCCTCAGGGCCTCCCTCCAACTCTGCCAAGCCCCCTGGGCCGCTCGAATGCCACGCTCAGGTCTGAAGCAGGTTCGGGTCCTGCCAACAGCAATAGTCCATCCTTGGGAGCTCCTTGCTGTCAACTCTCACTCAGCGACCTCAGTCACAACCTCCGCTGCCCTCAGGGCAGCCCAGACAGGGAAACACCACGGTTCACTGCTGTCCTGCTGGTCTGCCAGGCCCACCGAAGTAGGTCCGCCAGAGGAGGCAACACCTGCTCCTGGAATTAGAAAATGAACAGGTCCCTGCCCAGTCCCTGTCTGTTGCGTCCTGGCGGTTGTCTCTGGATGATTCCCTGCTGCTCGGGCCCACCCTGGGGCGGCAGGAAGACGTTTTCCTTCCTCCCCCAGACTCTGACCTGTAGACAGGCTTGGACAGCTGCTCAGGCTTTCGCATGGCCAGCTGCCTGGAAACCCCGGACTCACGTGTGCAAAAGCAGAGGGTGTGAATGCACGTGGACAAAAAGGAAAGCACAAACAATGCAAAGCTGCTGCTCCAGCTCGGAGACCCTCCTGGGTGGCCTGTGACCTGTTCCGATTTGGCTCCACTTGCCGTGGCGGGCAGCACCCCCAGCATTGCTGATGGGAATGGTGGTGTGGACTTGGTCCAAGGCTTCGCCAGGCGTCAGCTCTCAGAGTGGCCTTTCCAACCTGTCCTCCACCGGCTTCCACACTCGGCCTCGGACGCGCCAGCAGTGGCCCTTCGGGTGAAGCATTCAAAAAGCCAGGCTCCAGGGTGCTTCCACCAGCCTGGTCATCTTGTCTGCATTGTTCACCCGGGAGCCTCAAACTGGAATGGTTCTCGGACCAAAGAGGTCACCACACCCAAAGGCTGTCCTGTCTTGTTTTGAGGAAGAAATGGAATGTCAACAGGCGGAATTCCTGGCCAGCCTCAGCTGTCCAGACATCGCCCAGATCCGATAGTAAAGAATTGCACTGAATTGATCGGTGGGGGGTCCCTAGGGCACCGGTTGTTTCCAGATATGGGGATTACAGCGGAGGGTCCAGAGGAAGGCATGGCAGGAGGCTGGTCTGGGCCAGTCCTCGCTGTGTCTGCAGGAGTAGCTGTGGGTGAAGGGCGCTCTAACACCCAGGAAGCCTAGCCCGGCCAAAGGCACCTTCTTGTTGAAAGAATGTGCTTTTATGGTCCAGTTGTGAAGTTCAGAGGGGCCCGCTGGCTCTCCTCCCACCAGAGATGAAGCTGGACAGTGCTGGGCAGGCCAGGAGAGCTGGGTGGGCTTTGAGGGGGCCCAGGAGCCATGTGAGGGGGACCACGGCTACCTCCTGAGGTTCTGATCCATTAGGAGGCACCCCCTGGTTCCTGGAGAACTGAAGAAGGTGCTCAGAGGGCGGTCAGTCCTGCCTCAGCCTTGGGTGTTGAGGCTGGATGGGGGTTCTTCCCCATGTTGCCGTCCGCACCAGCACCTCTGCTGCAGGTCACTAACCTGTCACCTGCCCCCGGTCTATGCTTCACCCCCTCGGCCTCCCCAGAACACGTGTTTACAGGCCTCTGGATCCCTCTCCTGAGAGGCAAGCACAAGATGAGGCTGGGCTCGTTCCTCATTTCCACAGGATGTGGTAAGAGAACCATCGTTACCCCCAGGTAAACATGAAGCCCCTTCAAAAGGGGAAGACCACCGTGGTAAGGGCTCCCCTAGGGCCAAAGGGGAAAAGGAAAACACGAAACGTTCACAGCTGTTAGGGCTCATGGAGGGGCGTGAGCTCGGCCCCTCCACAGTCTGTGCCTTCATAAACCACGTGGGTGGCCGCAGTGCTTGGCCCAGCCTAGACCTCTCCTAAATCTGTAGCTTTCTCCCCACCCCTTGCTGGGAGTCCTTTTTTAAAACAAATTCAGATATAAAATGGGCCTCTTGCTTCATTGGCCTACCTCTCTCCATCTCTCCCTTTTGCTGATTTAATGATCAGATTCTGTTTTGGTAGCTGTTTAAGGCTGTTAGGTTATGTGTGACTTCGAAGGGTGTGTGTCTGTGTGGCATGTTTTTGTTTGAGGTATTTCCTTAAATCCATTTCTCTTGGTGCTCACGATTACCGTGGCTGTAGGGCCACAAAGCTGTTTCTCTTACTGCAGACACACTGTTGCTAGTCCTCCAGGTTTTCTTGTTCTTGAATCTTGCCTGATGAATCTGGCCAGCACAAGGGCCTCTTAACCTCTATCCTTGGGTCCCGGCCAGGGCATGGGGAAACTGAGGCAGTCTGCCAACGGCCTCCAGTAGACGCTGACCACGGGGCTGTGGTTTGTTTACACTTATTTCACTCCAACTCCCATAAAAGAGACTTAAAAATGCTGACACTTTGGAGAATGAGAAAATCAATCTGAAAAGGGGAAAAAAATCCTGTCTGGTACATACATTTCTGCAAGTATTTCTGTGAAATCTTTCTGTGCCATCAGCTCCTTGCACTGCTCTTTCCTCTTTCACAATGAGTGGGGATGCAGGGACAGAGCAGAGGCCGCTGTGGGGCTTTCTGAAAGCCGAAAGGCCTGTCCCTCCTGACCCAGGCGGCTTACACACCAGCTGTCACCCCTCAGCAGGTCCCCGACCTGTGGCAGACCCACAGCTTTGCAGCCGTTTTCACAGCACCAGGGAAGCAGTTCCTACGTCAGAAATTAGTGCTGATGGAAGGAGGGGCCGGGGCAGGGCAGTGAAATCCCCAGCATGCTGTGGATTGAGGTCGCATATGGGTCCTTGGGCAACCACCTTTCTCCACTTCCTGTCCTTGTGACATGACCCCATTTCACCTTTCCAGAGGTCGGGCCTGAAGGTGTTTTTGCTGTGGCCAATAGAAATATAAACTTAGGTTCTTAGAGGACATGGGACTCCAGCGTGGTGCCCAGCCCCTTTGTCCCATCCAGGTGAAGGGGTGTGGTCGTGGGTGACATTCATTGCCTGATCCTAGCACAGCCACCTCCAAAAGGGGTCACACACCTCTGTCTCCATGTGCAGTTCTGGCTAGCTCCACCCCAGCTTCCTCTCAGGTTGGGCCTCCTTCCTTGAGAGGCCTGGCTTCCCACCAAACGAATCCAGGGGCAGCAGGATCGTTGTTTTCAAGATCACAAGTGTTTGCTTTCTGGCTGAACAAGAGCTCATCAGAGTGGAGCGGGGCTGTACTGTGGGTCTGTCCCCCCGTGGCCAGCAGACTCGCTCAGCGTGCAGGGGGTGGGTGCTGTGGGCCAGGCCCCACGCTGCCTGCCCTTGCCTCCTCAGTTCAGTTCTTTTACCTCACTGGCTCCGATGGGCAGGCTTGGAGCATGGCCTCATCACGCCCCCTACTCTCAGCAGCCCCTTCCGCTCTGGTGGTCGCCTGGTCCCTCCACGGTCTTTGTCCCACTGACTGGGTGTAAGCTGGGCTGCTCTTCTGTCTGGTGGGAGAGTTGCCTTTCCCGGGAGATTCCCTGCTTCCCATTAAGCTCTTTGCAGTAGGTGAACTGCCCCCCCACCCCTGCTCCCTACACTTAGCTTTGCAAAGTGTTCCCTGTGGGACCTGGTTGGGATGGAGCTGGGAGAGCCCTGATGTGGCCGCCTCAGGCTCGGTGCCTCATAGATTAAGATTTTCCCCACATCTGATCATGGGGAAGGAGAGAGGAGGGCGAGGCTGGAGGATGGAAGAGCTTGGAAGCTCGACATGTTTGTACCATTCAGGAGCTGCCTTGGTCGTAGCCCACTCAGCAGGTCTTTGTGGTTGGAGGGGCTCCAGGAACAGGGAGAAGCGTTAGGAATCCACAGGGGTCAGCTGCCTGATTCTCTTCTTCTGAGGACATGGCTCTCCCGGCTCACATGTGGGGGCTGTTTCCTTGTCAGGCTTGTGAAAATCAGCCTTGGAGAAAAAAGGGAACTTTTTTATACTGAATGTTGGCTTTGACTCTGTGTGTGTGTGTGTGTGTGTGTGTGTGTGTGTGTGTGAGTGTGTTTACTTAATGAAATTTTATTTTTGTGAAATTCCTTTCCAATTATGTAGCAAAATTCACCTTTACCTCCCAGTCAAACTTTTGGTTCCATAGTCGACCGAGGGCGTCGCTGATTCGAAGAATTCTCTTCTGCGTTTCTGAACAGAGACATGTTGCTCTCAAGAACTGAGCTTGTGCGGGGCTGGGAGAAACTCAAGTTTTATATGTTTCCATAGAGTTTCCATCCTGCAGTTAGAAGGTAGGAAGGGCCCGGCCCTGGGAGACCCGGCCCAGCTGTGTGCTCGCGTGGGAGCCGAGCACAGCCTCCCCCACGCACCTGCCACTCCACATCTGAGCCCTCTCACGGCCCAGACACCACGCTCTTTAATTGTCCGGGTTTCGTTCCCTGCTAAGAGCTTAATGGGTCGCTTTTTCCTGCTGGGAGCTTCGGTGATGGTGTCAGGGCTCCTTTAGGGGACAGTTACCCCCGTCTGGGAAAGAAACCCCCGCGGAGTCTGGGCAGTGGAGGCTCCCTCAGGCCCGTGTCACCCAGAGCACAGCCCTATCACGCGTGTCGAGAAGCATGTTTCCACCAGCTGTGTTCAACACTACAATGCAGTTTGAAAACTACATTTACATCCAGAACAATAAAAAGCCGTATTTTTTGGAAACACTCGTGGTGTGTGGTCTTCAGTGCTGCCCTGTTGGTCTATGGCAGTGGTTCTCAACCTTGGCTGCACATTAGAATCACCTGGGAATCTTTTTAAAATCCTGATTTCTGGGCCTCATCCTCCGGAAATTCTGTTTCTTTGTTACTAATGTTGTGGCCCCACCCCATAACAAAGAAACAGAATTTCCGGAGGATGAGGCCCAGAAATCAGGATTTTAAAAAGACTCCCAGGTGATTCTAATGTGCAGCCAAGGTTGAGAACCACTGGTCTATGGGGAGCCGGTGAAAGGAGAGCAGGCAGAGTGCCGCCCGGCTGCGCTCCTGGCCTGTAGGTGGGGATGCCCCCTGCAGTGGAGGCATTGGGGTGAGGACAGAGGTCAAGGCGGGTGAAGTTCTGGAGGTGTCTCCAGAAAGACAGTGGTTCTACAGAGAGGCCTCCGCCAAAGGGGCCAGTTCCCCACGCCCAGTGTGACCGATTCTGCCCGTGAACTCACCAGGCGGGCAGAGTTGAGTGGCGCTTGTACCAACTGCCCAGATCTGTATCTCTTGACTAAAATGCAGTGGTTTGCTACACAGGTTCTTGTCTGATCAAACCCCAAGGCCTCCCCCAAGGGAAGAAGTTCATGACACAAAACAAGATGTGGGGCTTTGAGGGTCGGGGCCCTGGAGAGAGGTGAGTGGCATGTGGACTCCTTCCAGCCACAGGGAGCTCGACTGCCAACAAGCTAAGCACCTGGTGTCTGTCTGGTTCTTTCAAGTTTTTGAGCCCAGCTCCATGTTAAGTAAGAAAGATGTTTGGGCATAATTTGGAGAAGCAGAGTTTGGATGGGCTGGCAAGGGAGGAGCAGAGAGTGTCTAGAGCAGTGGTTCTCAACCTTCCTAATGCCGAGACCCTTTAATACAGTTCCTCATGTTGTGGTGACCCCCCAACCATAAAATTATTTTCGTTGCTACTTCATAACTGTAATTTTGCTACTGTTATGAATCGTAATGTAAATATCTGATATGCAGGATGTATTTTCATTGTTAAAAATTGAACATAATTAAAGCATAGTGATTAATCACAAAAACAATATGTAATTATATATGTGTTTTCCGATGGTCTTAGGCGACCCCTGTGAAAGGGTCATTCGACTCCCAAAGGGGTCGGACCCACAGGTTGAGAACCACTGGTCTAAAAGGAGTGTGGCTAGTGCACAAGAGATTCCCATTCCTCTCTCGGGCGTGGAGTCACCGCAGGGACATCCTCACCTGTGGACGCTTCTCAAGTTGGTGGTGTGATTATTCCCATTTCATAGAGAAGCAACAGTCAAGGTGACATGGGTCAGAGTGAGAAGCTGAAGGGTCACTTTTATCTTGTCAATGGGCTCTCCATGCTCCAAATCCCAGCATTATCCTTGATGCCCCCATCTCTCCTTCCCCTCCTCCAACACGAAGCCCTATCAAGTTTGTCTTTTACGTTTCTCTCAAGGTCATTTCCCACTTTTCTATCCCACTGCCCTAACCCTAATCCAAGTCTCTGGCACCATCATTTCGCAACCAGTTCACGTCATAACGTTCACCCCATTCTGCCTTACAGTCTATCTTAGTCAATGTGAGCTTGGAAAAGTCCAAGACTAGTCACGTCTCCTCTGTATCAAATGCAGGCGGTGCGGCCAGGTCAGAAGTCAGAGACAGAGGGGTGACTGGGGTGTGAGATGTCACACTGACGGGGTGTGGAACAAGGTTTAAAGATTGACTCATACAACTACATACTGAATATAAAAAGTCAAGTTTCCTAATTGAGGCTGTAATTTCGTAGTTAGGTTTAGATAGGATAAGAACTCTCCTAAGTGGCATTTAAAGGCACCTCACCTCAGATGTGGACTCAATTCTACAGAACAGAACTTACCTTCTCCAGTACCTCTTTTCGGTATGTCAGCATCTAAATTGAGCCTCTGTGGGGTGGTGTGATTGCGCTTGTCCTAAATTTCAGTAAGCGTGCTTTTTTATCTTTTCATTTCAGACAATCTCCAGCATCCACAGAAGTAGAACAGTGTAATGAACTGAGGGCCCATTCATCCGTTTTCACAATGATCCACTGAGGGCCAATCCTGTCGCACATGCACCCCACCCCCGCCCGCCCCCATTATTTTGAAGCAAACCCCAGAGACCGTGTGGCTTTCCCCTGTGAACAGTAAATGTGTTCTTAGTGCCATTTCCAGCGTTGCATATACGCCTGCCATGTTGGTCCTGCGAAAAGCTACGAAGTCACAGTTAATGAGAAACCTGGGGAATGGGGAGTTCTGATTGATCAGATTTTTCTGTTTCACCGAATTATTAGCTAGAAAACCCTTATTGTTTAAAAAGGGGAAAGGCTTTCTAAGATAAGCGTCTACTTTCCTGCCTTAATAGGTATGGTACAGCAAACAATCTAATCTCTTCATCTAGTCTGACTGATTTTCGCTCCTGGGGGAAGTGACCCAACAGGGCTAGTTGTTTCCATTACAGATTTGTGGTGGCAGCGGGGCCTGGGTGACAGGGATTACAGTCTTTCCCACCTGCCCCTCACCTGCCTCTGAAGCCCAGACTCCAACCCGTTGGGGTCTCCTGAGTCCCCAGCCCACTCAACAGTGTAACTGCACAACCCATACTGTACCTCTTCCCCCAACACCCGCCACGAGTTTACCCAATTTTTCGCTCTTTCCTCCAGTCTTTGACCAAGGAGAGTGTGAGCTGAAAGCGGAATCTGCACTCAGCTCAGGGAACCCAACAGGGACTGTATTGGAGACACAACAAAACCTGTGAGTGATGGGGTAAGCATGGGGGGCATGAGGAAGGGCAGGAACCAGGCCCTGAAGGGGATCAGGAATGTCCCCATGGTAGGTGACACCTGAGCCAGGAGGCCACAGCAGAGCACTTTCCACGGCAGAAAGGGTCACAAACCTAACCCTCCATGCACCCAGCCAGGTGGTCCCCCTCTCCCCAGTGGGGCTTTTTCTTGCGTTATCACTTCTGTCCCTTGAAAAGTTATCTCTTTTCTCCTCTTCCATTTGACTCATTCCTCTCCACTCACAAGTTTCTTCCGAGTCTCTCTACTTCTAACCAGTCTTTCTTTAACTTTCAATCTCGCCTGCCCAAACTCAGGCATCTCCACCCCTGCATCTTGATACCCCACTGCTCAAGACACACATTCAGACATCACCCTCACTTCTTCCTTTTCTTCACTTTCCGCCTTTTGTCTACCAGGACACTGGTCAGTGTTGCCTCCAAAATAATCACAGGCCCAGCGCTCCTCCCCACCCCACTGCCATCACAGTGATTCATACACCGTGGCCTCATCGCCTGGCCCGGTGATGGCACCAACCTCTAGGTTCCACCCTTTGCTTCCATCCATTGTCGCCACAGAGCTAGAGTTGGCTTTTTAAAGTCACTTAAGATGCACTGTGTTCGTCCCCTGCTTTAACTCCAGTGGCTTCCTGTTGCATTTGGACAAAAACCCAAACTCTACCATCTGGCTCCTGGCTGCTTTGGGCCAGCGACAACCTGTCTGGACCAGAAAGTCTTCATCTGTAAAACGTGGCTGACGATATACCTCCCCACTGGGTGCTGTAAGGATTCGATGGCCACAAACCTACCATGTTAGCTACTTTGCTATTTGCCATCTCTCTTCCCTGCCTTCTTCCTCATTCCCAACAAATCGTACCTTCTTCCAAATTTCTCAGATATTTTTAAAAATATGCTTTTTTAAAAAAATATATTTTATTGATATTTTACAGAGAGGAAGGGAGAGGGTTAGAGAGTTAGAAACATCGATGAGAGAGAAACATCGATCAGCTGCCTTCTGCACACCCCCAATTGGGGATATGCCCACAACCAAGGTACATGCCCTTGACCGGAATCGAACCTGGGACCTTTCAGATCACAGGCCGACGCTCTATCCACTGAGCCAAACCGGTTAGGGCTAAAAATATGCTTTTATTTATTTTGGAGAGGAAGGGAGAGGGAGAGAGAGAAACATCAACGATGAGAGAGAATCATTGATCACCTGCCTCTTGCATGCCCCCTACTGGGGATCGAGCCTGCAGCTCGGGCCTGTGCCCTTGACCAGAATCGAACCCAGGACCCTTCAGTCCTCAGGCCGACACTCTATCCACTGAGCCAAACCGGCTATGGCCAAATTTCTCAGATTTTATTAACACCACGGCCAAGACCATTCTCCTTTTTAATATCCTGGAGTCCTTCTGATTCTCCTGTCCTGGCAGCATCCTGCCTGCCCCCTTTTTAATTTTTATTTAAATTTATTGGGGCGACATTAGTCACCATGAAAAACATGACTAGATGTGTGGGTTTCTAGTCACCTCCCCCTCCTTTTTCATTCATCCAATCCCGTGTTGTGAATTCTCCCTCTGAAATGTCGCTGCCTGTAGTCCCATTCCAGGCCGAGGACACAGCCGTACAGGTCAGCACTGAGTTTGTCCTAACAGAACCTTCCTGGACTCTGGGCTAAACGGTCAGGAAAGAGCTTTCAGCTTCCTAACGCCCATCCCTTTTTCAAACAATCTAATCTCTTAATCTCGTCTGCATCTCCTCCCAGCACTTCGTAACCTACTACCCTGGTAGAATGAAGCCCAGTCCTCAGTGTGGCCACCTCATCTCCCATCACTCCCCGTGGCGCAGCCCAGGTGCCAGGCAAAATGGACTCTTTGTTGTTCCGTAGCCATGCCCCACGCTTCTTCCCTCTTCCTCTGCCAAGAGCCCCTCCCCCTGGAAGGCCTTGTGCGTCCTCCTCTCTGCAGCCTGCTCTGGCCCACCCCACTTTGGACCACCTCCATTTCTCCTTTTCTGTCACTCACGTCACATGCCACCTTCTGCGTGGCAGTTGTCAGTACTGCATCACGTGATCACCCCTTCCTAAGGACAGGGACCACATCTCGTTTTATCAGTCATCTACCAAAGCACAAAGCGTCTGTGTCCTGGGCACTCACTCAGTAAGCGTGTGATTTAAATCACATCTACCACTCACTGCCCGGGCTGACTCAGCAACTCTACGAAACAGGTGCTATTAGCAACCCACTTCAAAGATAAGGAAGTTGAGGCTTACATAACTTGCCGGGTGGCACCAGCACCCAGTGTGAATCTGAGCTGTAGACATGGGCGTGTCTGACAGGGGAGCCTAGCCCCTCCCCTCGCCCCTGTGATCCCATCTTTATCCTTAAAAGATCCGTAGATGGTGGAAATCATTATCCTTATTTTACAACTAAGGCTTACCTTTTGTCATAAGAACACTCAACAAACTAGGAGGAGAAGGGACTTCCTCAACCTGACACAGGCATCTGTGAAAACCCCACAGCTGATGTGTTCAATGGTTGGAGGACTGAACACTTCCCATCGAAGACAGGAACAAGACAAGAATGTCTGTGCTCCTGCTTCTGTTCAACACTGCAGGTTGATTGGACAGGAAGAAGGAAAAACGGTCTCTATGTACACATGACACGATACCATATAGAGGAAACCCTAAGGACAGACACACACACACACACACAACTATTGGAGCTACCAAATGAGTTCATCAATAATAAAAATTTTTGTGTCAAAGGGCACTATCAAGAAAAGTGAAAAGGCAACCCACAGAATGGGGGGGAAATGCAAATTGTGTATGTGATAAGGGCTTAGTATCCAGAAAATCTAACTCCTACAACTCAACAATAAAATGAAAAATAACCCAATGAAAAAAATAATAGCCAAACGTGGAACAACCCACCTGTCCTTGAACTGATGACTGGATAAGCAAACTGTGATCTATGGATGTATAAATGGAATATTACTCAGCCATGAAAAGGAATGAGCACTGGCACCTGCTACAATGTGGACGAACCTTGAAAACATGATGCTGAGTGAGAGAAGCCAGACACAAGAGGCACATATTGTTTGATTCTACGGATAGAGATGCCCAGGATAGAGATGAGGTTACATCACATAAAGGTGAGGACCAGAAACTGAAATCCAAGAATATCTGTTCTTAGCACCAATGTTGGGGAAAGAATGTGTTTGAATAAGTAAATGAATAAAGCTGGGATCACAAGGAGCCTTACAATTGTCATTCTAAATATCTCTTCTCATTATAGAGTACTACAGTTATAGAGAAAGGGGGGGAAGTAACAACATTGCACAGTTACACTGAGAAATCAGTTACTGTTCAAGGAACAATCTGCCCTGATAGGCTACTTTGGTTGTGCCATTTAGCCAGGAAAATGAACAGCTGTGAACACTAGTGGACCCTAGTGTAATTTCAGAGATCAGTGAGAAGAAACAACCATCCTTAGCCCGGCCGGGGTGGCTCAGTGGTTGAGCATCAACCTATGAATCAGGAGGCCATGGTTCGATTCCCAGTGTGGGACATGTAGGAGGCAGCAGATCAAATGCTCTCATCATTGATGTTTCTATCTATCCCTCTCCCTTCCTCTCAGAAATCAATGAAAAATATATATTAAAAAAAGAAAGAAACAACCAACCTTATAACAGTGAACAGCCGTGAGGTGGCCAAAGAGTTTGACCTTTACCACTTGTAAAACCCTTCAAACCTCTCCGAATTTCATCCTCTTTTCCCTGGGTGCTATTTCTTTTAAAATTTCAAGTTGTATCCGGCCAAGCCAGGAACCAAGAGGCCACTGGTTTGATTCCTGAGTTGCAGGCTCGATCCCCGGTAAGGGAGCATGTGGGAGGCAGCCTACTGATGATGTTTCTCTCTCATTGATGTTTCTAACTCTCTATCCCTCTCTTAAAAAAAAAATCAATAAAAACATTTAAAATTTGAAGTTGTGTTTATTGTACTGATTTCTAAAATAATATATACTGATTTTAGAAAATTTTGAACATGATACAAATATAAAGAAAATTACCCCTATCCTCAAAGTTACTTCTTTTCCAGTCTTGCTTTCTGGCCATATATGTTACACACACTCACATATACACACACATTTTTAAACTTAATAGAGATCTTCATAAATACATTTGTATCCTGCTTTTTCCCCTACCATTAAGTATTCCTTGAGAAAATGATTTTGAATGGCCACATAATGCCATCTTATAGAGATACCATAGTTGTTTTTTTGTTTCATTTTGTTTTAGCCATTCTCTTATTTTGGGGCATTTGGGTTATATAGCAGCCAGGAAACTGTGCCTCTCAGACCTCCTCCTGTGGGAAGTATAATGGACTGAGCCCGGCTGCTGTGCTCTGAAATCCATCAGCCCAGCACTCGGGGCCTTGCCTCCCACAGGCCTCTCCCAGCCAGTGACGCTGTGTGTGTCCCAACTCTCTCGGGAAAGCCCTGGGGTCTCAGATGCTGCCACCAGCCCTCCTTCCTTCCCTGTCTCCTTCAGCAGGGAGCAGACCTGCCTGGGTCGGCCCGCTCGCCCAGCCCAACCTGCTCCCGCAGGCTTGGCTGCCAATAACCCCTTTGCATGGAGAATCCCATCCTGGTGCCTACTTCTGGGAAGACTTGGATTCACACAGGTTAGTTCTGCTCTGGTTTCCTGGTTTGTTTTTGATGTTATCATTAGCGTTGTTTTGAATATGAGGTATGTGTGTCCTGTCCAAGTATCTGATCATCTCCTTAGGAAATCGAATTACAATGGAATTCCAGGAGAGGGTTGTGTGTATGTGTGTGTGT
>NW_005367694.1:579156-590069 GCF_000412655.1 Myotis brandtii
GAGGAATAGAATGGGCTTTTCTCATCACAGCCTCACCCTCAAGCCTCATCACTGATTGGATGGGCAGAAAACACGATCTTCTGCATATTTTCGTTCCTTTGTTTTGAGTGATGTTGAGCATAGTTTCACATTTATTGGCTATTTGATTTCTTATTTTATATTAAAACATCCCTCTCCCTCCTCCTTTTCTTCTCTCTCATTATCTGATTGCCTCTTCTATTTCCTTTTTATTTTCCCTCTCTTCTCTTAATTCTCCAGAATAAGAAAAAATGACATTGCTTAAAAATGTCTTACAGCTTTATATTCCCTGTCCTTCCTTTACAAATTGGGCAAATTTAAACTGTTCCTCAGTCACAGCAAGTTCCCCTTAAATAAATAATGTTATCGTATTAGTTTTTGCTTCTCTGTGACCCTTGCTTATCGGTTTATTTGTTTTTCCTTTACTCTGCGGATAAGTGGCACTTGAATTTTAAAAGTCATTACTTTGGATAGTTTTAATCACAAGATATGCCATGGAAATCATTTGGTGGAGGAGATACTAAATTTGTCACAAAATGCCAACATCTGCTTACCTTTTTGCCTCTTTCTTGATTTTGGCAGATTATCACCCAGAGGAATTCTAATTATGTAGGAGTCCTCATTGGTGACGTTCCAGGTGACTTGGGATTTGTCACCCTGGTCACCTGTGAGCATCTCTGCCCCATGTTGCCACTTTCAGGAAAGGTGAGAACGAATCGTTTTGTTTTTCTTTTCTATTATACTGTGGTAGGTGGTTTTGATTTAAAGGAGTAAATCAGGCCCTAATCTCTTCCCTCATCTCCCCTCCAAATGCTTCTCTTTCTGAGAAATGGGGAAAGTAGGCATCGAGCAGTGTCACCAGCTGGTGGGCCACCTGCGTCAGGCCTCACTGATCCCATCTCACTCAGCCATCGAAAGGAAGGAATGAAGCACCACACCTGCTACCATGTGGGTGGCCCTTGAGACCACGATGCTGAGCGAGAGACGCCAGACACAGAGGGCCATGTAGTGTGTGATTCCGTGGACAGGACGCAGCAGGTGCCCAGAGACAGAAAGCCGATCAGTGGTCTTAGAGCCCAAGGGGTGGGGAGTGGGGGGTGACTGCTAACGGGTGCTGGTTTCTTTTCGGGGTGATGAAAATGTCCCAGAGTTAGTGATGACGGTTGCACAACTTGGTGACTATACTAAAAAAGACGTCGAGCCCAACCGGCATGGCTCAGTGGTTGAGGGTCGACCTATGAACCAGGAGGTCCCTGGTTCAATTCCTGGTCAGGGCACATGCCCGGGTTGCAGGCTCGATCCCCAGTAGGGGGCATGCAGGAGGCAGCCGATCAATGATTCTCTCTCATCATTGATGTTTCTGTCTCTCTCTCCTTCTCCCTTCCTCTCTGATATCAATAAAACTATTTTTTAAAAGACATCGAATTGGACACTCTAAATGGGGGAGCTTTGAGACATGTACATTATGTGTCAAAAAAGCTGTTAAAATACTGATTCCAGGGCCAGCCCCAACCAGCCCAGACCCGTTCAGTGTGAAAGCCAGGAATCAGCGCATCACTCAGACGCCCCAGCAGGACCAGCGACACAATGTGTGGGTCTCGTACAAAATGAAAGTGTCGGCCCCTTGTTCAAGAATCATCAAGAATGTCAAGACCGTGACAACAGAGCATCCACACCAGCGTGGGGCCTTCTGAGGGGGGCCAGACTGGTGTTTGGGATGCCCGATGCTGTCCCCAAAGGAAGGAAGGGGATTGGTTAGCAGATAAACCTCCTCATCAGAGAAGCTGTAGGTGGATTTGCTGGAAATACAAGAGGAGAAATTAAAGCTTCAAAAGGCTTCCTCTCCCTGCAGAGCTCCGAGGTGGTTTTAGTCAGAACCGTGGCGCAGTCCCCCAGCAGGCACTGAGTCATCTGCAGAACCGTGGACTTTCAGGCAGGCTGCTGCAGATCAGCAGGGGATCCCGGCCAGATCAGCAAGGGATCCAGGCCACTGTCAGCTGTGCAGCTGGGACCACTCTGACTGATTGGGGCAGAGCCCATGTCTATGAAAGGATGCGAGGGGCCCGGTCCTGGCAGGGTGGGGGGTTGGCAGCCATGAAGAGCTCGGCCCCTGCTGCCCCCAGGGGCAATGGCCGTCTCTCCCTGCAACACTGAACTTGCTGAGCTTGCTGCTCTGTGTCACCAGCCCCTAAGCCACAGTCTGATGGTATTGCCAGAGGGACTGGAGATTGAGTTAATAATAAATCATGCCTGAGGGATGTAACCTCCATAAAAAAACCTCTGAATTATGGGGGTTGGTGACTGCATCCACGTGCCAGGAGCGGGGTGCAATCAGCTCCCCGGGGCAGAAGCGTGGTGCTCAGGCCCCTTCCAGACCTCACCCTGTGCACATCATCCGGCTGTGCATCTGTCTGAATCGTCATCACATCCTTTGTAACAAACCATGGGCATGAGTAGATGGTTCCCTGACTCCTGTGAGCCGTTCTAGCAAGAGTGGGTGACCTGGGGACCTATGGTGTCTGAAGTTGGGGGGGGCAGTCTTGTGGGGCCGAGACCTCATCCTGGGGAGTCTGCACTAACTCAGCAGCCATGGTGAATCAATGTGTAACGCCTGGTTGGTGTCCGCAGCGAGCTGGAGACTGGCTCAGGGTGGCAGCCCCACACCTGTCCTGTGAGTGGAGAAGCGTTTTCCTTCACAGGCCCACGTCCTTGCTATAATGAAGGCAGCATCTCTCGCCTTTTCGACTTCCGTAGCAGGAGGCTGGCTCTGCTCTCTACCAAAGCTAAGTCTCAAACCATTAACCCTTCATTCTCATACAAAGACAAAGGTTTCCGTCACCTCATCGAGGAAGGGATCAATCGATTCAAAGGACTGTACAAGGAACTAACATCTCTCTCATCTGTCTCTCCGTCACCTTGAAGAAATGGATGCTGGGATAAAATGCTCAGGTCGCTGTTCCACTGGTTGATGTTCTACAGTCAGGAAACCATCACCTCTGGGTTATCTTCTCCACTTGGTAGAAATCATTTGCATCTCATTGATTGTCTACAAGTCCACAGACTCTGGTACCTAATCGATAATAAATCATGCCAAGGCCCTGACCAGGTAGGTTAGTTGGTTAGAGCATCATCCTGATTTGCCAAAGTTGTAGATTTGATCCCCAGTCAGGGCACATATAAGAAGCAACCAACGAATGCTTCAGTCAAAAAGAATGATAGCTGTCCGCCACAGTGGGTGTTTGTGGAAGGACTGACCAAAACATTGTCATTGGAGGTTAGGCTATTTGGGAGCTTAAAAGCCTGGTATGGAACTTGGAGTAGAGAAGTCTGAGGCTGAACTGCCTATCTCAGAGTGCTAACCTCATCCCCTTATATGAAGACTTGGGCAAGTCCTACTATCTGTTTGGGCCTCAGTTTCCCTCAAAAAAAGACAAAGATGAAAGTGCTGCCCTGACTGGTTTGGCTCAGTGGATAGAGCGTCGGCCTGTGGACTAAAAGGTCCCAGGTTCGATTCTGGTCAAGGGCATGTACCTTGGTTGCGGGCACATCCCCAGGAGGAGGTGTGCAGGAGGCAGCTGATCGATGTTTCTCTCTCATCGATGTTTCTAACTCTCTATCCCTCTCCCTTCCTCTCTGTAAAAAATCAATAAAATATATTTTAAAAAAAAGAAAGTGCTGATGGACTCAAGGCCAGCGATTCTCAGGCTCGCATGTGTATGTGAATCACCTGGAGGTTTCACTAAAGAACAGATTGCTGGCTGCACCCCAAACTGTCTGACTCAGTAGGTCTGGGGTGGGGCCCACGGATTTGCATTTCTAACACGTTGCCAGGCAACGCTGCTGCTGTTAGCCCAGAGATTTGAGAACCATTAGTCCAGATGCCTTCTAAGGAACGGTTAAGAGCTTTGGGCTCAACATTCAATCAAATGATCACAGCGCTAGCGCTGGCCCTGGCTGTGAAGAAGTCACTGATGGAAGGAAGGAACAGGCCTTGACAGGAGCAGAGGGTTGGGAAGGCAGTGGGAACCATGCTTAGACACCCCAGTGCTCGCTCTGTGCCAGCCATGGCACTAAGTGCCCCTAAGGCCCAGTCTCCCAGGGAAGGACGGAGGGTGGGCAGAGTGCCGAAGAGAGCTTGAATCCGGGGCCCCCCCCACTTAGCAGCCTTGTGGCCTCAAGCAAGTAACTAAATGACTTTTGACTTTGGTTTCTCCACCTATAAAAAGAGAATAATAATGATACTTACATGACCTGGCATAAAGAAAATGCCCAATAAATGGTCGTTGCTAAACTTATTGTAATTTGCTACTGAGCCTGTTCAGTGGGCCAAAATGGTAGAAGTAGTATCTATTTCTACAGCATGTCCCATGCTCCCTCAGCCACACACCACCCGGCCTGGACTCCCCCTTCACAACATGCAAAACAGAGTTATGAGAAAAATTCAAAATAATTTATTAAATAGGTGCCAAGGGCTCCTCCAAGGAGCATTAACAACTCTCAATACAATAAATATCAATAAGTTAACACAGGTGCCAGCTCCTGCCCTCGCAAGGGTACATATAGGAGAGTAATAAATAAAACTTAAGTCTGCAGAAAAAAACATTCTATAAATACCCAGACAGTTCGAAATCTGCTTCAAGTTCATTCACACGTTTATATCTCAGTTCCCCCAGGACTGGTCAGCTGGGGGTTCACTGAGGTCATTCATTGGAATAATTTACTTATAACTCATGGTAAGGTTCGCACACTTAGCAGTCACTCATCTTTTTTGAAGGCTTCTCACATTTTCACCATTTCAAGAGGAGTAGGCTCCACTGGATGGCCGTCGACGACCTGTTTCAGTGACTACAATGATTTCACGCACGTAGAAAACTCCTGTAAAATAGCCAAGGTGAGCCTTTTACATTCATAGCTGTTGTTGGGCATCGAAACTTTAGTTTCTGGTCCAGGTGGAAATAGGGGTTTTTCGAGCTGTTGTATGATGTCATTGATGTTCATTTTGTCATCGCATAGACATGGATGACGTTCGATGGCCCTGAAATAAGGCAGGACGGCTGAGCTGTTGATGTAGTGTGGTGGTCGGCAGTCGGAGGCGAAAGGCCGCAGCAGGTGAGGCGTGGACGTCGGCAGGCCCGTCTCATTCTAACAAGGGGGAGCAAAGATGAGCATTAGGTTTGCTAGAAATCCCAAGAGGTAATTTCTGGATGCTTCCTCTGTGGCTGGTATGGGCGAGGGCCCCCCACCATCACCCCCAACATCTCCTCTCATCGGTGCCACAACCCCGGGAGGCTGTGGCCATCACTGTCCCAGAAGAAACTAAAGCTCGTCTGGTTGGTGGAGCTGGCCCAAGATCAAGTGGCAGACCCAGATTCCCACCCGCGCCAGGCAGCCCGGCTCCATCTGGCCCCCTCTCCCCATCTGGCTGAGGCCCCCACAGCCTTCTGGAATCTCCTCTCGGCTGCTCTGGGGCTCGGAGGGATGGGTGTCCATGTGGCTGCTTGCTCTTGGCAGCTCGTGTTACAGCCGATACAGCCCCTGCTTCTAGAGGAGGCTACACTTGGCAGAAAGGCCTCTGAGACGCCAGGGAGAGATTTTCCAAACACAGCCAGGCTCACAGACCACACTCTCCCCGCTCCTCGGCCTAAGGACTAAGCATCTGGGTTGCACTTGAGCTAAGAGCACCCATCAGCCTGAACTGCCCATCGCCTCGCCGATAGCCTCTGCCCCGGGGTCTAGACGAGCCAAGGCTGCGGTTTGAGTGCCAGGGTGGAAGGAAGGGGCAAGGCCAGTGTCACCAACTGTTTCCATGTTTGGGTTTTTGCTTGTTTGTTTAATCAAAGCTGCCCAAGAGGTTCTGTCTTGATCGCAACCCTGAGAAAATGAGTTGCCATTTTTCAGCTTCATATGTTCCTCCCGAAGGGGTTGGCTCAGCAGAGCCTCCGCTAGAGGCAGACTGGGTCCTGATCAGACAATGAAGGTCAGACAGGCGGACACCTAACGTGTTAACTGCCCTGCTCTGCGGGAAGAGAGCTCCCGGGGACCCACAGGCGCGTTCACTGTCCTCCATTCACAGGGACATTGTCACAGCTTAGCTTGGTGGTCACCAGCTCCTGAACCGGTAGACAAGATGGGCCACATCAAAGGATATGCTGCAGGCAGGAAGCTTCATTTTACAATATTGTGAACCAAACATGGTAGGAGGGACCAAGCCTACTAAGCAGATCCTGTAGTGTGGGGTGTGCAGGAGGCAGCCGATCGATGATTCTCTCCAAAAATTGTTGGGTTGGGGGCTGTCTAAGCTCATCTCTGCCTCTGACCCACACCCGCATAAAAATCCCACCGTAACCTGTCTCATTGTACCCATCCTTTCCCACATAGCCACAGCCCTGGCTTCAGGTCTGCAAAGAGCCCCTTCTTCTGGGCGCAAGGAAAGGTGTTTTAAAGAAATGGCTTAGAAAAGAAATCTGGAGGGCACTTACGCAGTTTTCCAAAAGTCTCTCAGATGAAGCCTTTAGTTCTATGATGATTTTCTTTAGGTCACTTCCACCAGGGATGGGAGCCGTGTGGACGGACAGCAAGGTTCCCATACAGCAGAGCAGAAGCAGGGCACCCCTGGTGGGTCCTGAGGAGAGAATGCTGCCATGAAGCCCCCAGCCAGGCGCCCCCTGCCCACCCAGCCACCACGGGGTAAGCCCCTCCGGAGTCTTTCAGTCCATCTCATGGTACCTGTGTGGGAGGCCATGGTGAGAGGGAGCGGAGCCTGCTTCAGCAACAGCTGCTTGAGCCAGATGTGTTCGCCATGGCCTCCAGGTGATATATAAAGGGCCCGCCGTGAGGAAGGACAATCGATGTTCCGCCCATGGCAAGATTATTGCTCAGCTTTTCTCCAGAAAACACTTTCAAAATTTTGCCGCCCAAGGCTGAGTGAAAGCAGGGCTGGAAGGAAATGCTGAGGTTACCCTCAAGGTGGGCAGATGCCTGACTCAGTGCAGGCACACACAGGAAGGCACACGCATCTTTGCCACGTCTTCTTGGAAAGAGCCGGTAAATCTGACCAGAAGAAATTTTGAAGCCCAGGGTTGACAGGCACAACCACCAAGAAATATGATGTTGCAGGAGATGCTGGTCAGTGCCCCACAGGGAATTTCTGGGGAGGGTCACAGCTGAGCGCGTGTGGGTGGAGAGGGAACGTGCTTGCAAAGTGCGTTATCTTGGTAGATTTCTGAAGCATGCCCCTGCCAGCGTGCAGGTACAGCCCTGATAACCGCTGTGACTGTGGCATGTCAAAGACCGTATCTCACCTCTGCATGGTCTTGAACATCATTGGACTTTGCAAGTGCAGGACCAGGAACCAGAATCCGTGCTCGGGAGTCATTTGTTGAAATCACTTATGCGTAGTTTGAGTGCCACCTTCGACCAGGCGCTCTTCTAGCAAAGAAGTTCAACAAGGTCCCTGCCCTCGCAGAGCTGGCATTCTCCTGGGCAAGGGGCACAATGTTAATAAACAAGAAAACATCAGGTCATAAGAACTATAAAAATCAAGGTGTTGGGATAGAGAATGGCAGGTGACCAGGAAAAGTCTCTCTGAGCCGAAACCTGAAAGATGAGAAGGACCTGTTGTGGGAAGACCTGAGGAAGCAGTGCTGGCAGAGGGAACCCTCGCATGCAAGTCCTCAGGCAGAAATGAGCTTGCTGTGACTAAGGAGAGGAAGCAGCTCGTGGCAGCTGGGACAAAGTGAGAGAAGAGGAGGGTGGTGGGAAGGGGGGCAGAGGGCAAGTCACAAGGGTCTTATGAGGATAAAGAAGTTGGGCTTCATTCCAGGTGTGATGCACCACTGAATGGCTGTAGGTAGGGAAATTCAGGGTCTGGCTTACTTTAAGAAAAAAGATAGGCTGCTGGGTGGAGAATGGATTTTTGGGAATCCAATGTGGAAGCAGAGAGACCAATTAGGAGGGTCAGCAGCCGTGCAGGTGAGAGATGAGGGCGGCTTGGACCAGGATAGAGTGGATGGAGATGGAGTCTACAGAACCAGCCAATGGAATAATGTGGAGAGGAATCAAAGACAGGAATCAAGGATGACTCTGTGAATTTTGATAAAGCAATCAGGTGGTTGATGTGCAGTGAGGGAAAAGAAGACTAGAGACGGGAAACCAAGAGTTCTATTTGGAATGAGTCAAGTTTGAGATGCGCAATGAGAATCTATTCAATGTCTAGTCAGCGGTTGGATTGGAGTCAAGAGCGCAGAACTGAGGTCAGGCCAGGGCAGTCCATAGAACTGAAGATGCACAACGAAGAGACAGCTACAAACCCCCTTTCACCTTAACCCCAAGTCTCCTTCCAACTGCGACTGGTCTCTTTCCTCTCCTTATCCAAGCTTCTTGACAGAGCAATCTATGCTCACTTTTACCTCACTTCACAAACTGTCACAATATGGTTTTCACCCCAAGAATTTCTTTAAAATCCTCTAGCAAAGTCCATGGTAAGCAGAATTTTTCCCCCGTGACTTTTACCCTCTGGTATTTACTCTCATAATTATGTTACATTACATGGCAGAAAGACTTTGCAGATGTAATTACAGTTACTAATCAGTTGATCTTAAGCTAGATGATTACCAAGTGGATCCAATGTAGTCACAGGAGCCCTTAAAAACAAAGAGGAAGTCAGAAGAGAAAGTCGGAGAGACTCAAAGCATGAGAAAGATTCAACTGTCATTGCTGGCTTGAAAATGGAGGGAGCCAAGTGGAAAGCATGAGAAGAAAATGAATTTGGCCAATGACTAGTGAGTGTGGAAGATGACCCTGGGCTGTAGCTGAGAACCACAGCCTCAGTTGATAACTTCAATTTAGCCTAATAAGATGCTGAGCAGGGAACCCAGTTACAGCATCTGGACTTCTGACCCACAGAAACTGTGAGGCAGTAACTTTGTGGTTTTAAGCTGCTAAGTGTACCACATTTTCTACAGCAGCAACAAAGAGCCAATAGTTGCCCTGGCTGGTATGGTTCAGTTGGTTGAGCATCATTCCATGCAGTGAAAGGTTGCAGGTTTGATTCCTGATCAGGGCACATGCCTGGGTTGCCTGCTTGATCCTAGGTGGAGGGCGTTGCAGGAGGCAGCCGATCAATATTTTGCTCACATCAATGTTTCTCTTTCTCTCTTTCTCTCTCTCTCTCTCTCAAAATCTTTTTTAAATGCCCGGCTGGCATGGCTCAGTGGTTGAGTATTGATCTGTGAACCAGGTGGTCACGGTTTGATGCAAGGTTGTGGGCTGGATCCCCAGTGTGGGGCGTGCAGGAGGCAGCCAATCAATGATTCCCTCCCATCATTGAGGTTTCTATCTCTGTCTCCCTTCCTCTCTGAAGTCAATAAAAATATATTTTTAAATCTTAAGAAAAAACACACAAGTGTAAGCCTATAAGATATAAGTCAGGTGTGGAGCCCAGGGGTGCACCTCCATCAGCAGAACAGGGAGAGGAAGGTGACTTGGCCCTGAATACGGAGAAGGTGCTCTAGAGAGAAAGAGACGTAGAGAAGCATGTTGTCATGGAACAACATGAAAGCGGTTTTCAAGAAGGAGGAAGTGATCAGCCCCAGCAAAAACTACGGAGAGGTTCGTTAAGATAAAGGCTGAGGAGCGTCTCGACGCAGGGGAACATGAGGTCACTGGGAAGTTTGAACACACTGTTGGGGGTGGAAGCCATATGGTGGTGGTTTGAGAAGTGAGAAAAAAGTGAAACTACCCAGTTGCTTCATCAAAATCCTGGGAGTTAATCTTGATTCCTCTCTTTGATTAGTTTGTATTGCAACAGACTCATGGGTATTTATTTTCCTAGTTTGGGAGAATTTCTCTAATAATAGTAAAGGTGTCCTCCTACAGGAAAGTAGCCACCACAGCAGGTGTTTTGGGAAGGATCACAGTCAGGAAATTGGACTTTCTCAACATTAAACATTTTTTGCTCTTTCTAGAGACACCGCTGAGAGAAAGAAAAGACTGGCCTAGAAGAGGAGAAAGTACTTACCAATCACAAATCCATACCATAGGACTCATCAATTGCATTCCTAGAGGAATTCCTTCCACGAAAACCTGTACATGAGTGTTCAGAGCGGCATTCCTCGTCAGAGCCAGTGAGAACAACTCAAAGGCCTATCAGTTGATGATGGATAAACAGAACGCGTTCTGCCCCTATCGTGGCACAGTGTCCCACTATGTGAGCGGTTAGAAGAAGTAAATCCACGGGGACAGAAAGCATATTGTGGTTGCCGGGGGCTGGGTAGATGGGAATGGAGGGAAATGTTGAAAGTTAGATTAGAATGATAGTTGCACTGTGAATACACTAACACCCACAGAATTGCACACTTTAAAGCAGCCCGTTCTAGGGATGTCCATTATATCTCCATAAACGATGTTGCGTTTCCATATTATAGGAACCAGAGTCATGGGTTCCCATGGATTTCACCAAGCAGTGCCAGGAGCCCCTCCTGTGTGACCGGCAGTGGGCTCCATGCTCTGAGGATGGAGAGGTAAGTGGGATTGGGTCAGTCTCAAATGGGGTCTGTGATTAAAACTCCCTGAGTCAGGAGTTAAGGAGAGTCACATTGGAATCCCCTGATGACAATCTTGAGCTTGACCTTGGGCTAATGTCTCCTTTCCAGATCTGTCAAGTGGGGGTAATAATGAGCATTTTTCTCTGGAGGAGAATCCGTAGCGTAAGGGAATCGCAGGGCACGTGCTGGGAGCCGCAGCAGTTACTGCCCCAGGGGCGGGGGGACCTGTACTGTTTTCCTTGGTTTACAGCCGTGAGCACAGGCGAGGTCAGGAGGGAAAACCCAGTTCTCCTGGGGCTGAGCCAGGGTCTCCCGGGGCGAGTCCTGGGATCCCAGAGCGCCTGCGCCGCC
>NW_005367694.1:590316-597384 GCF_000412655.1 Myotis brandtii
GGGGTAGGGCAGAGGGGGCTGGGATCTGGGCGTTTAGGGAGCTGCCTGCCCCGGGGTGGGGATGGGACGCTGAAGGGCGGGCTGAGTAGGCCCCCACCTAGGCCCGCGGGAACCGCCCCAGGGTGAAGGGCAGGGACCCCCAGGGCCTCTCCCTCCTGAAGAGCCCAGGCTGCTCTTGAGGAAAGAGCTCATCCTGAGAGCAAGGCCAGCAGTCGGTCCCCGCTGTGAGCAGAGGGGCCGCGCCGTCCGCGGGATGCCCGGCGGGGAGGAGGGGCAGGAGGAGCAGGACCGTGAGACGGGCGCCTCGGATGTGCAGGAAGGCGCCTGGGTCCAGGAGGGTCCCCGTGGGGTGGCCGCGATGGGACGTTGGGCCCCCCATACTGGTCAGCGCCAGAGGAGTCGGTATTTTTTCCACAAACATTGAGCACCTACTGTGTGCCCGGCCTTGTACTGAGCTTTAGGGTTTCATAGAGTCTGGGGGGCGGGGGAGGAGTGGAGAAAGCAAACTCGGGCGAATTCGTTCATCTTCTCCTGACAGCACCTAAATGTTCTGAATTTACCCCTCAGCCTCGCCACCTGTCCCTCATTAACCATTACTTCTCACAGGTGGCCTGCTGCACTCCTGCTTCCTTAAATGTTTAATCACTTCCACGTGCATCTTCCGGGTTCCCAGCCCAAGAGCAACTCCTAAAGGCGGGAATGGAGCTTTTTACTATTTTTTTAGTTTCCCTGGTCTGTCCCATGGCTGATAATCAGTCAAAAGTATCGATTACTCGTTGTCTAAACTTCTAAACTCTTTACCCCTGATTGTCCTGTCTTACAATCTGTTCAATTCCGCAAGTTTCGGATCCTTGAGAGGAGCGAGTCACAACTAGAGAAATTCTCCATATCTCCCCCCATCCCCCCTGCAGAATAAGTCGAGATTTCTTCCTCAAACTTGGCGGACGTGGCGGGAGCTGGTCCCCAGAGAGGAGGAGGCTGGGGGCCCCACGGAGGAGACCGTGGAGGACCTGCTGGGCCTGGTCTGCAGCCCCCAGTCGCCCTGGGCTCTGCTGGAAGGCTCCAGTGCTGAGGACCTGTTCCTGAGGCAGCTGGCCATCCGGAAGCCCCAGATGCTCAAAGAGGACTTCCTGTACTCCTACTTCAGGTCCCTCCAGGTGGTGGACAAAGAGGTGAGTGCTGGCAGCTGGCACCTGCACGCTGGCATACAGAGGGGACAGAGGGGACGCCAGGAGACCACCCTCCTTCCAGCACTTAGTGATAAGACGGGGTGTGAAGTGTGTGGGGGTGAGGATGGGGTTAGCTCTGCCCTCCTAATTAATCTCACTGGCTGGCCCACCCCGCAGAGCCAGCTGCTCCCTTGTTCTGTGTTGTATGCCTTCTTCCTTCACCCCGGCTGGAGTCCACTGTGGGTCTTAGCTGATTTCTGGAGCGCCCTGCAGTCCACCCTTCTGGGTCCTAGTAGAAACCTTCCAAGTGTTTATATTGGTTTTACTTCATTTCAGGTGTGGGGCCCAGGGTCAGGGGAGGGGCATAGTACTATAGTAATTCCTGTCTCTAAAAAGCCTTCTTTGCTTATATCGATAACAGAGCCCGAAGCTTGCATGGCTACACAGCCCAGGACTCCCCATTTGCTCCTCCTTCCCTAGAGAAACTGAATGACACAGTGCTTGGGGGATGAGGAGGGAGAGCAACCTGTTTGCCTGGGACTGGCCCAGTGTTAACGCAGAAATTTTCATGTCCCTGGAACCCCTCGCTCCTAGGCAAGCTGGCATGGTCAGTCACCCCAAAGAGGCCTAGCCAGGAAGCTCCTAGTGTCTGAGGCCACAGGGAGCTGAGGACTCGGGCAGGCTCGGCAGCTCTGACCCTGCTGTGGGAACACCAGTGACTTCTAAAGACCTTAGGGTTCACCGTGGCTCCAGGGTGCACAGCAAGGATGGACTTCCTGCCCTCAGAGCTTACCGTCCAACAGGGGACACAGGACACTGAGCCGGACACTGTAGGCATCCACAGTCAGAGGAGGGGTGAGGGTGGAAGAGGTGAGGGTCCCCACCACGCCCGACACGCCCGCATCCTGGCAGACGAGGCAGGATAGGCTCTAGGAGCAGAAGGGTGGGTGCTGGGTGGGGGCTCTGTGCAGCTGGTTAAGTGGTGCCATCCTCACATCCACAGGTTTCTGCTCCAGCTGAGCTCTTAGCTTCCTTCCCTTCCTTCCCAGGTGAGCCTGGTGGATAAAGACCTCCTGAAATTCCCAAAGCTTGAAGAGTTGGTACTGAGTGCCAATCAAATCAAGGAGATCGATGCCTTCAATCTGCCACCAACTCTCAAGGTAAAGCAGCCTGCCCCTGCCCCAGCCCTGCCCCATACACAGAAGTCTTGGCACTGTGGCTTTTCTGAGGTGGCTCAGATTCCTCAAAAGTGTAATTTCCATAGATGCAGCAATTCCCTTCCTAGGTGTGGGCTGAAAGATTTGAAGGCAGGGACTCAGGTTCTTCTTCCTCTTCCTCTTCCCCTTCCTCTCCTCCTTCCTCCCCCTCCTCTTCCTCCTTTTTTTTTTTTTTTTGGTTAATCTTCACCCAGGATATTTTTCCATTGATTTTTAGAAAGAGTGAAAGGGAGAGGAAGAGACAGAGAGAAACATCAATTGGTTGCCTCCTGTACATACCCAACCAGGACTGGGGAACCTGCAACCAAGGTACATGCCCTTGACCGGAATCAAACCCAGGACCCTTCAGTCCGTGGGCCAACGCTCTATCCACTGAGCCAAACCGGCTAGGGCTCAGATTCTTGTTCGCCAATGTTCTTAGCAGCATCATTCATGAGAGCCAAAGGGTGGAGACCACCCCAGTATGTCAGCAGGTGGGTGGGTAAACACAGTGTGGCCTCTCCCTCCACTGGAATATTATTCAGTCATAAAAAGGAGTGACCCTGGCCAAGGAGGAAACTTAAACATTATGCTGAATGACAAAGGCTAGACACAAAAGGCCACATGTTAGATGATTCTACCTCCATGATACAGAAGAGACGAATCCATAGACAGAAAGCACATGAGAGGTTACCAGGGGCAGCGGGGGTGGGGGGTGAGGGAGTGGAGGGTGGAGGGGTGGGGCAATGGAGAGTTGTAGCTTAATGGACACAGAGCTTCTGTTTGGGGTGATGAAAACATTTGGAAATAGATAGTAATGATGGTTGTATAACAATGTGAATGTACTTAATGCCACTGAATTTTATGGTTAAAATGGCAAATTACGTTAAATATATTTTACCACAATAAGATCGTTTAAAAAGGAAGGGAGGCTAGGCTTTATCGTGAGTCTTAAGCTCAGCATATCAAAATGGTCTCAATTTGATCTTATTTTAATTTAAATTTTACTTTTCAATTACAGTTTACCTTCAATATTTTGTATTAGTTTCAGGTGTACAACATAGTGGTTAATCAATCATATACTTTACAAAGTGGTCCCCCTGATATTTACAGTGCCCACCTGGCAGCATACTTAGTTATTACAATATTATTAACTATCTTCCTTATGTGGTGATTATTTTGTTACTACCAATTTGTATTTCTTAATTCCTTCAAAAATGGTCTCAATTTTTTAAAAAATTATTATTTTAAATATGTTTTCACTGATTTCAGAGAAAGGAAGGGAGAGAGAGATAGAAATATCAGTGATGAGATAGAATCATTGATCAGCTGCCTCCTGCACGCCCCCTACTGGGGGTCAAGCCCACAACCCAGGCATGTGCCCTAACAGGGAATCGAACCTTTGGCCTCTTGGTACATGGCATGACACTCAACTGAGCCACACTGGTTGGGCAAAAATGGTCTTGATTTTAAATCAAAAGGGACTGAGAACTATAGCTCAAGGCCATGCTCAAGAAAACACCAGGTGAGATCTTGGAGGCGAAATACAAGAACTCACTGTTTTCCACCCAGGGCCCCTCTGGCTTTCCCAGATGATACTGAACCAGTTGTGCTGCCTGCTGCTCAAAATCCAATAATTAAGAGACAGGGGTCCTAGCCGGGTAGCTTAGCTGGTTAGAGTGTCATCCTGATACACCAAGGTTGCGGGTTCGGTCCCCGGTCAGGGCACATACAAGAAGCAACCAATGAATGCATCAATAAGTGGAACAATAAATTGATGCTTCTCTCTCCCCCTTCCTTTCTCTCTCTAAAATCAATAATTTATTTGTTTATCCTCACCGGAGGATATTTTTCCATTGCCTTTTTAGAGAGGGAAAGACAGAGAGAAACATCAATGTGGGAGAGACACATCGATTGGTTGCCTCCTGCACAAGCCCTGACCAGGACCTGGGCTGGGAAGGAGCCTGCAACCAAGGTACATGTCCTTGCCTGGAATCAAACCTGGCACCCTTTGGTCCGCAGGCCGGCGCTCTATCCACTGAGCCAAACCGGCGAGGGCCAATAATTTTTTAAAAATAAAAGAAGAGACCCGGGCCGGTGGAAGGAAAATAGGTTTATTCAAGAACCAGCAGCCTGAGGAGATGGGGGACTCGGTGCAGGCAGGGTTTTTATAAGGAGAGAGGGAAAGCAGAACAGAGAGATGGGGGGCGGGGTGAAAAGTTCTCTACGGGCAGACCTGCACGGTCCATTCTGATAGGATGTCCACACTGGTCAAGGGATGGCCTGATGTGCGTCATCATGGCTCTAAGGTGGAAGGTCAGCAGATCTCCCCGAGCTGGATGCCTGAAGGTCAGAGTCAGCTTCTTTTGAAGTTGGTTCCTAGAATCCTTATACAAACATGCTGTTTATCTGTAAGATCCGTGTTAGTCAGAGTCAGCGCTTTCGAAACAATGTAAAAAGATTGTGGGGGTGGGTTACACAGAGACACGTGGCCAAGTGCTGTGCATGTCCCCTCCCACGCTCTCCCATATCACCTCCCATTCCAAATTTTAAAGTTTCCTTCCGGGAAGGAATATTTTCTTCCCGGGCTTTCATAAGGGGGTCAGGTGGACAGGGAGACGTGGCATGACGGATTGGTGCTTCCTCTGCAGAGTTTCCGGGACTGGAAGGACGGGGTGCACGGGTGGTGCTCGGGACGGAAGGACGGGGTGGACGGGTGGTGCTTGGGGCGGAAGGACAGGGTGCACGGGTGGTGCTCGGGGCAGAAGGACGGGGTGGACGGGTGGTGCTCGGGGCGGAAGGACGGGGTGCACGGGTGGTGCTGGGGCAGAAGGACGGGGTGCACAGGTGGTGCTCGGGGCGGAAGGACGGGGTGCACGGGTGGTGCTGGGCTCACAGGTGCCCTTTCCGCCCCTGCAGGTGCTGGAGCTCTACGGCAACATCATCACCAGCATGAAGTGTCTGTGTGCTCACCCTCCACCAGGCCTCCAGCACTTGGGATTGGGCCACAACAAGCTTCTGGGCCCCCTGCAAAGCATGTACATCACCTCCCAACACTGGTAACTCCGGAGCCCCCAACTGGAAGCGAAAAAGGGAGAAAGCATTAGATTTGGACGCTGAAAGGGACCCAGCTTTCCTCTTTTCTGTAATAACTCCTGGTTGGCTGCTGGCTCCAGACATAAAACTTCTTTCTCTGATTCAATTTAAAACACAAAAAAACAACCCACAGAGGCCAGGAAAGGACACCGAGAGGTGGTGGGAGGAGGTCAGGCCTTTACTTGGGTGCCATGCTTTAGAGCTGGCTCCCGAGACCAAGGCACTGTAGACATTTGGGCTGGAAAATTCTTCGTGTGGGGCTGTCCTGGGCTCTGCGGGAAGCTGAGCAGCACCCCTGGCCTCTACCCAGTGGATGCCAGTAGCACCCGCCCCACACCAGTGTGACAGCCAACATGTCCCGATAGGGCCAAAGGTCGGGTACAAAATCGTCCTGAGCTGAGAACTCTTGGTTTGACTTTGTGTCCTTGGTGGGTGAAGAGTGGGAAACCCGAAACCCTGCACCCACGGAGGATGAGGTCAGAAGCCACGATTCCGATCGCTCCTTCCACTGACCGCAGCATCACGTCAGGGACGTGGCCCAGGAACGAGACGTGCACTTGGGCTTTAGACTTGTACCACAGACAGAGTACCAGGTTTTCCCACCTTTTATGTGGAAAATAAGACTTACCATAACCTGGGTAACCTGTTTAACACTGAGTGTAGATTTCAGGAAAACCTATAAACCTCCCTTTCACTGTTTTGAAATGAAAGGGAAGGTGTGACTCCCTTGCTGACGCTCCCCTGGTTCTGTTGAAAGGCTGCTGGGGGTGAAGTCAGCATGTTTCCCATGACTGGCCGGCAGCATCCTGGGCAGGACAGGACGGGCCATAAAAGGAGGGAGGCGGCAGGTGATCGTGAGAGATGGGGCTGAGGAGGTGACTCCCTATATTTATCTCGCCTCTGTTCTCAGAGCTGAAATCAGTTTGCTTTCTAGTCTGCCTGGTGGTGAGGAAACCACCGTGCCCCCGGCCTGGCCCTCCTCCCAGCCTCCGCCCTCGCTGGCGGGTTCTTCTGCACCCACGGCCCCAGGAGACGAACCACAGGGCTTCCTGTGATTAGTTGCCCGTCTGGCTTTGGAAAGTGTCCTCCAGCTTCCAGGCCCCTGTGTTCCCTCCCCAGGTCCCCATGTTACCTGACACTCCCCCCCCCATGGCTCCTCCCACAGGGGCTTCCCTCCCACGTCCCTGACAGCTGGTCAGTCTTTGTCAAAAACCTTCTAGGGGCCCCGGCTGGTCTGGCTCAGTGGACAGAGTGTCAGGCCTCGGGTTCAATTCTGGTCAAGGGCACGTACCTCGGTTGCAGGCGCAATCCCTGGCCCTGGTTGGGTCACATGCAGGAGGCCACCCATCGATGTGTCTCTCTCACATTGATATTTCTCCCTCTTTCTCTCCCCCTCCCTTCCACTCGCTCTAAAAATCAATGAAAAAAATATCCTCGAGTGAGGATTAACAACAAAGAGAGAGAACCTTCTAGATTCACAACACTATATGGTTCCACGAGAGATACCGAGATGATTAACCTAGAGGAGAGGCTGTGTGTCCATAGGAGTCGGGCAGAGGCGGGAGGTGACAAGGCCCGTCTGTGACCTGTGAGGATGGCAGGACCGG
>NW_005367694.1:597462-598748 GCF_000412655.1 Myotis brandtii
ATAACTTGGGTCCAGGGCGGCCCAAGGTATGTCGTCTTGACGGGCAGGCTCAGGCCTCCTGGCTGTCCTGGGCGTGGGGTGCTGGGGGAGGCTGGACGGCAGGCCTGTCCCCACCCCTCTGCTCGCCTTCCAGGCCCAACCTGGTGTCTCTGGACCTGGGCTTCAACGACCTGACAGACCTGCAGGGCATGATGGCCAGCCTCAGCACCCTGCAGCGCCTGCGGCTGCTGGTCCTGCAGGGCAACCCGCTGGCCCTGGTGCCCTACTACCGCGGCTTCACCATCGACAGCCTGGCCCGGCTCTGCGTGCTGGACGACATCACCGTGTCTTCCAGCGAGAAGCACCAGTTCCAGGGGCTCCGCTACAAAGCGGGTGAGGGAGCCGCCCGCCCGGCTGCTGGGTGTCTGTCCCCAAGCTCCCTGGTTGACCCGAGACGTCTCTCCCAGATTTGACCCGGTGACTGGGATTTGGGGACCAGGGGAGGGAGGCTGGGCCTCCTGGGTCCCCTCCCTCCCTAGGCAAATGGGAAACTCTTTGATCAGCCTCTTCCCTTCCGTGGTGGCTTGAGATCACCCCCTGGTGGCCCTGCCACCAGCTGCACGAGGCTTCTCAAGGTCAAGGTGACAAACATTGATGCCAGAGGGCACCTCCCGGCAGGCCCTGCCCAGGCAGCGCCTTCTTACCTGGGAGCGTCCTGCGGCCGAGCTGCTGCTGTGGTTCCCATCGCACAGGTCGGGGGACCAGGCCAAGGGCATCTCACCCGAAGGGGACCTGTTTGAACTTGGCCGCGCTCAGCCCCGTCTGTCCTCCCGCTTCCACCCCAAGCGCCTCACGCCTGCCCGTTCCCCCTGCAGACGTCCTGGCGCGCGAGGCGCAGTTCGTGGTGACGATCGGAAACATCAGAGGGGTTCTGGACTCCTCGGTCCTGGACCCGGAGCCGGGGCCCCAGGGGCCCTTCATCACCTACAGCTACTACGTGACCTACGACTTCGTGGAGGACGAGGAAGGCGAAGGGAGCGAATACGGAGGGGTCCTGGCCGAGGTGCGCCCGGCGGGTCCTGGGGGGGGGAGGGGGCTGCTCTGGGCCCACGGGTTTCCCTCAGCCGCTTTCCTCCCGTTGGAGTCACTCCCAGCGGCTCACCCTTCTGTCCCTGAACCAGGGGGCACCCCAATTTCTCCACCAGGCGATGTCCCCCACCCCGCCTCCCAGCCCCGCAGCGCCCCCCGGGGGAGGCGGAGGGGTGTGGTTCACGCGGCGCAGACGGCTCCCTCCACCCCCCAGATCT
>NW_005367694.1:598994-603122 GCF_000412655.1 Myotis brandtii
ACCTGCCCCTCTCCCCGTCGCCGGGGTAAGGGGGCCGGGCCGCACGGACCCCCTCGAGTGACAGCGCTGTGGTTCGCCCAGAGCTGATCTGGCTCCGACCCCCGGGGACCTGCCAGCCCGTGTCGCCATGTCCCTGGGGCCGAAGGCCTTTCTGGTGAAGAACCCTGTGAGGACGGAGTCGGCTCTCGCTCAGTGTTGAGGCTTTGACGCAGGCTTGGGGGGCGGGGGGTCACCCTCCGGCCGGCGGCCCCGCTGGCGGGACACAGGGTCCCAGCCTGCTCCACGGTCCTTGTTGTAATTTTTGGGAAGATTTGTAAAAACAAGTAAGAGCCACAAATAATCCCACCACCTAGCAGTGATGGCGAACCTTTTGAGCTCGGCGTGTCAGCATTTTGAAAAACCCTAACTTAACTCTGGTGCCACATATAGAAATTTTTTTATATTTGCAGCCATAGTAAAACAAAGACATATTTTTGATATTTATTTGATATATTTAAATGCCATTTAACAAAGAAAAATCAACCAAAAAAATGAGTTCGCATGTCACCTCTGACACACCCGTCATAGGTTCGCCATCACTGATAAGGCATCCCCTGCGCTGCAGAGCGTCCTGAACGACCCTGAACAGGCGCCCGTGGGTGTGGCCGGGGGAGATGATGGAGTCTCACCCCGCACTCGGGAGTGGGCGGCTCCCGGGAAGTGGGGGGCGGGGAGGGGGAATCCCTGCCCCGCGACAGCGAGGAGCAAGGATGAAGGTGGGACTGGCAGCAGGTGGAAGGCCGCTGCCCGGGAGGGGCCGCAGACTGGCGTTGGGGAGGTGGCTGCTGCTTCCGGCGGCTCTTCGTGTTGTCCTGCCGCCTGTGCTTACAGGGTTTTAGCAGGAGGAGTGGGCGTGCGCGTTCGGTTCCAGCGCTGACGAATGGGTTCCCCCTGGGAGTACAGTTGACGTTCGTCAGAGTCTGTCTGTCGGTAGCACTAATTTTTAAGATCAGTTATTGTCACGTCTCCTCCATTTCTACATTTCTCTTCTGACATGTGTCTTTGCACAGTTACCCACACGGTTTCAAGCTCTGAGCTGAATTGCTTCATTGGACTTAATTTCTACTGTATTTCAGTCCATAACTTTATTATATGTGTGTGTGTGTGTGTGTGTGTGTGTGTGTGTACACACATATATGTTTTGATTTCAGAGAGAGGAAGGGAGAGAGAAACATCAGTGATGAGAGAGAACCATCAATCGGCTGCCTCCTGCATGCCCCACACTGGGGATCGAGCCTGCAGCCCAGGCATGTGCCCTGACTGGGAATCGAACCGTGACCTCCTGGTTCATAGGTTGATGCTCAGCCACTGAGCCAGGCTGCCCCGGGATTTGCTGAAGTTTTTAAAAGTTCTGCTTCGTTCCTGGTTTTCTTCCATCCACAGTCACCCCTGAAGGGAAGCCCCCATGCAGAGTGCGCCCCCACTTCCTCATGGTGCCGGTCCCTTCCTGCTCTTGGCCCCCCACTTGCCTGGTGGGGGTCGCCCCCCGCCCCACGCCGTCTCCTTGCGGTGCCCGCAGCCTTGTCCCTGGCCCGCGATGACGCCTGGGTGACCCCCACCCCCACCCCAGGACAGTCCTCTTCAGCACCGTCCGCAAGCCCTGGGCTGACGTCATCCCCTGCAACTATGAGATGCAGCACACGCTCCGGGACCTGGTGCCGCTCAAGGCCTTCCTGCTGGCCGGGACGACCGTGACCATCGTGGAGGAGAAGGTGGGGTCCCCCTGGAGGCCGGTGCCCCTTCCTGTGCATTTTCTGTCCGGCCCAGCTCCCCAGTTTGCGTGGTCTCAGCTCCTTTCCAGAAAGACCCCAGCCGGTCCCAGCGTGGCCCATGTTCCCGCGCGGCCGCCTTGCTGTCCCCTAGATTCTCTCCTGGCCCATGGTGCCACCTCCTGTCGACAGTTCCTCGCATGCCAAGGGAAAAGGGGAGAAGGAGAAAGAGAAGAAAGAGAAAGAGGAGAAAGAGAAAGAGGAGAAAGACAAGAAAGGGAAAGATGGGAAAGACAAGGCCGCCAAAGGGGAGAAAGAGAAGGTACCCCTAGCCCTGGGCAGTGACCATGGGCACTGGGCACATCCCGGCCGGGCCCTGTCACCCTCCCAGCCTCTCCCCCCAGGAACAGAAGGGGACCAAGAAGAAGAGAGGGGTCTCTAAGGAGCTTCGCCAGGACCCCCCCATCCTGCGGGTGCTGGGCAGCGGCCTGGTGGTCCTGGAGCCCCTGCTGGCGGGGGATCCACTCGTGTCCACCCTGTGCACGTTTGGGGTGATCCGCACCTTGGAATCCGACAGGCTGACATTTCTCAGGGTACCGTGGGCCCCTGCCACACCCTCCCCACAGAAATAGTGCTGGGAAGCAAGGCCCGTGGGGCCAGGTCGTGGGAGGGTAGGGGTGGCAGGCTGGGGGAGGAGGCCCCAAGCCCCCTCAAGAAGCCCCAGCGTTGGCAAGGCTCCGGAAGGCATAGGACGGCCAGTGGGGTCGTGGTGCAAGGGGGCAGGTGGCCCCCTCCTCCCTAGGAGACCCTGCCCCGCCTCCGTGCCAGGAGAGGCCTGGCAGGGGAGAGCCGCCCACAAGACGCACTGGAATCTGCACCCCCCACTCTGTGAGCGTCTTATTTGGTGGTTCTTCTCTCAGGATTCTAAGACTAAGAAAGCTAAAAAAGGTAAGAGCCGATGATGGTGACCGAGGGCAGGGAGTCTGTACTGAGGACCTGTATTCACCCATCGGGGCTGCGATAACCGGGCACCATAGCCGGGCAGCTCATAAACAATAGGCATTTCTTTCTCGCAGCTTTGGAGCCAGGGAAGGCCAAGAACAAGATGCCAGCCTTGCCAGGTAAGGGCCTCTTCCTGGTTAACAGCCAGGCCCTTCTCATGTGTCCTCACCTGGTGCATGAATTTTCTCAATGAAAAAAAGTATAAGGTAAGTACACTTGTCCATGGATTAGGAGATTGAATATTAAGATGTCGGATTTTCTCAAATTGATCTGTAGAGTCAATGCCATTTCAGTCATAATCCTAGAGGGATTAAAAAAATAGAAATCAGCAATCTGATTATAAAATGCATATGAAAATGCAAAGGACATAGGGTCGGCAAAACAACTTTGAAAAAGCACAAAGAAAAAATAAATAAAATACATCATGGGGGCAGGGAGTTAGAAAAAGCACAAAAGGATTTATACTGCTGGACTTCAAGACCATGCAAATCTTGACTTGCGAGTGGTGATAGAGCTGTGGGGTGAGGTTGATCTTGAAATTATCTGTGCAAGCCTTATTTGGTGGTTCTTCTCTCAGGATTCTAATCTCAGGATTTTGTTTACATTTTTGCAAATCTCTTTAACACCTGGCTTAACGGAGGACGGTGGCAACACATGGCTGCCCCTGTGGTCCCTGGGAAGTGCTGAGGTGTGTGAGGAAGTCCAGCCTCACGTGGACATGTGCCTGGAAAGGAGGAGTGTAGTGTAGGCTTTCTGTTGACTGCGGGTATCCTCCTCTGACATTACATCAAATATGCCCGCTCGTAGGTTTGTGAGGGTCAGTTCAAGGTGAACGCTGAGTCTACGAAGGAATGTCTTCACAATCAACTGCATTAAAATCCTTTGGGCGACCCTGCATTTTGCACGGCTCTCACCCATGCACAGTTCCCAACACCAGACGTTGGGTTTTTGTAAAAACTGGATCACTGAGTTATGCCGATCTTCCAAGTGTGGACACATTTCACACAATTTCCAAAACATCACATTCCCCCGTCACCACCCCTATTAGGAGAGCAGTCCTGGGTGTTGGAAAACGAAGTTCATGGTGGCAGATACAATGTTCCAAAGTTCTGGTTTCTATTTGAAAGCTCTAGAGCTACAACTTTATTTATCAAAATGCTTTCAGTTGTTGTCCCTGAAGCGCCAGGTTTACTTCATTCACTTTTTAAAAGAAAATATCTACCAAATACTCGCGTCTGAATAGCACAGTCTTGTCAGTGCGGTGGTCCCTAGTGCAGCGTGACTTTTACACGGAGGCCGAGTCCGAGGCGGGCTCCCTCGGGACGCGAGGACGGGTTTGCGTTCGGGGCGTCAGGAGCCCGGCCAGGGAGGCCGAGAA
>NW_005367694.1:603602-618708 GCF_000412655.1 Myotis brandtii
CCTCGTGCGCAGCGGGGCGCCGCTGCTCGTCCGCTCAGCCCCAGAGGGGTGTCCACCGCGGGCTCCTGGTCCGTGCTTTGCGGTCCCGCAACAGCCCTGTAGAGACTCGCGTGGAGGAATGAACCAGCTTTGGCTCTTTGTCTCGTCGTGGCATGTCAGGTTAGCTGTCATCCCAGAAACAGTGACACACCCTGGGGCTCAGCACCCACTTAGCCGGGGTCGCGCACTCGCTGAGCGGGAGCAGGTTAGGAACCAGGCGTGGGGAGGGGAAGCCTCTGAGCCCGCAGCCCTGGCGTGGGATTCCCAGGTGTGCGGGGGGCGGGGGGAGACGGAGCAGAAGCTGCAGGTCACTGCGGTGCGGACTTGTTGCTCGGTGCGGACTTGTTGCTCGGGCAGTGGAGGCCGCCGAGGGTTTGGGCACCGTGGAGAGGGGTGGGCAGAGGGGTCATAGGTCCCTCGCGCAGTCCAGCCCCGGCTACTGAGACTCGCACGACAACACCAAGCCGCTTGCTTTGCACCTGCTCCGTAATTGGCACACGACCCACCCGGGGCCCGTCACTCACAGCCTGCCTGCCAGCCACACCTGAAACCCATTTCCCACCTGAAACCCATTTCCCACCTGAAACCCATTTCCCACCTGAAACCCATTTCCCACCTGAAACCCATCCAGCTCTCCCGCTCCGTAGCCACACCCACCCTAGCCACGCTGGGTCCTGGGCCCCCACTAAGGAGTTTTCATCTGGTCTCCTGTTTCCACTCTTGCTCTTCCCGGATCCATTAAGCGGCAGCTGCAGTGAACTTTCACCCCATGTAAGTTCTTTTACTGCCTCTGCTGAACCCTCCAGTGGCTCTCCAGGCGCCCACAGTAACGCCCGAGCCCTCCGCAGCCCTTACACTAGGGTTCCTCAGCCCCCTCCCTCACCTCTGCCCCCTCCTCCTCCATATCCAGCCACTGCTCTCTTGCTTCAGGGGCTGCGCAGGTAACTGTTCCCTCTGCCTGGTGCGCGCTCTCCAGATGTCTCTGTGGTTTGGTCCCTTACTCCACCCAGTTCTTGCCCGTGTCCTTTATCAAGGTGGCTTTCTACACTGCGGTATTCAACAGCCTTCCCGGCCCCTGGCCTCCTGACCCTGCTGTCATGTCCCGGCGCTGAAGTTCATTCTGGTTTTCAGGGTCTCTGAGGGCTGGGACCCTGCCTGTCTTGCCTGCCACCGCACCCCTGGCAGCTGGAAGAGATGGCAGCTTCTGTGGGGGTGCAGCGGCAGGGACAATAGGCTGAGGCTAACGTGGGTTGACGGGGAGGCCTGTCGGACCAGGACAACGTGGCAAGAGTGGCGAAGAGGAGGCTTTGAGGCCTGGCTTTGCTATTCTGGACTTGGGCACGTGCCTATTGGTTAGTGTTCCTTGGCCTCCTTTTTGCATTGCTGGGCACCTGAGACATCCAGATCTGGAAGTGCTACGAGCCACCCCTGGCACCCGTCTCCAGCTTCCCACTTGCTTCCATGTTCTCCTGTTCGTGGGTTTTGTCCCTAAAACCCCGTTGAACCCAAGAACCCAGGCCACCTCAGCAGATTGAAGGGGGTGCTCAGTGATGGCTCCATCTGCTGCTCTGCTGGGGCTGAGACCCCCAACACAGGGCCTGCCACCTACAGAGCGGACTCCAGACTCTTGGAAATGTTTTGATTTAGACGTAAGAGCCCAGATTGTCATGTTCAGTCCTTAGAATGAATTTAACCCAAAGCTAAACTAGCTCTGTGCCAGTTCCACTAAAGCATGCAAGGTACTTGAGTTTCCTGGGAAATGCTGAAAATGCTCATGGCGCCTGTTCTAAAGTGGCTGCAAGTCATTTGGGGGAAAGTTGGCCAAAGAGCACTCTGCTGACAGAAGGCAGGCAAGGGCTGGCATAGCAGGTGAGCTCAGTCTGTCCTCTGGGAGAGGGACTCTGGAAAGAGCTAGAAGACACGCTTAAAAGAATAAATAAAAGCACTCCCAGAGGCCCACAGGGTGTGGGTAACTTGCTCTCGGGACCAGGGAGGCGAAGGTGGAGGCTGAGGCTGGTCCCGGGACGGGCTGGGCCCGCTCACAGGCTCTTTCCTTGCAGGCCCTGCCATGTTCCGCAGGCTGGGCTGGCTGGTCCTGTACAGCCTCGCTGTGCTGCTGCTCAGCTGCCTGCTCTTCCTGAAGAAGGAGGCCAAGCCAGCAGGGGTCCCCACCGCCCGCCAGCCCTTCTGGGCTCCCCCGGGGCCCCACCGCAGCCACTGTCCACCCAACCACACTGTGGCGAATGCCTCCCTGTCCCTGCCTAGCCGGCACCGTCTCTTCTTGACCTATCGCCACTGCCGCAATTTCTCCATTTTGCTGGAACCTTCAGGCTGTGCCGAGGACGTCTTTCTGCTCCTGGCCATCAAGTCGCAGCCTGGCCATGTGGAGCGGCGTGCGGCCATCCGCAGCACGTGGGGCCGGGTGGGAGACTGGGCTGGGGGCCGGCAGCTGAAGCTGGTGTTCCTCCTAGGGGTGGCAGGACCCGCACCCCCTGCCCAGCTGCTGGCCTATGAGAGTCACGAGTTTGACGATATCCTCCAGTGGGACTTCACTGAGGACTTCTTCAACCTGACGCTCAAGGAGCTGCACCTGCAGCGCTGGGTGGCGGCTGCCTGTCCCCATGCCCACTTCATGCTAAAGGGAGATGACGATGTCTTTGTCCATGTGCCCAATGTCCTGGAGTTCCTGGATGGCTGGGACCCAGCCCAGGACCTCTTGGTGGGAGATGTCATCCGCCAGGCTCTGCCCAACAGGAACACCAAGGTCAAGTACTTCATCCCACCCTCCATGTACAGGGCCCGCCATTACCCGCCCTATGCTGGGGGTGGCGGGTATGTCATGTCCAGAGCCACCGTGCAGCACCTCCGAGCAGCCGTGGAAGAGGCCGAACTCTTCCCCATCGATGACGTCTTTGTGGGTATGTGCCTGAGGAAGCTGGGGGTGAGCCCCATGCACCATGCTGGCTTCAAGACATTTGGAATACGGCAGCCCCTGGACCCCCTGGACCCTTGCCTGTTCAGAGGGCTCCTCCTGGTGCACCGGCTCAGCCCCCTGGAGATGTGGACCATGTGGGCACTGGTGACAGATGAGGGGCTTAAGTGCGCTGCTGGCCCCTTGTCCCAGCTCTGAGGGTGGGCTGAGTGGATTGAGTGTAGATTTTCCTATCATAGAAGAAATTGAGAAACTTGAAACTTGACCCATGATGGTCTACAGGAAATGCTTAGTTTTTGTAACCCCCTCCCACACTTTTCTAACTTTGATTAAAAACACTGAAACCTGGCTAACCTGGACCGACACGTGTTGAATGGTTCCCAAAGCACAGCAAATGGGGGAGGGGAGTGACGGGTCGGGGGGCTCCTGGAGCCCTTTGGCATTCTGCCAGTCAGGGGGAGGAGGGTGAAAGTGAGAGGCTGCAGAGGACCCCAGAAAACACACACATTTTCATTTTTAAATGCAAAAAAAATTATTCTCCTTCAGATACAATAGAGAAACTCGAAAGAAAGGAGGACACAGGAAGCAGGTGTTGGAGTAAGTCCTGTTGAAAGTACCAGGTAAACACACTGCATTCAGTCCCTTAAGAATAATGAATGGACTTTTGGCTGCTTGGCCTGGGCTGTCCTTGCAGGGCCAGGGGGCCAGGTCAGAGAAGGCATTAGAAACACTTAAGAAGAAATCTTACAAAGAGAACAGGCTCCCCTCGCCCCCAAAACTCACATCCCTATGGAGGGAGCAAATACTAACTCCTATTTGAATAAGTTTGGAAATGAGGTTAAAACAGCTACTGAACTTGTGGGCATGACAGAAAAGGCCTCTGGCCAGGTTGGTGAGATGCTCTGGGCAGGAAGTAAAACAATCGGTGGGTGGGTGAGAGGGCAGCTGTGCTGAGTGGGGTGCAACGGTAAACAGGTTGCAGTGCCCCGGACTAAGAACCAGGTCTAGTACAAGCCTGAGACCAGGGTTCAGGGGTCAGGCACTCACAGCTCACAAAATGCCTCTGGCCTGATGGGCCAGGGCAGGACCTGCGCCTCCTCTCCGTGCAGAGAAAGCCGTGCCGACCCCAGGCTGAGTGGGCGGACGTGGGCAGCGGCTCAGGCCCTCAATCCTCACGCAGGTAGGCCTCCTGATCCGGCTCAGCCCTGTCATCCGCCTCCTGTGTTTTCTGACGGAGTTCTTCTGTCTGTGCTTCTGCCAACTTGGTTTCTGCTTTCTGGGAGAGCTGGCGCACTTCCTGCACCTGCGACTTCACCAGCTGAATGTGATTCCTGGCGGTTATAGAGGCCTGATCTGCTCCTGCCAAGAGATGGGACAGTTAAGCTGAGCAGCCAGCAGGGCAGGTGCGAGTGGACGCAGGAAAGCTGGGGCTCCCTGCTTGTCATCTGAGCCCGTCCTCCCTGCCAGCCTTCTGTCTGCAGAGCAGAGAACTCGAATTCCACATTCAGGTGTGCATTTTACTTTTTATTGTCAAAGTCCTAGCATATTTCTCCAGCTATGAGCAGCTATCATTATAATTATTACATGCAATTCCCACAATCTTTATAGCTACCTAGCTCTTAAAATAGATGCTTAATTTAAATACACAAGTACTAATTTCTTTTTGATAAATTAAGAGACCACCAATAAAACTGGCCATATACATATGGAATGCTTAGAGAAATATTGCTGTTAAGTTTACATAATAGCACAAAAGGTATTTATTGAATGTCTTTTGCAATTTTGTTTAGAAATGTTTTTTGAGCTCTATAATTTCTTTTACCTGTTGCTAGTGTAGTTCATCACGAGATAGGCATATTTACCCATTATCTATTGATCTGGGTGGTTTTCTATCTTACTGCATTAATGAAAACCTCCGGTACAATGCTGAAAGGTAGTGGTTAATAGGCATCCACCTCTCATTTCTGACCTTGATGGAAATGCTTTTCATATTTCACTGTTAAGTAGGATCAACCTTTATCATTTAAGAAAATTCTCTCTATTCATAATTGTACTTAGATATACATCATAAATGGGTACCACATTTTACTGAAGTTCTTTTGGGGCATACATTGAGAAGATTACCTGGGTGGATTTTTAAAAACCTTTACTGTACATGACCAAGTAGTGAATTATGTTGGCAGTTTTTTCCAGTGCTGGATTATCACTGTATTCTGAGGGTGAATGGCTATGCTTGATTTACATCTGTATTTGTGACACTGAACTATATTTTTGTCTTGGTGCTGGTCTAGTCATCTTAGATCAGGCCTGTGCTAGCTTTATACATTATAATAGGAGGTTTTTTATCATCTATGACTGGTACGCTTTCTGTAACAGGAATTATGTTTCTAGAAGAGGAGATAAAACTCTCCACAAAACAGCTTGGGCTTAGTGTCTACTTTTGGGGCACAGAATCTTTGAATACTATTTCAACTTTTATGGTGATTGGTCTTTTTTTTGGATTCTTTACTTCTTGGGTCAATTTGGAATTCTCATACAATGTAAAAAACCTTCAAAACAATAACAGCTCTTTCTGATGTTGCTTTTGCTCACTAAAAAGCCACACATGCCAAATCTTATTTTTAAATTCTTTTCAAGGAACCAAATTTTACCTTTTGGACTATTTCTTTTTAGGTTTCTTATACGTTTTATTTCCTTTATTCTTACACTGTGTGGATTTATTTTGCTTTTTTTCTAAGTTCTAAGTTAAAAGTAACTTAGTACTTCTCATACAGTGAACATTACCTGTCATTCATGCTGCTGTTCTTTGTATTTATGACACTTGCATGTCAATTTCTCTTTAAAGCCAATTAGTTTACAGCTCTTGGGTCTGCTATATCCTGCATTTATCATCACAGTTCTAAATATATTTAACTTTCCATTTTGAATTTTGGTGGGGAAAGAGAGTGAAGGAATTTGCTGAGTCTTTGTCACCTGGCACAAAATCAGTTTTTGTACACGTTCTATTTGTTTAAAAAGAATGTGTGTGGAAAGTAAACAAAATGTTCTTTTTAGTATATATATTTGGTTAAGCTTTGAAAAATCATTCTGTTCCAACCCTTTAGCTTTAACTGTTTTGGTCTTGACCAGCAAGTCTGAGATGCGTGTAAAGCTGAATACCAGGTACCTCATGATTGGTATCTTCTCCATGAATTATTCTGTCCCTTTTAATGCTTTGTCTTGAATCCTTTTTCTGATTCTGACGTGGCTCTGCCAGCGTTTTTGGGTAACACTATTTTGTTTGTGGTTCACTTTTTCTAACTTTCAACTTTCCTATGCCATTTTGTTTTAGGTGCCTATGTAAACAGTTGTAGCCGAAATTATTTCTAACATAATCTAAAGCATCATTTAATAACAGTAAATTTAATGTTCTTATTGTGATTACTGATGTTTGATGTTGTTCCTCTGTTTTGCTTTGCCTTTTTTTTAAAAATATATTTTATTGATTTTTTACAGAGAGGAAGGGAGAGGAATAGAGAGTTAGAAACATCTATGAAAGAGAAACATCGATCAGCTGCCTTCTGCACACCCCCTACTGGGGATGTGCTCACAACCCAGGTACATGCCCCCGATCGGAATCGAACCTGGGACCCTTCAGTCCGCAGGCCGACGCTCTATCCACTGAGCCAAACCGGTTAGGGCGTCTTTTCTAATAGGTTTCATTTCTTCTCAACTGCCCTGCTTTTCTGTCCCTTCCCCCCATTCTCTTTGCAGTGTTTAATGTTAAGCCAATGTCCCTCTTCTTCCCAAAAAAGGTAAGAAGGCTTAGCATGCTTTCACTTCCCCAAATTTATTCATTTTTTAAAAATTTGTTCAATAAAAATTTGTTCAATACTCAGAACGTCTGACAAGTTTTACTAAATTTTATTCATTATTCTTGTATTTCAGTTGCTTGTAATTTTTCTTCATAGAGTTTTTCCAGAAAACACGTGTTTGGTAAACTTTGAGTCTTTTTATGCCTGAAAATATCTTTCATGCTCACATTTTAATGATATTTGGTTTATCACCTTGCATCTGGGGTTGCTTATAAGAAGACTGATGTCTGATTATACTTCCTTTGTAAGTACATCTACTTTTTTCTTATACTTTTTAGGATTTTTACATTCTGAATCTGTTTAGAGTCTTTGTGAGCCCTTTCAATTTGGGAAATGCCTGTTTTTTTCAGATAATGCTTACTTCCTCTCCTGGTTCCTCTGCTAGATTTAAGCCTGCCTGGGAGTCCCACTGCAGTGCCTCAGCCAGTCTCCACCTCCACTGCCACTGAGTGGCCTGGGAGTCCCACTGCAGTGCCTCAGCCAGTCTCCACCTCCACTGCCACTACCACGCCAGACCTGTCTTCAGAATCTGATTCCTCAGGTTTTAGTTAACTAAGAAGTCTTTTTTGCTTTTACTTTTTTAAAAAAAGTTTTTTGTACCCTTTTAAAAATTTGGCGCTAGAGACCCAAGCCTGATATCCTGAAACAGAAAAAGAAGTGTTTTAACATACCAGTTTCTTAATAAGAGCTGGTCCTGGGCTGTAATTTGTGAGCTACCTTTTTGGGACCATGGACCAGTCAGGTTTCTCTCAAAATATTTTTAAAAAAATATATACTTTTATTGATTTCAGAGAGAGAGAAAGAGAGAGAATGGGAATCAAACTGTGACCTTCTGGTTCATAGGTCGATGCTCAACCGTTGGGCCTAAACCCCAGTGTGGCTGCTTGTGCCACAGCATCCTGGGTGAGTTACTAACCCCTCTGCCGCCCCCCACCCCCCAGTTTCTTCACCTGTGAGGTGAGAATGACAATAGGTCCTACTTTAAGGAAACTGTGGATGTTTAAATTAAAAGTATCTATAAAATGCTTATCACAAAGCCTGAAATGGACAAACATTATTCATAAATTATCTAGGTTATAAAATAAATAATAAAATGTTTAAAAACTATTTGAAGGCAGTCCAATTTTCCAGTTGGCAGTAGTTTTACCATTTTATTTTCTAGATACTGACAATCTAGCTTCTACTGGCTTGGTCTCCAGGGGTGTTAGTCTTCCCCATTGTGCAAATAAGATGGGGACCTTTTCTCACCAAGTTAGAGCCACATGGGCTCTAGACCATCTAATCCAATCTCTCATTTTACCTCCAGAAGAGAACTCCAATGGCACCTCCACAGTGAAAACTGGAACCTACCGGTGTGGTATGCAGCTTCCGCCGCCATCTCTGAAAGACTGACTGCGGTCATCCAGGTATTCTCCAACCTCAGGTACTCTTGCTGTTTTGAAGTCATCTGTAAATTAAACATGAAGGGCTTAAGCACATTTAAAGGACTTATTCAAAATGGCAGATTTAGAGAACAGTGACTGGTTAGACACCACAAGGAGGCAGGAGCTGGCATACAGAAATGCCTGACTCCTTGCTTACCTCAACTCTGGCTCCTATAATCACCTGCCACACTTCATCTTCCTCCTGTGAATTCATTTTCCCGAGTAAGCTTGTATATTGTCGGTACAGAGAAACTAAGGTATAAACAGCCTACAAATAGAATAAACAAGTCTGAGTGAGATGAGTGAGGCATATGAAGTAGGATTAGTGAGACCCACACCTGCAGATGATAAAGCCCCATTACAGCAAACAGGCCTTCAGTCCTCGGCCTCCCAGACACGCATGGTGTGGGAAGTCGGGGCATTATTCCAGGGCGGGAGCTCCACTTATCAACTTTTGTGTTTTTAAAAGCTTGTGAGTACTTCAGACATAGAAAGAGCACAGTGCAGAGGGGAACTGAGAAGGCTCAGGAAAAAGCTACTAGAAAATAAAGATATGAGAATTTTAAATGATTCTGATTACCCATATACTCTATTAGCTCACAACAATGGTTTCCAAACTGTCCTCACAGAGAAGCCCCTGGTGCTGCTGGTGGTAGACTTTGGGCCCTTTCACCCCTAACAGAACCAAATCATCTTGGTTCCCCCGTCTTATAAACTGCGCTGCTATATTTAAGGTTTTTCTTTTAAAAACCAGTGCTTTCGATCAGGGCAAGAGTAAGTATTTTAGGCTTTGTGGGCCCTATAGCCTATTGCAACTGTTAACTCACAAAAGCAGGCTGGCCATGTTCCAATAAAACTACAAAAGCAGGCACCAGACCAGCTTGGTCTGTGAGCCAGGTTGCTAACCACTGGTCTAGATGAGCGAGGCTTACCTTAGTATACTCTGTGATGGCTTCAATCAACGCATACGTGGTCTGAGAGAGAAAGGTGGAGGTGCTATCTGTTACCAGAGACACAGCCCTCCTCATTAGTGCATCGTTACTGAGAGCATGAGGCTCTGATTTCTGAAAGACACAAACATTTTCACTCAACTTCCAAAGCACGAGCTGAGGTGTCCCAGACAGCCTGGTGGAAACATAATTCTCATACTGCACCATCAACTGCTTCTTTTTAAGCTTTATTTTGGCTATTTAAGACAATAAGTAGAAATAATTCCAGAGCATGCTCTCTACCTACTTTTATTCTTTAGTCTCTGCTGCAAACAGCAAAGTTTTCTTTTCATAAAAGGCTAGTTGTTATAACCAACAAATCTCATGAAGGTATGATTCATTCATTACCACAGTGCTAGATGCTTGGGATATGAAAATAAAGATATATTCTTTGCCCTCAAAGATTTCAGATAAGGAGGGGAAGGGCTGGAGCTTATAGAGAACTTGAAAAAGGAATGCAATCAAGACCATGGGAGCAATCACTTCTGTGTTGAATGAGAACAGCTTACAAAAGGCTTCAGAGTTGAGGATTAAGCGGAGAAGAAAGTGAATGGGCAACTCTGAGTAGAATGAGCTCTGACCACAGCGATTGTGTTAAAAAAGCCAATATAACCACCTGACTCTGCCTTTTTCTTCCTCAGCAGAACCCTGACTGTACTACAACTAACAAAGAAACTACCCCCCTCCGTCATCTAGTGTCTTGTTCTTGTTAAAGAGTGTAAATACATAGTGTTGCCTGTTGAAAGCAGCAGTCAATAAATATCTCTGATACAGGAGCAAATCAAGACTTTATCATATCTGTATTTCATTCAATCAAATAAGTATTCATTATGTACTGTACACTGAAGGGCTAGAAAGGGAGGAATGACAGTATTTGTGCTTATGAGAAGCTAATTTTGATCTGTTCTGATAACTTACGTCTTCATAATGCCCTACATTTTACAGTGCACTTTCACCAGTTCAGATAGTATCACTTCTTTTTTAATAGATGAGGAAATGGAAGCTCAGAGAAGTTATATAATTTCACCAAAAAGACAGACATCCAGACCTCACACTAAATCTTCCCATGGGCTCTGCTGACGGACTCAGGAGAGAGCCAAATGGACTATCATCAAATATAAAAATAGACAACATTAAGTGGTCAGAAAAGGAGATTGTTGGACGAGGAATGGCTTTAAGGAGAGGTGGACGTGGGCCTGAAGATAACGAGGATTAGTGGTGAGGCATCTGGTTAGAAGACACAATAGGAAAAGAAAACATGTGTGTAGGAGTGTTCAGGAACTGGGGCGGGAGGCACGGGAGTCCCTTGGATTTGAGTCTAACACAATGCAGAGCTGCCGCAGGTGCTGAAGAACAGAAATGCTGTTCCTGCAGAACAACTAGAGCAGCGGTTCTCAACCTGTGGGTCGCGACCCCTTTGGCGGTCGAACGACCCTTTCACAGGAGTCACCTAAGACCATCCTGCATATCAGATATTTCCATTACGATTCATAACAGTAGCAACATTACAGTTATGAAGTAGCAACGAAAATAATTTTATGGTTGGGTCACAACATGAGGAACTGAATTTAAAGGGCCAGAAGGTTGAGAACCACTGAACTAGAGGTTCCTCTTATGTGACCCAGACTAGTACACAAACTGAGAAAGACAAACCCAAAAATGTCCTAATTGTGACTGAAAATGGCTTGCTGTTCAAGTAAAGGCTTTAAGGTTAAAGATTCATCAATGTGCAGTGACAAAAGTTAAAGTGGAGGCACAAAAAGGTGAGGGCTCATCAGTGAGCCTCAGAGGATGCTGAAAATACTTGTAATAAATGGAATTAATCTTATGATAAACACATATTTACATATCAGGAATATTTTGCTAAAGTAGAATTTGCTGGTTTCCTATTTAGTTCTTCCTGAAAGATTATAACCAGTGATTTTAAAAATAAGGTACCACCTTTCATATCAACTGTCTACTTAACAGTTCCACCTAGATGTCTACCAAATATCTCAGACCATCAATTCTTTATTTCTTCCTCCAAAAACCTATGGCACTCCATTGTTTCAGTTGCTTAGGCCTTTGTAAAGCATCTAGATCAGGGGTCCTCAAACTTTTTAAACAGGGGGCCAGTTCACTGTCCCTCAGACCGTTGGAGGGCCGGACTATAGTTTTAAAAAAAACTATGAACAAATTCCTATGCACACTGCACATATCTTATTTTGAAGTAAAAAAACAAAACGGGAACAAATACAATATTTGTATTTGCATGTGGCCCGCGGGCCGTAGTTTGAGGACCCCTGATCTAGTTTATATACTCCACATCTGACTCATCAGCAAGCCCTGCTGATGACACGTGACCCTATTCTCCCCACCTCCACTGCTGCCCGCCTAGACCAAGTGCACCATCATCTCCTGCCTAGACTCCTCTTGGTCTTCCTAGTTTCACATGCACCTTTAAAAATTATGTCAGATGACATAATACTATATATGGAAAACCCTAAAGACTCCTTCCAAAAAATTATTAGAATAAATGACTTCAATAAAGTTGCACGATACAGAATCCACATACAGAAATCTGTTGTTTCTATACACCAATAATAAATGATCAGAAGGAGAAATTAAGAAAATAGTTCATTCACAATTGCATGAGAAATATACCTAGGAATAAATTTAACCAAAGAGGTGAAAGTCCTATACTCTGAAAACTGTAAGATACTGAACAAGACACAAATAAATGGAAGGATTAACATCATTATAATGTCCTCACTACTAAAAGTGACATACAGATTCAGTGCAATCCCTATTAAAATACCAATGGCATTCTTCTCAAAATTAGACCACCTATTCCTAAAATTTATATGGCACCACAAAACACCCCAAATAACCAAAGAAATCTTGAGAAAGTGGGAGCTATCATGCTCCCTGATTATTAAACTATACTATAAAGTGACAATAATCACACAGTATGGTACTGGCATAAAAAAAGACAGGACAATGGAATACAGAGTCCAGAAATAAAACCTCACTTATATGGTCAATCTATGACAAAGGCAGCAAAGATACACAGTGGGGGTAAAGACAATCACTTCAGTAAGTGGTGTTGGAAAAACTGGACAAATAGACCACTTTCTTACACCATATACAAAAATAAACTCAAAATAGGTAAAAAACTTAAATGTTAGACCTGAAACCATTAAATTCCTAGAAGGAAAAACACAGGCAATAAACTCTTTGACCATTGCTCTTAACAATATCTTTTTGAAAATATCTCCTCAAGCCAGGGTAACAAAAGAGAAAATAAACAAATGGTAATATATTAAAAAGTCTTGCCCTAACCGGTTTGGCTCAGTGGATAGAGCGTCGGCCTGCGGACTGAACGGTCCCAGGTTCGATTCCGGTCAAGGGCATGTACCTGGGTTGCGGGCACATCCCCAGTGGGGAGTGTGCAGGAGGCGGCTGATCGATGTTTCTCTCTCATCGATGTTTCTAACTCTCTATCCCTCTCCCTTCCTCTCTGTAAAAAATCAATAAAATATATTTAAAAAAAAGTCTTGCAAAGGAAACCACCAACAAAGTGAAAAGATAACCTGCTGAATGCGAGAAGATATTCACAAATGATACATCTAATAAAGGTTTAACATCTAAAATATATAAAGAACTCATACAACACCCCCCCGCCAAAATAAAAAATTAAAACATGTCAGGACCTGAACAGATATTTTTCCCAAGATGGCCAACACACATGAAAAGATGTTCAACATCACTAATCACCACAGAAATGCAAACTAAAACCACAATGATCACCTCACACCTGTCAGAATGGCTATTAGCTCTTATCAACAAATCAACAAGTGCTGACCAGGATGTGGAGAAAAGGGAGCCCTCATGCGCTGCTGGTGGGATTGTAAATTAGTGGAGCCGCTATGGAAAATAATATGGAGTTTCCCCCCAAAATTAAAAATAGAACTGCCATACGATCCAGCAATTCTACTTCTGGGTATTTATCTGAAAACAAAATCACTAATTAAAAAAGATATAGCCCTGGCTGGGTTGGCTCAGTGGATAGAGCCTAGGTTGCAGACTCAATCCCCAGTGGGAGGCATGCAGGAGGCAGCCAATCAATGATTCTCTCATCACTGATGTTTCTATCTCTCTCTCTCTCTCCCCCTCCCTTCCTCTCTGAAAGCAATAAAAATATATTTTTTTAAAAAAGATATATGCATTCTACGTTCATTTACAGTAGCCAAGATACAGAAGCAACCTAGGTGTCCAGGGATAGATGAATGGATAAAGATGTGGTATGTATGTGTATGTACAAACACACACACAATGGAATATTATTCAGCAATATAAAAGAAGGAAATCTTGCCATTTGCAACAACATGGCTGGACCTTGAGGGTATTATGCTTCTACCTTTGCACTTGAGTTCCTTCTGCCTAGAAAGTCTTCCCCAAAATACTGTATGGCTCACTCTCGCATGCTCCGATATCAAACTATACTATAAAGTTTGTTCTGCTCTCTACTTAACTACCACGTCATCAGAGTGGACACCCTATCTAAAACATAACTCGGTCCAGCACTTCCTATTGCTCCCCCTATTTGTTTTCTGCACAGCACTTATCACCTGGCTTTTTTAAAAAAAGATGTTTTTTACTGATTTGAGAGAAAGGGAGAAAAAAAGGGGGGTTGAGAAAAAAATAAAATAGAACACACCCTGACTGTGAAACAAACCTGTGATGCTCAACCCACTGAGCGACACTAGCCAGGGCCACCTGGCATTTTATCTCTGTTCATTTTCTCCCCTTTCTTCTCTCCAGTGTGTACGGTACACAAAAAACACTCAAGACATTTTTGTTAAACGAAAGACTATTTCGGTGATAGACTGTAATATACTCTTACTTCTCTCTTCCCTCCTTATACAATCTGACAACTTCAGAAACTGTTCCTACAAAAAGAGGAAACCAAAATGGGAATATTAATGTTTGGTCAGCTCTGAAGACGCGGGCACGGTGGAGAGTACACCCTGCTGTGCGTGTGTGTGCGTGTGCGTGTGCGTCTGTGTGTGTGAGAGAGCGAGCTCGCGCTGGTAGAACTATGAGAGCTGCTGTGAGGGGACACGCTGCCCCAGGACACACGGGGCCTTACCTGCGCGATGGGAACTGCACACAGGGTCACACCGACGCCCACGGCCACCGCTTTGTGCCATGGTCTTACCAACTCCGAGAAACAGCGCCTCCTGAAGCTGGCCTCGGCAGGAACACTCCGTCTGTATCTAGGCACAGAGGTCACATCTATTTTTTTAACGTTTTTATTGATTTCAGAGAGGAAGGGAGAGGGAGACAGGGATAGAAACATCAGTGATGAGAGAGAACCATTGACGGGCTGCTTCCTGCACACCCCACACTGGGGATCGAGCCGCAACCCAGGCCTGAGCCCTGACCAGGAATCTGCGACTTCCTGGTTCATAGGTCAATGCTTAACCACTGAGCCACCGCCTGGGCCAGAGGTCACACCCACCAATCTGTACCGGACCCCGCGACTCACTCACGGGGGCGGGAACTCCCACTGCGGCTTCGCAGGAACCTATGCGCAGGTGTGGGGTCGGCCTTGCGGGTGGCGGGGCGCGCTGGGCTGGGAAGCCCTGGACTGGCTGAAGCCCCGCCCCCCGCCTGCCCCCCAGCTCCGCGAACCCCCGCCGGGGGAATGCGAGCCGAAAGGCGGCGCTGGACTCAACAGGTGCCAGGTGTGGCCGTTTAAGCTTTTTCAAACCTCACACTCAAGCCCCCGCGGGCAGAGTCCGATAGTCCCCGCCGACCACACCTGGACCCGCAGGTGCTGCGAGGGTGCTGCCGGACTCCCCGGCCCCTTCTGCCCGCAGGGAG
>NW_005367694.1:618743-619010 GCF_000412655.1 Myotis brandtii
CTCTTCGTCTCCCGTCCCGCCCCGCCACACCTACTCCGCGGCGGTACCTGAAGAAGGAGGAGACGCTCCGCGACAGCCAACTCCTCAGAGCCGCCATCCCACGGCCCGCGGACGCCAGACGCACACGCCGGAAGTGACGAAGCTTCGTGAGCGGGGGGGCGGGGCGCGGCCTCCACTCCAGAGGGCCTGGCCCCATGACCACGCCCCAGCCCGAGGGAGCCGTCGTGATTGGGTAGGCGGAGAAGGGGCGGGGTTTAGGGAAGAGGC
>NW_005367694.1:619437-639832 GCF_000412655.1 Myotis brandtii
CCGGGAGACCCTGAGTACGCAGAGCGCCGGTTCCGCCCGCGGCCAGCCTCCAGCGGACACTAGTGGACGCAGGTGGCTGGGTGAGGTCCCGCCCTCCTGAGTGAACACCGCCCTAAGGCTAAGAAGCCCAAAGCGCCGATGTTGGCCTCACCACCGCCTGGATGCTCATTCTTTTAAACCAAAAGTTCCCCGTCAGGATCTGGGCTTGGACGGCAGAGCAGCCTAGCGGTTCCCAGCTCGCTGCTGCGTGAGTCCCTCCCCTGCCGCTCCTCCCATCCACCTCCTGCATTTTTAATGTTGCGAGTGCTGCTAATGGGCTGATGGAGTAAAGCTTTCTTTCCCCACCGCTCAGCTGCAGCTCAAGCCATCTGCTGCTCGGGAGGGAAAGAGGCGGCCCACCTGGGGAGGGAAGGCCGCAGGCCCCCACTGCAGCCCCCTGGCCCCAGCGGGTCAGTAGCAGATCTGAGATCTTTGCTGTGTGGTCGGGCACGCTAGCCCTCTGGCCGCCGGGACTGCAGGAGTGCCAGGAGGTGGCTCTCAATATGATTCTGGGCTCTTCTCCTTCCCCATCGTGCTCTTGTCCATCTGCTCCAGCCCCACTGCTCTCCCACCACAGATGGAATCAGATGGTGACCATCACCAACCAGCTCTTGACTCCACTGCTGCCCTGCCCAGGAACTCCCCTCAGCGCCCCACTAGCTTCCCTCTCATTTCACTCACTTAGCCAAGTTTTCAGACGCCGCGGTGGCAGCTCAGAGCTTTCTCTCCGATCTGGTGTCCGAAGGTGGCGTGTGTGCACTCCAGCGGTCCGGCAGAGCTGCGGGATTCTCAGGCAGCAGCTGCACTCACCAACTAGGTGTGGTCTAGAGACCAATCACAGTCTCCACGTGGTCCCTGAGCTCCCGGGGAGCTGTGCACACGCGCGCTCCCAGGCCAGGCGGGGCAATGGTAACCCTGCCCACCCGCTCTGCCTGTCACCACCACTGCCCACAGCGCTCCCAGGTGCCTGCAAGCTCTGACTTAGATGGACCAAGCCAGTGGCACACCAGGGAGTATTTCATGCCCCTTCTTGTCTGCTTTTCTAAACACTGCGGGTGGGATATACTCCAAATCCTTTTCTAACACTCACATGGAGAGCAATCCCATCCTATTCTCAGAGTCAAAGAACCACCGTACAAACGACATTCACTATGACAGCCAGCTAAGCAAAAGTTGTCTTTAAAAAACATGCAAATGTGAGCATGCGTATGTGTGAGAAACAGGCACTGAGAACCAAGAGCTGAGTGCTTGGTTCCAAGTCACAGAGCTGAGCAGGTCAGAGACTCATCATACAGGCACCTTCCCAAGGTGCCCACTTGCAATTTCAAGTCCTCCAACCGAGGCTACAAGAGCCAGTTCCGGCTGCAGCAAATACACAGCGGACCCTTCTTCCAATGCAAGAGTGAAAGAAAATAAACTTGATGCTGCTGCTGGTTATTTTGGCTTTTGTACTAGTTTGTAGTTACCGTTTCTTTGACCTTAAAAAAAAAAAAAAAGAGCAGGCAGTGCACACACCAACCCTTTTGTCAACATCATCAGCCAGAAGCAAATGGCTCTTTAATTTGATCAGGATCTCTTATTATCAAATCATTGCCCTGGCCGCAGCTCAGCTAAAAACCAGAGCAGACCATTACCAAGTGCTCAGGAAGTCAGCAAGCAGTAATTGCTCCCCGAGAGAATTGGTCATCTGAAGGGCTTCTGTGCCCTGTGTAGTCCCAGGGAAGAAAGGATGTCTAAGATTATACCTTCATCCCACACCAAAGTAACGGATGAGAAGAAAGGCTATTAAAACACCTGATTCCGGTCGTCTTGACAGCTTACACCCTTCGGATGATGTCTCAAGGCAGCTGTATGTTCTAGCCCAGCCGTGGGCAAACTACGGCCCGCGGGCCGGATCCGGCCCGTTTGAAATGAATAAAACTAAAAAAAAAAAGACCGTACCCTTTTATGTAATGATGTTTACTTTGAATTTATATTAGTTCACACAAACACTCCATCCATGCTTTTGTTTCGGCCCTCCGGTCCAGTTTAAGAACCCATTGTGGCCCTCGAGTCAAAAAGTTTGCCCACCCCTGTTCTAGCCTCTAGTCATCATCCAATTTTGGGTATTTTACAGCAATGGAGGAACTGAAACTAAGAAACATGGCTTGAAGTTCATGTGCATTCATTTAGAAATATAAGAATCTGAGAAATTTTACATTACTGCCGTTTTCTTCAACTGCTTACAAAAAGGCATCCTCCGTTCTCTGTAGCAGCCATGGCAATGTAATACATCAGGCCTGGGTCTAACCCATGGTCTGTTCACGATTCACGGTCTGAGATGCCACATTTCTACGCCTGCCATCTCTATCACAACTGCCCTTCCTGTCTGCAGACAGTTCACTCTGCTATTTATAGCATTTCTTCTTGAATTCAACTCTGCTGACTACAAACACTTCCTCCTGGTGACAGGCAGGTCTTGAACATGCAACTGAGAACAACAGACAAACAGGCACATCATGTACAATCGTAATCCATTTCCAGGGAGGGCAGAGCTAGAATGGACTGGGACTCGCATGGGATCTTCCCTTTCCAGTTCTCTCCAAGAATTCAATGTGCTGTTTTTAATCCGCCTTTTTTTTTCCCTTTTAAATATATTTTTATTAATTTCAGAGGAGAGGGAGAGGGAGATAGAAATATCGGTGAGAATCATTAATTGGCTGCCTCCTGCACGCTCCCCACTGGGGATTGGGCCCGCAACCCGGGCATGTGTCCCAACCAGGAATCAAACTGTGACCTCCTGGTTCACAGGTCGATGCTCAACCACTGAGCCACACCAGCCAGGCTAATCTGCCTCCTTTTAACCATTACACTCTTGCTCCACAGTTAACTACAGTTCAAATACTTATTTCTCTGTTGGCAAAATTTCAAAAGTGTATAGTAAGACACAGAACAGTGCCTATGTAGACTTCTTTATCTATGCAGATTCCTGGTGTAACAGAATTATCTACCCAATTAGACAAAAGTCCAGACGTGATGTAAACAATCCCCCTGCTCCAGGAATAAATGTACCATTCACATACCCTTTTCTCAGTAAGGCCACACTCCTTTGAGACAAAGACTGCTTTAAGTATTAAATGAACTGACACAAAAGCGTATAAAATATATATCCACCACTTTCTATTTGCATACAAATGAAGCAATTGATGTTTTTAAGTCTTCCGCAGAATGCATTTGTAGGAGCTGACCTAACTATGCCCTGAGCAGGCAAGTCGAGAGCCACAAGTGAATGCAGACACATGAGACACAACCGAGTATCTGTTCATAGGACAAAGACCCCAGCCAAGGAGACTCAACTGGACTTGAATCCCCAGAGGCAAAAACACTGAGGGACAAAGGTGCATTTCACTCTCTAAGGCAGCCCAGGCTGACCACTGCTGGGGCTCGGAGGTATAAACTAATCTCCCTGGGATAACAAGGATCTGAGAAAGGATTTCTAACACAGGAATCCATTTCATTAAGACCATTTCCACGTACTGAATGCCAATTAAATTAAACCCAGGACAAGCAAATCTTTTAATTTTTTGTTGTTGTTAATCCTCACCCGATGATAGTTTTTCCACTGATTTTTAGAGTGGGAGGGAGGAAGGGAAGGAGAGAGGAAGAGAGAGAGGGAAAGAGAAGGAGAGAGACACATTGGTTGTTTATCACATGAGCCCCAACCAAGGCTGGGGATCGAACCTGTAACCCAGGTATGTGCCCTTGACCGGGAATCGAACCCTCGATCCTTTGGTACACAGACCAACACTCTAAGCACTTAACAACACTTTCCACTTTTATTGTTATTTTTACCTGCTTGGTCCCATCTGTGCGGCTGCGTAGATTATCCATACCCACCTTCTTAATATATTTCCACGGGTCTCTAATGAAGACACTGAGCTGAGACCACAAAACACTGGTATGTCTTTAGGTTGTCTTCTTTCTTCAAGAAGTCAGGAACACAAAAGAGAAGCAGAAGGGAGAAAACAGCAAAATTCAAGAGGCTGACCCCAAAGTCAGTTTTGTGTTCCTGGGTTGTTATTCCTCTGTAGGGCTGTCCTTCCCTCCAGCAACTTCCTCAAAGGGGCAGTTTATGCTGCAGTTTGCTTGTCCAATCCGCTCTGAGCGCCCTACACAGGCTTTTCCATCAGAGACTCTATCCACGTGGCCCCGTTCATTAGTTTAGTGGTGGCAATGACATATTCTGTGCCTCCATCTTCCAACTGGGAGAGAAAGCGCAGGGCAGCGACTTCGGCAAAGGTCACACCCCCGAGGAAAAATATCAGGGTGACTCGGTTTTCCCCCGGTTGACCTAAAATTGAAACATTTCAGAATTAAGAGTTATATATTATTGGAGCTTCTCTTCCCACCTCTTAAAAACTGCATATTGCCTAGCTGGTGTGGTTCAGTGGTTGAGCATCAGACCATGCGCCAAGAGGCTACCGGTTCCATTCCCGGTCAGGGCACATGCCCTGGTTGTGGGCTCGATCCGAAGTAGGGGGCGTGCTGGAGGCAGCCAATCAATGTTGATGTTTCTCTCTCATTGATGTTTCTATCTATCCCTCTCCCTTCCTCCCTCTCTAAAAAACAATAAAAACATATTTAAAAAACAAAACTGCATCATTCATAAGAAAAAAAAAGTCAAATGTGTCTTGGTCTGACAGTTCACTTGAAACCCAGACACACAATTTTGCTCTCAAATGTTTTATCTAACTACTGAGATCCTCAACTCCACAGCTGAAAGCTGCTACCCCCGAGGGAATAATGGGTTCCCCTGCTTACAATATACATTAGCAACTAACAAAAGAGGTAGATTGGACTCTGACTCCCAAGGACTTTACAAATGTATTCTACAAAGCAACTGCATAATACATGAAAACCACACTAACAGCACATAACGATCTGTAGATCCCGGCTATAGACTCACGTTTCTTTTGCAGTCCCGTGGGCAATGGCTGCCGTTCTTCAAAGTGGGGCCCTGGGAGGATGCGCAGAACTTCCTCAATACTCCGCCAGCCAGGCCGGGAAAGCAGCTGGGCCAGACGCACACTGAGAGGGGCGTAGCCACTGTACACGTAGGATATGTCGGTGGGATTCTGTGGCATAATTAAAGGGAAAAAAGCCTGTGGGTATAGAGACTCAGAGCCACCTAACCCAAAATTATTTGATTTGTCTTTGAAGGCAAAGCCACAAATAACCCCCCACATCTTAGCAGCCAGAAGCTCACTTTTGACTCACATTTTGAAAAGCCATGCAGAGCATCTCTAGGGACTGGAGAGGAAAATTGTTACTTCATTTGGCAAGAAACTTTTTGGAGGGTAACTTGGCACTCTAGCTGGGTAACAATGTGCATAATCTTTGAACCCAGAAATTCTACTTTTAGGCATTTATCCTGCAGAGGGGCTGGCACACCAGGGGAGACCAGACCAAAGCACCAACAGTAACTGCAACACCATCTGTACCAGGAAAAGACTGGGAACACCTGAATTACTAGCAATAGAAACCTGTTAAATTATAAAGGTGGCATATATGTAGAACCACCTCATAACAATTACAAAGAACTTTAAAAAAACAAGGCAGGCTGGCTGGTGTGGCTCAGGGGTTGAGCGTCAACCTATGAACCAGGAGGTCACGGTTCGATTCCTGGTCAGGGCACATGCCCGGGTTGCAGGATTGCGGGCTGGATCCCCAGTAGGGGGTGTGCAGGAGGCAGCCAATCAATGATTCTTTCTCATCATTGATATTTCTATCTCCCTTTCCCTTCTCTGAAATAAAAAAATATATATTAAAAAATACATATCTTTTGAGAGCAATTATGGTGGCAATTTGGTTGGTTTAATAGTAAATAGTAGTATATTGTGCAGGTAAATTTGATTAAGGTCAAGATTTTTAAAAAACATGATTTCAGAAACCCGTGGACATAAAGCATATATCTTGTATGACTTTTTCTGACTAAATTATAAAATTATGTTTTTTTCTTTCTCCAGGTTAAGCAAAGGAGTATCTTTAAAACATAGGGCCTTATTTAAGAATGCCACGTTGGACTTTGGGGGTTGTTCTACCTTTCTATTAGAAGGGGAGTTCACTTTGATCATGACTCTGCTTCAATAGTAACTGCAGATTTTAAGTGTGGATTTATCCCTGTTCTTACCTCTGCCATCAGAAATGGTTCTTGTCCCGAAAGCTGTGGCTGCAACCTCTAGAAATGTAATAACCAACTTCCCATCCCCATGCTGCCCTTGTGTTCCTTTGCTTAGTGAAGGATTTTGTGTCAATACATGAGCTGGAAAGTTGGCTTGTATCTCGTTTGTTTGTTTTCCCAGGGTTTCTCCTCTAGACTCAAACCATGGAACTATATCCCACAAGGAGTTTCTTTTCTTATTTACTGATTCCCTCTTCTCATTATGTGATTCACTGAACACAAAATTGTACCATCGCAGGACCTCAGAGAAATCTAGTTATTATTTTGTCTTGATGCAGATTAGCTTATAAATCATTCTGCATGATGAATAGCCTTAGTCTTAGGCTCTCCTGAAAAACGCTGTTTGCCACTTCTCTTCACAAATGGTTACTGTATTTTTAATGTCTGTTTCACGTGATAAAAGACATACTGTATTTAATTCTAGTGAAATATGTTAGGATGTGGTAAGGGGTGGATTTTGATTTAGTTTTATTATGAATTTACAGATATTATTTTATCAGGGTACTTTTTGCCTCTCAGAGACATCAAGAAATGCTTATTTCTAATTATTCCAAGTTATTATAACTATTGTAATTGTTGTTATAGAAATAAACCTTTATTTAAATGTAAGCCCTGAAACATTGATTCTAATTAAAATGTAAGCAAAAACAGAAAAATAAATAAAGAGGCAGATCACAGGATGACCTTCAAGAGACAGTGGACACGATGAGTGGGGTGGGAGCAGCAGGTCAGAACGGTGAAGAGAGCCAAACTAAAGTATCATTTACATTGTACAACACAGAAATTAAGTCTCTATATTGCAAATGGGGAAAAATAATCCAATTTTGCTGCTGATAGAGGAGACAGTCTAATTACTAGTTTTTGTTGCAAGAGGCAGCCTAATGAAACACCAAGAGAGAATATAAGAGAAAGAAGTTTAGGAAGAGTGGAATCAACCATACATGCAAAACAAAGTGCACCTGCTTTGGAGATCACTGGTATGTATGCATCATCTACGTGAAAGTTTGTATAGTCACAGAACCTTTCTGGGAGGGTTAAAAAGTGGGTTAGGGTTACAACAGCTGCCTTTGAGGGGAAACTGGGGTTAGATGTGGAAGGAACCTAACTTTACTGTCTGCCTTACTTTTGCACAAGCTGACTTTTCACCGCACACGCTGGGTTCCTCCCAGATCCTCTCTGCCCTTCTTGGCTCTGAGCCCAGGAAGGAGACTGCAGGCTCTGCACCAACGCACTCCAAGTCCTCTGTTTGGGTTGGGCCAATGGGAGGCACCAGATAAGCACGGGAGAGTGGGCAGCAGTGAGGTCAGGGTTTTTCCACCCTGGCTTCCTCTCTGTGACTCAGCTGGAGGCTGGCTGTGTCCCTCAAGTAGAGGCCTGTCACCCCTCGTCTTGTCAGACGGCCTCTCCATTTAGCTCTTCTGACTGGCACAGGTTTCTGGAACAGCTCGCTCTCCTTGCCCTCAGGCCTTGCCTGGTAAGGGCTGCCCACTGCACTGCCTCTCACCGCCTCCGCTCCCCGCCCCCCTCCCCCCCCATCTTTATGACACTCTCCTCAAACTACCCAGTGGAAGAGCGCCCCGTTTCCTGCTGGGATTCTGACAGATATAACTCACAAATGCATTACTTTTTCACATTAGAACACTGTTGTCCCCATAGACTGTTAACCAGTTACTGACTGAGCTGGCGTGAGAAGGGTGCCTTACTTGTTCATTGACGTCATCCATCCAGAGGCGTAGGGTTTTCCGGATTGTCGGGTAATTGTTCCTGCCCCCCATCTGTGGTTTCAGTAGACCAGCCTTCTCCAGGTTGTGTAAGGTCAAAATGTGCTCATAGCCGTACGTCTGCAAGACAAGTCGTTTGGCCTGGATGTCAGATCAGGAAAAGGCTTCTGCGACTTTCATAAAAGAGCACCTCTGATCGATCGACTAGCTCTGTTCTCCAGGGCACACCACTGAGGTCCAGGTGATGACTGACCCCACGTGGGCACGGGGAAAGGACCTGCCCTAAAACTGTCCGTCACAATTAATCCAGCTCATTGTTTCAGAGAGGGATTTGATGTATTCAGAGTCAAAATTTATGGGCTCAACTTAAATGAGCAGATTTTGGAAGTCTTTTTTTTTTTTAAATTGTTTTCCCCCTTGGCAAATTAGTAATTTAAAAATATACTGACCTAGTCCGGCTTGCATGGCTCAGTGTTTGAGTGTCAATCTATGAACCAGGGGGTCACGGTTTGATTCCCAGTCAGGGCACATGCCGGGTTGCGAGCTCGATCCCCAGTGTGGGGAGTGCAGGAGGCAACCGATCAATGATTCTCTCATCACTGATGCTTCTCTCTCTCTCACCCCCTCTCCCTTCCTCTCTGAAACCAATAAGAATATATTAAATATATATATATATACATGTGTGTATGTATACACACACACACACTGACCTGGAGAATTTCTCTTTTGTAATAATCCAGAACCTTTTGTTTGAGTCCACTATTGCACACCGACTGGAGGCAAACAAGTCTTAACACCTTGATCAGTGAATGCTTCTGGGCAATACAGTCCTCAATGTAACCATTGACCTGGAAACAAAACACAGACAGACCTATACCATCACCTGGTTTGGGGACCTCAAGAACTTAATATATACTATTATTTTTAAAAATCAAATAAAGGAGATGTGTGGGAGAATGCCCCCCTCCCCAATCCCCCATTCCCTAAGCCCCCTCCAGCCCCTGGCACACACACCCCAGTCACCAGGAGCATAAGGCCGGTGAGGACACATTCAACAATCTAGATGCCCGTCTGGGCTCGTCTGTCTCTATGGACAATGTCCTGAGAGGCATGTGTGACCTAGTCTATCCCAGTAAAGTGGCAATTTATCAGTAACAGGAATGTTTTTAGAAGATGGAAATTTTCATAAAATGAATCATTTTAAATTTACTAAAGAGGTGACTACGTAAAGAAATATATGACCAATTCTCTCTGCAAGCAAGTATCTCAATTTGCCTATTACAGCCCTTAAAGCTCTGATTTTGGGGCTGGGTCTCACCTCTCGGTGCATCGCAGGAAGTGCTCGCCACAGAGTGACGTGAAATACCTGTTACTGATAAAATCTGTATTTTCACTTTTTTTAAAAAAGTATATTTTATTGATTTTTTACAGAGAGGAGGGGAGAGGGATAGAGAGCTAGAAACATCAATGAGAGAGAAACATCGATCAGCTGCCTCCTGCACACCCCCTACTGGGGATGTGCCTGCAACCAAGGTACATGCCCTTGACCGGAATCAAACCTGGGACCTTTCAGTCGGCAGGCCGACGGTCCATCCACTGAGCCAAATTGGTTAGGGCTTCACATTTTGCATTTGCTCTTAAAAATACAATGGAGTCAAAGCCACTGCTTTTCTAGCTATGGCCTTATGTTTGATACAGTATCATTATTTGTTAGTTTAATTGTTCACGAACCTTATCGGTGTCTATTCCAGACATAAACTCCTGCTCCACTGTCAACTTATCAAAGAAGTCTTCAGAAGCTAAAATGTAATTAGGAGATTTGCAGCTTAGAAATCAAATAAATGTCCTTTTATTTGAGTGATGTGCGTTTATGAACAGAGCATGATTAAGAAACAAGACATGCCAAAAAGCAAGCAGGCCACAGGCTGAAACAGGCTCCTGGCAAAAATCTTCTGAAAGCATGGAAACCCTACGACCCTGCATCCCTAAGTTCCATCTAGATGGAGTGGACCCCCAACCCCTTTGCTAGCCTCAAAACTCAAAAATGTTGCCTCAGTATCAGTGAAAGCTAATTTCCCCAGAGCATTGCATCATCAGATTCAACCTAGTTTCACCCAATTTCTATCCAACACTGTGCTGTATCTAAGATTCAAAGTGTACTTCATAGTACAGGGCACTGACCAAGCTCCTAGGCAGTTTTACAGCCTGAGTTTTAAAGAATAAGCTTGTCTTTAGTTTAATATACACCCTCTGAGCTCTTTCAAAGCACTCACTGTATGCTGTATACCAATTCTGTAGAAAGTTTTCAAGGGAAAAACAAAAACAGAAACAGAAACATCCCATTGCTCTAATTAAATAATCCTTAATAATAGAAGAAAAAAAAACTAGAGTAAAAAAATTAGCTGCCTCATATTATGGTGGCAAACTTACGGAAAACTTTTGCTCCCTCTTATTGGCATCCCAAAAAGTTTACCAGATGATTACATTATTTTAATAATCAAAAGAAACGTGCTCACCACGAATGGCGCACTTTTAACTGTGAACATGTGTTCGCTTAATTAACCCTGAGAATCACGCTGGTGCCCATGGCCACATGGCAGACACTGGGTAGGCCTGTGAGGCAGCCCAGGCGAACCTCATCCCTGGATACTCACTAGTGACATCTTTGATCAGCTCTGCGATTGAGGTGTGGTTCGCCAGCGAGCCTCTGGCGGCCTGCATGTGGGGCAGCTGGGAGACGAACTGCTTGATCTCCCCCACCGTCTTGGCGTTGTGCCTCTCCTGAAATGGGCAGAACCACCGAGAAAGGAAGATACTCACTGTCAAGAGCTCTGTTCTTTGTTTTGTTTAGTTTACTTTAATGTGGCAAAAAGAATGGGATAAAATTGAATCGGGCCAAACCCAGCTCCAACATCACATGGAAAACCAGAAAAGGTCCGTTCACCGTGCCTGTTCACGGTGCTGGTGCTTCTGTACCAAGCAAATGTCGGTGGTTTTCTCTTTCCAGGTGCCGGTTCATGCTGGGAACAGTATTTTGTGGGCATCTGAGTATATGTGGGGGGACAGTATTGGGTAAACCACAGACATTTTGCAGTAAAACACTAAAAGCACTATGTTAAGAGGAGAACATAAACAGCAAGTTCCTTCTATAACGGGAAGGAAAGAGCCATCCTCCTTACTGAGCCTTATTAGTAATTGTGAATAATGTCCTTGAACAAAGTGAACCTCGCTTAGTGATGAGAAAATATTTTTTTGTAAAATTGAGTCATTTAAACCAAAAGTAACATCAGAAACATGAAAATCAATTAAATGGATGTAATTCCTAAGAAAGATGAAATCTGGAAATACATCCTCAGTAGAAAATTAGCTTTCAAAAGTTCTCCAAATTCATGTCTCTAAAGCCTACGTATTCCATCTACGTCGCACTGATTGTCACGGTTCAAAATCAACCTGAACCCAGAATGAAGCAGGGACCAGGCAGGAGCCGACAGGAAGCTGATAATGAAGCTGCCAATTTCAAAGCTCCCGCCGCTGGGGATTTCACTCTCATTAACACCCACCAGGACTGCAGGGGCCTCTGCCACCAGCATGTTGGTCAACCTGGGGAGTTTTCACCCCAAATTGCAAGTTCTATTACAGAGGATCTTTTATTTATAGTACAGCTTGCTTCTTCTTAAGTGGGGTAGGAAATAATGAAAAAGGAGGGAAAACAAGTATTTATGGCAAAAGCTTATAAACTGCAAACACTGCCTGCCCCTCCCAAAGAAGGGGGAAAAAACTTAACAGAATACCTTTCTCCTAGGGGAGAAGTTAAAAGGGCGGTCTGGCCTGTGACAAGAGCGGCAGCTGACATCCACACCAGCTCACCTCAAACGCAGCCGAGATCACCTTGGCTTTCTTGCTAAGCACGGAGCCCACGGCGTTGAAGTTCTTGTCTCGGATCTCGGCGTACAGCTCCTCCGCAGAGTTCAGCTGAAGCTTCTTGGCTTCCGTGGGAAGGTCCTTACCGCCATCGCCCTGTTTCTTGGGCGCGAATTTCTCTGGAGGTAACTTCACGTAACCTGGACAGCACGGACGGGAACAAGCGCCTGTGTGCACTTCCTGGGAGCACCTCTCACAGCCCAGGCACAGAGCAGAATTTTCCCATCAGGACACATAAGCCGCCTTGACCGAAAAATGGTGCACAGCACTGAGGTTTTGACTTTTCCATGATCAAAGCAGACTCGGATCATAAGTAAATCAGTCAGGATTATTATCAAGACTTCCTCCAATTTTAAATGCTGACAGAAAGAAACATCATGTGGGCCGAAAGCAAGCACGCTGGTGACCTCTGACCTAAGATTCTGTCAAGCCTAAACTCTTGCAGGCCTTCCGTCTTCCCTCTAGTGTCTTCAACCGCCCGTTATCAGCCTTTCCCCTAGAGCAGTGGTTCTCAACCTGTGGGTCGAGACCCCTTTGGGGGTTGAACGACCCTTTCACAGGGGTCGCCTAAGACCATCGGAAAACACATATATAATTACATATTGTTTTTGTGATTAATCACTATGCTTTAATTATGTTCAATTTGTAACAATGAAAATACATCCTGCATATCAGATATTTACATTACGATTCATAACGGTAGCAAAATTACAGTTATGAAGTAGCAACGAAAATAATTTTATGGCCGGGGGTCACCACAACATGAGGAACTGTATTAAAGGGTCGCAGCATTAGGAAGGTTGAGAACCACTGCCCTAGAGTGACGTTCCCAGCTACATTCTCTGCTTTAGCAAGCTGGTCGCCTGTCATTCCCTGCTTTGATGATGCTGCCTGCCCCTCAACAGTACCGCCCTCGACACTCTCTCCCTCTTTCCAAACCCACCCCAGGTCACCTCTCCCAGCTTCCCGAACGGTTGCAGTGCCGCCTGATTTAACCCCAGGCCTCTGCTCACAGGGCACAAGCACAGTCCTCACACTACACATTGGCCAGTCCGTTCACTTGGACACTGTTTACCTCTAGTGTCTAAAAGTCAAAAGCAGTATTTTTATATTTTCAAATGTTCTCTGAGTTATATGCAAAGAAAGCACCTTCAAAAAAATGACCGTTATTTTTGCCAAATGACCTATTAGTAAAAATAGATGGCACTTTACTTACTGTTCTGAATACCATAAATTTCATCAATGAGTCCTTCATATGTAAGCTGAGTGGCAAGGGGTGTTAACAAGTCCACATTTCGATCGAGCAGTAAGAGATTATCAAAAACAGGAAATACGGAATTCTGGCTTCCTGTGAACTCTCTCTTCATCCTGATCATCATATTGGCCACTTGCTGAAAATAAAATATTGGATCAGGTGGGACCCTCCTGAGAATGAGCCGATTTTAAAATTGGCTAAAAACAGAAAGACAATCAGAAAAGTAAAAAAAGAGAAAAACTGTGGAATGGTGCGATAGATAAGAAATTAGCAGCTACAGAAAGCATTTGCTGCTGGCCACCTGTCCCAACACTCACACTGTGGCCAATGGCAACTGCTATTTCTCAATGGGGCACAAAATCAGGGACAGTCTATCTGTGTTATTCCTGGTAACTGTGTTCTATAAAGTCATGTGAACAGGAATTAGCGAGTACTGAGCCACGGCTCCTGGCGGAAACAGGGGGTGAGGTTCCTGCGGGCTCTGGTCACATTTCCGTCAACTGGTCAACATGTAACCTTGTTTAATGTGTTGCTGTTTAAAGACATTTTAAGATATATTGTTGAGCCTGACCTGCATGGCTCAGTGGTTGAGCACGGACCTATGAACCAGGAGGTCATGGTTCGATTCCCAGTCAGGGCATATGCCCAGTTGTGGGCTTGATACCCAGTGTGGGGCGTGCAGGAGGCAGCCGATCAATGATTCTCTTTCATCATTGATGTTTCTATCTCTTTCTCCCTCTCCCTTCCTCTCTGAAATCAATAAAAACATATTTTTAAAAAAATATATATTGTTGATTCACTGACAGTGAGCTCACAGCCCAAAGGCACCATCGCTCACACCTGAATGAAGCCCAACGTGTTTCCTCAGGAGGCTTACCACAACCTTTCTGTGCTCAGGGACACTAGACAACCTTCCACTACGCATAAGGACCGTTTTAACAGCAAATCACCAATAAGAAGCACAAAGATGCAAAAAATGTGGCGTTAAGCAGTGTGTGGGCCCATGTAGTGGCAGAAAGGACACTATTTGCAGGAGGAGCTGAAACCAGAGGGCAGAGCAGCACTTTGTTCGACCTCAGCTGCCAACATGCCCACTGGGCAACTCAAATTGTTTGCTGTTTCGGGCAAGTCTACAGAACGCTGAATGTCACTACGGGGGTTATGAGTAAGTTTTAGCAAGTAGGCGAGTTCCCAAATAAGAAGGATTAGCGGGACTTGTTTATAAATGGCTTCCCACTCCTTCCCCCTTCTTGGGTTCGAGGGGCCCTTCCTTCACCACCAGAAACACGGCTGTTTCTCACCCGGGCGCACTCTCCTTTCCCGAAGATCTGGGGGATGGTCCCGTACAGAGCCTGCAGGGTCATCAGCCCCTTGGCCGCGTGGTAGAGGCTGGTCTGGTCGCTCTCCAGGTAGCACTCCTGCCGGGAGAAATGGAAGGTCACTGTCAGGCCATGATCACCTGGGTGCCCACCCCTGTCTGGCACTGGGATTCCACTTTGCCGGGGAAGCAGGAGATGGACCCAAGTCCCTTTTACAAAGCTGCTGTTTGGCACTCTAGGCCAGTGGTTGGCAAACTGTGGCTTGAGAGCCACATGCGGCTCTTTGGCCCCTTGAGTGTGGCTCTTCCACAAAATACCATGTGTGGGCGTGCACGTACAGTGAGATTGAACCTTTGTGGCCCATGAGCAGAAGTCAGTATTTTGTGGAAGAGCCACACTCAAGGAGCCAAAGAGCCGCATGTGGTTCGCGAGCCGCTGTTTGCCGACCACTGCTCTAGGCCACAGGGCCAACAGCTCAGCTCTCAGGGTACAGCTGTGGAAGCAACTCTCCGGGGGGCGGAATCTTCTGCAAGAAAAGGGTTCACCAGGCATGCGAGCTCTCAGCCTGTCAGCTCAAGAGTAAATTACGGATTAATAAAGGCTTACACGGGTTCTCGCATTCTCCAGGTTGAATATAAACTGGGGTAGGACATTCTGGGAGGGCCACATGCTAGTACTCACAAATGTGAGCCTTCTTTGACCCCCAAAGTCCCAGATGACCACACAACAGAATACTTTGCAGTTTTACAAACATGAGGCAGCTTTTCACATGTACCGGCAACAAATAACGGCCGTAAACATTGTGAGCATTAAACTGGGCAGAACTGGAATCCCCACATTTTGTACAGTAGAATGATGGAGATGATCATCAGCCTGCAAGCATGGAAAGCTGCAGAGCGCCTCCTTATGCTAAGAAATGCTAAATTATGCTTGCAGTTTAACAGTCACATAAATAGCCCAGCCAGGGTGGCTCAGCAGTTGAGCACTGCCTCATGAACCAAGAGGTCACCAGTTTGATTCCCGGTCAAGGAATATGCCCAGCTTGCGGGCTCGATCCCCAATAGGGGGCGTGCAGGAGGCAGCTGATGGATAATGTTTCTCTCTCATCGATGTTTCTATCTCTCTAACCCTCTCCCTTCCTCTCTCTCTAAAAATCAATAAAAACATATTTTTAAAAATCACATAAATAAGTAAAACGCAACTTCATCAGAAATCAGGATTGAATTTAACATTAGGTAGAACTCTTAGCTTTACCTTCCAGGCAAAATGCTTGTTTTCTTAACTGAATCCTTAAGTGAACACACAAAGCCCAGGGCTCAAAGTTCTCAGCAGTAAATAATTCTGCCCTTCTTTGCAAATCCCTGATTAAATAAACAGGAGCTCGCGCCTCTGGGCAGGTTTTGTCATGCCAAGACACATTTCCTAGCTGCTGCCAATTCACATTAATTACACGTGTGAATTAATTATGAGCATACCGTTATAGATACGTGACAAAGCAAATACGGCAAAATGTTAATTCCAGAATCTAGGCCAGTGGTTCTCAAACTTCTGGCCCTTTAAATACAGTTCCTCATGTTGTGAGTCAACCATAAAATTATTTTTGTTACTACTTCATAACTGTAATGTTGCTACTGTTATGAATCGTAATGTAAATATCTGATATGCAGGATGGTCTTAGGCAACCCCTGTGAAAGGGTCGTTCGACCGCCAAAGGGGTCGCGACCCACAGGTTGAGAACCGCTGATCTAGGTGATGGGTATGTGGGCGCTCCCTCTATAATTCTTTCAACTTTACTCTATGTTTGAAATTTGGAGAGAAAAAAAAAGAGTCCAGCTCTGGCCAGTGTGGCTCAGTTGGATGAGTGTCATCAGATGCACTGTAAGGTTGCCGGTTCAATTTGCGGTCAGAGCATATACCCAGGTTGTGGGTTCGATCCCAGGTCAGGGTGTGTACAGGAGGCAACCGATCGATGTCTCTCTCTCACATCAATGTTTCTTTCTCTTTCTCTTCCTCTCTCTCTAAAATCAATAAAAACATTTTTTTTTAAATGTAACTACTTTTTCACTGGAAATGTCTACCTGGTAAAAAGGTATTAATATTTAAAGTTAAAAGCCAAGCCACAGACTGGGAGAAGATACTAGCAGCTTTTATAACCCACAATGATAAGTACCCAAAATATATAAAGAATTCTTCAAAAAGAAAAAATGGGCAAAGAAAAATGAACAAGCAATTTGCAATTTGCTAAAAAGAAAAATCTTAAACATTAATATACCTATGGAAAAGCTCAGCTTCCAGTAACCAAGGAAATGCAAGTTAAACAATAGCCTTGACACTGTCATCCTCGTAAATTTGGCAAAAGTGTAAGTCTGACACTAAGAAAGAAAATACCAAACTTACTTTGAAGGCTCCCTCTGATTCCATGGATAAGAGATCCCCGTCAAAGGGAATGAGATCCAAGCTATACTCCTCCCTGTGAATAAAGGAGCCCAAAACACCCAGATCCTTCAGCCGCTGTTCACACAATAAGCTACGTCGTGGCACAAACAAAATGTGGAAATCTCTTGCTGGGCCACGTCTGTCTTCACTGCAAAAGAAGTAACGTTTGTTAGTTTATGAGCTCTTTAAAGTCACAAACTATTTTATTTATATTATTCCCAGAGCCTGGTCCTACATCTGGTACACAGCAGGCACTAAATAAATGTTGGCTAAATATACCAATATTGACTTTCAGACCCAAATTGTTACTGTTGCTCTTTTTTTTTCCCCCTGAAAGGAAAGCAACATTGATTCATTGCCACACAACTTTGTAATGCATTTTCTAGCATCCTCTCAAACTATTTATGGGGCACTAAAGCTTTTAGGTTTATTGAAACAGGATATGTGTGTCTTCCTGAAAACAAATGGCTCTTTAAACCAAACCAATGCAGATACAGGGTCTTACATTAAAATGAAAGATCATTCTTGACTCCCCCCTGCACTCTCCTTCACAGTGAACTTCCCAAAATAGCCCATTTGCTTTTAAGGTTTTAGGGGCCACACCAATCAATTGTACCAGAGTGCAGACCGGGCTGGGACAACTTCCTCTATAAAGCGATGTTGTATTAAATTTTAATCAGCTCTTACTTATTCTGCTTATGAGATTCAGGAACACTATATTTAGTATACTGAAAAACAACCATTAGAGGTTTTTCTTTTGTTCTTTTTAATTAGGGTCCCTTATACTAATGCAGGTCCAAATATTTAGCTGTCCTATAAAAGAATGGGGTTATGCGATGACACCCTGCCCCCAAAACTGTTTGAACAACTTCACAAGTGTCCCATCCCCCCCATCCTTTCATGCCTGCCCCCGTTTTCAAAAGACCACCTTCCAATGCACAGGCAAGAGTGGGGTTGCAATGAGGAGCTCAGTACATTAAGACCACCAGGAGGACCGACCTCTTTTGGATCAAACACAAGCTCTGAGAAATACCTGAGCACATTTTCAGCAATTATATCCATCAATTCTAGCCTGGGTCTGACAAAAAAAATAATATTCTTGACATCAGCTGCAGGCAAACGACTTCCTTTAAGGGTGAACATTTTTTCCACTTCATGTTCCTAGGAAAACATACACAAAAGTTTAACAAAAAACCTGTCTTTACCTGTCATATCCAGACTCAGACATCCTACCCTCATAGCCAAATGCTCTCAGTACTTAATTATCCAAATTTAGATTCCCCAAAGCCAGATGTATAAAGCACCAAGTTTCAGGATGAAGTCGCTGTTATTGTATCTGAATGCAAATGACTCTCACATGATTACCTATCAAAGACACCAGGTAATGGTCATATAATACAATGTTAGTAATTTCCCTAGAATTAGAATCAGTTTAGCATCTCAGGCCAAAGGATCACTGTATACAAAATGTTAGCCAAGAATTAGTATCTGTGTGTACAAAGACCAAACAGCTTTATAAGCTAATTGTTCAGGAGAAAATGTGAAATTCCATTATTATTTCAAAAACGCATAATTATTAATCCCTCAACAAAGCCAGAATAGCTCATTTACCTTCAGTAGTGAATACTGTGCAATCAGGCCAAATGGTCCTGTGAGGTACTCATCCCAAACTATTGCCTGTAAGAGGGAAGACACATTCTCTTATTACAGTTACTATCAGGAATGTCAACAATATCAACAGAAAATAGCAGTCATACATAGTAGGACTCTCTGCTTCAAACTCTGAATTAAAAAAAAATTTAAGTATTTTTACTGATTTCAGAGAGGACGGGAGAGGGAGAGAGAGAGACAGAAACATCAATGATGAGAATCACTGATGGGCTGCCTCCTGCACACCCCCTACTGGGGATGGAGCCCACAACCCAGGCATAATATACACTTGACCAGAATCGAACCCGGGACCCTTCAGTCCACAGGCCAATGCTCTATCCACTGAGCCAAAATTTTAATAGACTCTGACCACATTCATACCCTGCAGGTCTAAAGAAAAACAGCAAGGCAAGGGATGGTACTAGTGGTCACGGGAAAGTTAAGACTTCATCGCTGCCCTCAACGGAAAGGAGCTGCCGTGTGTTGTGTACCTGTGTCATGCTATTACTGGATTAAACCATATGAAAACTGCCAGTGGCAATAGTTCAACCTAGTATTTTATGTATATAAGTATCATAATCCAATTAGATAAAAATTAAAACCTCTGATGTAGGTATTACAAATCTTATTTTGACAGAAGAAGAGTTGAAAAGGCTCAGAAAATTTAAGTAACATGTTCAAGGCCACAGAGTGACCTTGCATCCTATATAATAAAGAGCTAATATGGTCTTTAGACCAGATGGTGGAATGATCTTTCAGAACGACCAGTGGCCGAGGGGGGTCGCCAGGGCCAGGAGGGCCAAGCCTCCTGCATGAATTTTGCCCACCGGGCCTCACAGTGGTCGGCAAACTCATTAGTCAACAGAGCCAAATATCAACAGTACAACGACTGAAATTTCTTTTGAGAGCCAAATTTTTTAAACTTAAACTATATAGGTAGGTACATTGTTATTAACTTAATTAGGGTACTCCTAAGGCTTAGGAAGAGCCACCTCAAGGGGCCAAAGAGCCGCATGTGGCTCGAGAGCCGCAGTTTGCCGACCACGGCTCTAGGATAACATAAGGGAGTCAGAACTCCACCTTAGGACTTCACGGCCCCACAGGTCATTGCTCTGGGCCCCTGGGAGTATTTCTACTGCTGAACTCCAGGATCGTTTCTTCTCCTTGTAACTGACGCTTTTATTGAGACAAGTGTGGGGAACATGCGGTTGTAAGAAGTGCTCCAGAGGCCTCCTCCCTCCTACACTTCACCCAGTTTCCAATGGTGACATTGTCCAATCTCACACCAGGGCATGGGCAGTGACCCGATCCATGACCTGACTCCGGTCTGAGCATCCTTTCCTGACCCCGAACGGGGGATCCGGGACTTAGCCTGTTGGCTCCTCTCATGGCTGCTGGCACCCACTCTCCTGCTTGGCTTTCTCTTCTTCCTACGACGGGAATCCTGAGTTCCCTCCGTTCTCCTTTTCCGGTCAGAGTTTTACTGCCAGGTACTCAGGGGGAGGGGGGAGCTGATAGATTATGGGGGAGAGGTAATGGTATCAGTCGAAGTCCCTGACCTACAGTTTCTGCTTCCGCCGTGAACTGGGTGCTAACAGGACGGTCCCGGGAAAACCTCAAGTGACAACTTCTCTCGTCATCGCGCGCGCAGCAGGGGAGCCGGCGTTGGTGCTCCAGGGACTTCCCCACGTCTGATTCGTTCCGACACCTATGATCCTGGTAACGCGAGGCATCGTCACCCCACCCGCGCGGTGTCTGCAGGACACCGGACGTAAGCTGGTCACGGGCCGAGACAACACGGTGGCGGCCTCTGCTGCCACAAAACAGCGCGACG
>NW_005367694.1:640140-720497 GCF_000412655.1 Myotis brandtii
TTCGCGCAGCTCGCGACGCACCGCCTCGCGCAGCACGTTCAGGTTCACTCGTCCGTAGGACAGGTGCGCCGCCATCTTGCCCCGCCGCCCCCCTTTTCTCTCCTCATCCAAGCGCGTCCCCTCTGCCCCTTCCTAGGGCCGCAGGCGGAGTCACGTGGCCGCGCGTTCACGTGACCACGCTGGCGTCGGCACGCAAACCTGGAAACCCAGCTGGCCCGGCCCCCGCGGCGCCTCCAGGCCCTAGCGCCGACGGCTTCTTCCACTATCGCTGTCTCCTGGAAGTCGCTGGGCGCTGACAATTGGGTTTAAAGGCGGAGACTGGCTCCTGCTCGTTCAGCTCAGCGGTTCTCAACCTGTGGGTCGCGACCCCTTTGGCGGTCGAACGACCCTTTCACAGGGGTCGCCTAAGACCATCCTACATATCAGATATTTACGATTCATAACAGTAGCAATATGACAGTTATGAAGTAGCAACGAAAATAATTTTATGGTTGGGTCACAACATGAGGAACTGTATTTAAAGGGCCAGAAGGTTGAGAACCACTGGAAGTGTTAAAAATCGCCACTTTCATCTTAGCAGCGAGCATACTCGCTGTAAAACGGTAATTTGAAGCTAAACGTGAATGGGAATGTTTTCAACCAGAGCGATTAAACTCTTTGCTCTTTTGGTTTCTGGGCTAAAGTTTAGAAAAATGGCCAGGGTCCGAAGGAACCTGAGGGACTTGTCTGTTTGGCTCTTCTTAGTAGACTTTTTCTTAGGAAATACTATCCGATGTAGAATCCAGGTCCCGGCACTTGCTTCATCAGTAAAATTCGCATCAGTTGTGGGAATCATAGGAGCACGTCATTCACATACAAAAGCTTATCAGGTCCTGGCCGGTGGTGCAGTGGTCAGAGCGTCGGCCCTCGGTCCTGCGCACCCACGGTCACCGGTTCACTTCCTGGTCAAGGGCACATGCCCAGGTAGCAGGTTCAGTCACCGTTGGGGTGCCTATGGGAGGCAATCAATCGATGTTTCTTCCTCGGATAGATGTTTTTCTCTCTCAAATCAATAAAAACATTTTAAAAAAGAATATACCAAGTTCTTAAAGCTGTTTATCAGCAAGACTGCAGTAAAAATTGCTATCTGGATCTATAGTGCTTGCTCATTTGATGAAAAAACATTATGATAAATGAAACTGAAAATATCAGTTAGTACCACTGGGCAAAAAGAATAACCATTTGTTAAAGTAGATATAGCCCTAGCTGGTTTGGCTCAGTGGATACTATTGGCCTGTGGACTGAAGGGTCCTTGGTTCGATTCCCATCAAGGGCACATGCCAGGTTGTGGGCTCAATCACCAGTAGGGGGCATACAGGAAGCAGCCAATCAATGATTCTCTCTCATCATTGATGTTTCTCTCTCCCTCTGAAATCATTTATATATATATGTACATATATATGTATATATATGCATATCTATCTACAAGTAGTTTTATAGTTGTGAGTATGCAAAACAGATTTTATCTTTGTATTACTTATTATTATTTTATTTTTCATATGAATGACTGTAACACTACTTTTGCCCCACCCTGACATGTGATTGAACAAATTTTATTTTGTGTTGGGAAATGAAAAACTTTAAAAACTTACTCTTCTGTGAAAGGGCAGACATAAACACAAAACAATAAAAATTGATTACTATGTATCTATCACCTAATATATGTCAGATATAGTACTGTGCACTGGATGGTGAATATGCAGCTTCGTCCAGGACATCCAGAATGACGTCCAGATCTTTAGCTGTCTGGTCTAATTAGCATATCATGCTTTTATTATATCTATTTAAAATAGATGCTTCACAAAGTGGATATACAGATGGCCAAGAGACATATGAAAAAATGCTCAGTCACTGATCATCAGAGAGATGCAAATTAAAACGATGAGGTATCATCTCACACCTGTCAGAATGGCTACTACAACAAATCCACAAATGACAAGTGCTGGCCAGCATGTGGAGAAAAGGGAATCCTAGTACACTGCTGGTGGGAATGCAGACTGGTGTGTAACCATTATGGAAAACAGCATGGCGTTTCCTCGAAAAATTAAATATGGAACTTTCATTTGACCCAGTGATCTCACTTCTAGGAATATATCCTAAGAAACCCGAAACACCAATCAGAAAGGATATATGCACCCCTATGTTCACAGCAGCACAATTTACAATAGCTGAGATCTGGAAACAGCCCAAGTGCTCATCAGTAGATGAGCTGTGGTACATTTATGCCATGGAATACTGTGCAGCAGTAAGAAAGAAGAATCTCTTACCCTTTGAGACAGCATGGAGGGACCTGGAGAGCATCATGCTAAGTGAAATCAGTCAGAGAAAGACAAGAATCACATGATCTCACTCATATGTGGAATCTAACTAACAAAATAAACTGATGAACAGAGTGGATCCAGAAACATGGAAGCATGGAACAGAGTGCAGAATCTCGGAGGGAAGGTAAGGGGGAGAGCAAGGAGGGAGGAGGAGGATGAGTGAGTGGGAGGTAATCAACTAAGGACTTTATATGCATGGCCCATGGACACAGACAATGGGGAGGTGAAGGGTGGAGGTGGGGGCGAGCTGGAGGGGGTCAATGGGGGAAGAAGGGGAACATACTAGTATGTAATACTTTCAACAATAATTTTTTTTTAAAAAAAGAATGGTATTTTTTAACTAAAATAAAGTAGGTACAGAACATTTTTTTGCTCAAATTTTAATACTGCTTTACATATTGTTTGTGAAACAATTCCTATTATGTTTATAACCAGAAATTTCAATTGATTACAGGTTTTTCACTTGTCAAATACAATTAATAATCTTGAGGGGAAAATACATCAAAGGCATATGTACAATTATAGAAGTTCTTATTATACATGTAGCATGGAGATACATTTATTTATTACTTTTTACATCTTCTAGAAGACATTCAATTCAAAACAAGATAAATAGTTTAATAAAACTGGTTGATAAACTTCTGGTGGCTGAGGTCCTTCATTTAATTTTTTGTGATAAGAAAATCCAAAATTATTAATATTGAATTTCTCATCATACATTCATCTAAAAAGACAGTAAATACAACTTGTAAAGATTGTAGATTGGTTAATGTAAGTGTTGTATAGCAGCTTATTATCTAATTAATCGACTGCTGGGGATATCTGCTAGAGAAGGAAAAATATTGTATTTATTTAGATCTGATAAAGAAACAAAATGAAAACAAAAATAAAAAATAGCTCCAAAGCTGTGTGATGCTATTTCTGGCCTAGCCCATTACATCCTGATAAACATTCTAAGTGTTTTCTTTTTCATAAAGGTAAAAATCTGAAAAGAAAGACACAATTGTGAATCCTTTTTCCCAAAATAGAGATTTTTAAAAAATATATACATACAATATATAGCTGAAATTATGCAAAACCAATAAACAAAGCGCCACAGTAGAGTAAGTGGGTGCAGCATATCGATTATAAAACGTCCCACAGCAGTTTGGGGGCTCCCCCCTCCCTTTACCTGTTTCATGATTTATCATCACACCTAAGTGTTACCAAGCCTGAAGTAAAGGCACTACTGACATCAGGTAGTGCAAAGATCTGTTATTTCTTCGACTAAAAATAAAATGCTCTATATGAGTAGATGAAAATGCAAAATGGCACATTTTTTTTCAACTCATTCCAGTGTCAAAGCTTAACCAAAACATCTCACTATACAAAAACGCAGCCTGGGAAGATTTTAGTGCAAATATGAGAATGGCATAATTTAAAGTTACTTAAATAAGGTACTGGAGGGTAGGGATTGTTCTTGGAGGTTTCCCTCGGGACAATCTATGTAACGACCTCTGGTGCAACGTCCTGTTGGAACTTAAAAATCAAGACGCCAAAAATAAGAGGTGAAAACTCACCTCTTAAGTATTTATTATTCTAACGTATACGGGGAAACTAAAAGGGCGATTTGTTGAAGTTCAAAATATTTTCTTAGATTTGTTGGTGGGGGTCAAAAATAACGTGAGTTGTCCAGAAGTCTGCACACATAATGCTGGTGTTCGGTTGCCCCGATGCTGGTGCGTCCGAGAAAGCCCAGTCCCGGATGTGAGGCTTCGTCAGAAGGTCTCGTCGTCGTTGCAGTTGGTTGCCCAGTGCCCGAACATCTCACAGATCTCACAGTACGGGCGCTCCTCGCTCCGACTGCCGTGGTGTGTGGAGTGAGGGGGGTCCTCCGACATTTGCGCCTGGGTGGGACAGTCCTCTGTGTCGTGGAGATCGAAGCAGTCACATATGTCACAGAAGAGGCGAGGTTTCTTCTTGGACTGTTTCTCCTGGTCGTCACTGCAAAGGTTCATGTGTACGATCAGAAACTCACATATTAACCAATGTCACCCCAACAGACTTAATAATGAAAACAGAAACTCATCTCTACCACTAGTAAAGGATAAAAAACAAGCAAGAGTTACGGCCAAGTCTGCAAACCTCAAGTGTAACTACTGCAATCCCTATTTAAAATGCTCACATCAGGCTGGCAGGTGTGGCTCAGTGGTTGAGTGTCGACCTAGGAACCAGGAGGTCATGGTTCCATTCCCAGTCAGGACATGCCCTGGTTGTGGGCTCACTCCCCAATGTGGCGTGTGCAGGAGGCAGCCAATCAATGATTCTCTCTCATCACTGATGTTTCTCTCTCTCTTCCCCTCTCCCTTTCTCTCTGAAACCAATAAAAATATACTTAAAAAAATACAATAAAATGTTCACATCAGCCCTGCTGGTGTGGCTCAGTGGGTGAGGGTCGACCCCCATGAACCAGGAAGCCACTGGTTCAATTCTGGATCAGGGCACATGCCCGGGGTTCCAGCTCCATCCCCAGTAGGGGGTGTGCAGGAGGCAGCCAACTGATGTTGTTTCTCTCATCAATGTTTCTTTTTCTTCAATAATTCTTTGTTGTTGAAAATATTACATATGTCCCCTTTTCCCCCCATTAACCCCCTCAGGCCACCCCCACCACCCCACTGGTTCTCTCCAGTGAGTCTCCCATTGATTATTCAGGAACTTTTTCTGTATTTTAGGTGCAATTCCAGTTTGGTCCTGGGAGCGTGTCCTTGCAGCATCTACTTACTCCACCGCCATATTTAATCTCCCATGTTATTTTTTCCCCTCTGTGTTTCTATCTTTCTATCCCTCTCCCTTCCTCTCTCTCTAAAAATCAATAAAAATATATTTTTAAAAATTTAAAAAGTAAATAAATAAAATGTTTACATTAAAGCCATTTCTAGTGTATATGTATCACTGTCTTGCCAGAGTGATGGGATGGATTCATGGCCAATCAGCCACAGGGCAACTGTCTCTCCAACCCACTGAGGAACCTAACTTTAAAAGCACCGTTTATTTAGATGGAACTGAACAGTACTGTCTCATATGAAATACCTGTCATAATTGTTTAGGTCATCGCCATTCCCATTAAGGGCCGCTTCTGACATCATTTCCACCTTCAGCTTGAGGTCTTGATTCTTCCTCTGAAGGTCCACTATTACTGAATTTAGGAAGTCAATCTAATTTGTTCAGGGAAAAGAAAAGAAACATGTATAAAATGTCTGAAATGTGTCCAGTGGACTGCCTATCAAGAAGTCACGGACGTAGACTCATGTCATGGCTGTGAGTGTGCTGGACATCACAGAGGGGCCAGCGGTGGCTGTTACTGAACCTATGCGTATGCTTTATATATTGATACACACACACACACACAACACTTCACAAAAAGCATAACAAGAGAGTTGTCTCATGGCACTGTAGAACCAATCCACAACGTATCATCTTTTGAAAAAGTACAGGGACATCCTCCTCACACCAGGCTCCCTGATGGGTTGTGGTGGGATGATGGTAAATGAGACTTCAGAGAAAAATGGAGAAGTTTTAAAGAGAAGGCTCAAGCTCCATTTCCACCGAGGAGACCCTTTGGCACATGCTCAGGAACAGGGTGGCGCTCAGGTACCCCAATTGGGAAAAGCAACTGTGCCAGGATTCACTGGGCAGTGGAATAACGAGATGATCATCAGGAGGAAGCACCCTTGTCCTAACATTTGCTTTCAAACCAAGGGCACTTTCCTTGAAAAACAAGAAGTTTCTTCCCTCTCCTACAAATAATAAAAAGCTCTCATATATTCTAAATAGCTGATGAGAAAAATCTCACTTTATAATTTTAAAAATGTGAGTGAGTGTATACACATACACAGGTAATTCAATTTTTAAAGAACTAGTTGTCCTCTTTCTCTTGCTGGGGCATGTTATGAAGTGAAGCTGGCAATCAGTAGCTTTGTGGTTCTCTGGAGAACATCCCTGCCAACACCGGAGGCAGACCCATTGAATCTATCCTCGCTTCTTAAACTGCATTTTCTAAGACTTTATCATATTAGGAGCTCTGTTTCGGGAAGAAGAAAACAGCACAACATGGATTTAGTACAGTGGGGAAACATACACACACACACACACACACACACACGTGCTCGCAAATTAGGAAACATAAAACAAACCATTTGCTGGTTGGAAGAAAATGTTGGCAGCAGCAGATGAAACAAATGGAAGCAGAAAGGAAAGGGGGAGAAAGAGAAAACACTGTTAATTAAAGTGGATGTTTATTACACATACACACTAAGCAGACAATGCTAAAGGGGGTAAGTTAGTAGTTTGCTGAATCCTTTCAGACAAATCAAAACTCCCTGAGCTTTTATTTAAAAATGAAAGATGGCTTTTGTTCCTGTGATTTTTGCGCAGGATAAATATACCCCAAGATATATTATTAAAATATATTATTAAAACTGAAGATGGATGCTTATTGTCTATGTCTCATTATATTTCCAAATAGAGAATACTTTGTTTCCATATAATCCCACATTTAAAATTAAGGCTGTTTTGTTAATTTTGGAAACATTTTTCGAGAACCCTGTCTTTGTAAGGTAGAGATAAGCCAGGAACTTTTTGACAGAGCAATTCTACTTCTAAAATTTACCCCAAAGAAATACTAGTATGTCTGAAAAATGGTAGATGTCCAAGACAATTCATTTCCGCATTGTTTACAATACACTTAGAAGATCAGAAACCTCCCAAATGGCATGCCAACAGACAGAACCAATTCCATTAAGTTCATCCATATAACGGAACACTAAACAGCTATAAAAGGGAGGTACAGAGGTTGAAAGGGCTCGTGACTCTCCAGGGAGAGGTGTCTGTGGAAGTCACTCTGACACACTGAGGCTGGCTCCCTGGGGCCTGCTGGAAGAGTAGGTATTGCTTAGGGGCGAGGCTGGGCTCTTCCAGGCTGGGCTAGGCTCTTCGGGGTGAGGTTCTGCTCTTCGGGACTGGCTACAGCTGTTCTAGTCTGGGCTCAGCTCTTCAGGGCTAGACGCCTCCCTTCCCTTCGGGACCGAGCTTTGGCTCTTTGGAGCTAGGCTCCGCCCTCTGGGACTGTCTTTGGCTATTCAGGATTAGGTTGGGGTCTTAGGGTCTAGGCTGGCTCTTCGGAACTAGGGTCAGCCCTTTGGGACCAGATTGGGCTATTAGGCCTTGGCTGGGTATTCCAGGCTGGTCCGTTAAAATCAAATTGACCTGGGTCATGGGGAAGCCCGGGTCTCTACACGATTGCCTCCAGGAAAGGACCCTTAAGTGAGCATACACAGCCTGGCAATCAGAGGTAAAAAGGGCTGCTGACTTGAGGGAGAGGTGCCTGTGGAAATCACTCTGACACACTGAGGCTGGCTTCCTTGGGCCTGCTGGGAGAATAGGTATTGCTTAGGGGCTAGGCTCAGCATTGTGGGGCAAGGTTCTGCGAAAAAAAAAAAAAGAAAAAGAAGAAAGAAAGGAAGTACAGATCAGTTTACGTAATATGCCACCATGTACGTTAAAAGGGAAAGAAAAAAGACTGTATTAGTCTTGGCTTATATTTACATTTTTTTAAATCCCTGAAAAGACTTTTTTAAAGACACCAATTGGGTGGTTACCTGATTGGAGAGCTGGGAACTGACCAGAGAGAAAGGTTTGGAGGGAGATGTGTTGCTGAACATATTTTTAATATTGCTTAATGTTTAGATCATATGAATGCACTACCTGTTCAAAAGATTAAATGCTTTTTTAAAATAGCAGGTAAGCAAACTAAAGGAAGGAAGGAGCAGTACCTGACTCTCCTGGGCTCTTTCGTCCTCTTCCGCCTGAGTATCAGTATTACCTTATATAAAAAAAATAAATAAATGGAGGGGGATGTTTAAAAAACCACAATCTTTTTTCCTTGTGATTGCACTGAAAATCATTCTCTGTGGAATTCCCAGATGCGTCTCTCAGTACACACTCATGAGTTCCTGTCCCGTAGCCGGACCCCTGAGGGACCTGCGCCGGCGCTGGCCCCACTCCTCCAGCGTTCTCTCTTGGGCTGGCTCACTGCTGGGCAAGAATGGCCATCACATCCACCTGAATTTAGAGGAGCGAGGGACCATCTCTGCTCTCCCTCACTGTGTACCTTCAGAACCCACGCTGTACTGGGATGGCAGCCAGCATCTACCAGCTTATGCTTCTACCCACACTCAAGACCGGGGGGAAGGCCCAGCAGTGGGGACACCAGGCACGCCCCTTCGCATGGGGCCTGGGTGATGCCGAGCCCTCGTCTGACTAAAGGGTGGGAGAGCCAAGGAGGAAAGGGCCACGTCGGGGAGCAGTGCATCTGGCCCAGAAACGGCTCCTTTGCAGGGAGCAGTGGGGTGGGGGAGAGGCACCCCGGTCATCATTTTACCTGAGGAGCTGCTGAGCTGCCTCTTGTTTTCCTTGAGTTGAAGCTCCAAGTTCTTTACCTTGAGCTCGAGCTTCACCTTGTCAGACTCAAGAGACTGGACAACTGAATGCAAGGACTTGGCAGAGGCGTTTTCTCCCCTGAGCACCGTGACCTGCAACACAGCGCGCGGCTTAGGCGTGGGAACAGAACGGGGCGGCGTGAACGTTCGCCCTGGAAGGTACTCTACCTCGTTCCTCAGCTTCTCCAGCTCGGCATCCTTCTCCGTGAGTAAGGCACTAGTGATGCTGATGGACTTCTGCAAGGAGGCTTTTTCCTCATCTGCGTCTTTTATCAACTGGGATTCTCTAAAAGACCAAAGAGTTAAAAATTCCAGAAATCAGCTGAGAGAGTGATCAGTGTATGACTGTCCTAGAACACACACACAATTAACCCGAGTTAATGTAAAGAAAAAGTGCATCCCAGGGGGTTTGTAGAGGGAGAAGGCTATTATGCTTCCAAATTTTACTTACTGTGAGGGGAGGAAAAGTTCACTATGCACAGACATGCTTGAATCTGCCTATCATTGTATCCATTTGAGTTTAAAGAAACAGTAACTTTGGAAGACTTACGATTATAAAAACAAAAACAAAAAAAAAAGACTTGCACCCCCGAAGAATTCTTCTAAATATCGAACCCCAGCTGAATTCGATTATTTCTTGAATAAACTACTACCAAGCAATACCAACAATTAAAATACACACATGCAAAGCGATTATACAAGGTCATGCAGAGCAGTTTTATGCTGGAAGTATCGGTTGGTTCTCACTAATTTCAGTAACTTGTAGCAAGTTCCAGGAATGAGTTTTTGAGACCTAATGGGCCAAACAGTAGCAAATAGTACCACTACTATTCGGGCTGCAGGAGTCTTCCTCTTCCTCCGTGGAACCTGAAGAGGACATTAAATTGCTCGTAGAAATGACAGGTAATTACATAAAGGCCAGAGCAGACATGTTAAAGTGGAGCTCCGGGGATAGAATGCACACGTGGCGACATCGGGAGGAAGGGCCAGCACTGGGTTACTGTCCTCAGCCTGACTCGGCTGCGATCAGCGGAGGGGGGACCAGGCCTGGGAAGTAAGGGAAACACCTGTCGTGGAGGGTGTGGGAAAAGAAAGGGAACGATGAAGGGAAGACCAGGAGGGAGGGGGCAAGACACAATAGACACAACCCAGAAGGGCCGGCTACTATGTGTTTGTGTGTGTGCACATTTAGATTTTTGTTGAGAAATTACATGCATTCGAGAGTGCCACGGTCACAGTCACCAGGGAGGTCAGACTGAGCACGGTCACAGATTGGGAGAAACTGAGAGTGCCACGGTCACAGTCACCAGGGAGGAGGTCAGACTGAGCACGGTCACAGATTGGGAGAAACTAACCCCTTGGTGACAACTGGATGCGGTGTGATGTGTAGGCTGGACCCTGGAGGAGAAAAAGGACGTTCGTGGAAAGGCTGGGGGATCTGAGTAAGGTCAGGGGTCTAGCTGAGAGTGTGTGCATGTCACTTTCTAGGTTTTGGTCAATGTACCAGGGGATGGACCATGTCCACGTGAAGGGACTGGATGGGGGGGCGCACGTGGGAGTACTCGGAACGACCCTGGCAACTCTTCTGTGAAACTCTAGTTTTAATTTTTTTTAAAAAAAATTTTTTAAATTATATGCAGTGTGAAATGAGGAAAAAGACCTGGAATCACAATAATAGTTTGGAAAAAGACAAAACTGGAGAGAATTTTTCCTAGCTAGCCCTCAGGCCGGTGGACACATCACTCATGGAGCTAATCCTCAGTGAGAACTCATAACTTAGGCAACAGGCCAAGTTACTCCCGGTTCCGCTGGGAAGTAACTGGGTGAGTGTGGAGCGTGTCGTGGTTCGGTCTGTTTCAGAGCCAACGGGAAGGACTGAAAGCTGAGGCCCAGGTTAGAAATGGAAGAATGTACATGTCTGGTTAGTGAGACCCAAGATATCCGGCACACGAATTACAGAATTCTCATGATTTATGGTAGATTCTACACAAAGATAAAATATTAAGTGTATTGATCTCATTGTGTGGCTGACACTCATACCCCGGAATGATAAGTAGTAAGAAAAGAATTTGAGACTTACAAACATTCCTGGAATTCAATATCCGAGCACTATCTGTACACTGAAACGGGGTGAGCAGCGGTGACGCTGAATTACTGAGGGGCACCTTGCTAGGAAATAGGATCTTGCTCGGATTAAAACAAAACAACGATTTTAACGGGAGGAACGTACGAACCCTCCTTCCCCCTGGAAAGTAAGTATCTGACACGATCCAAAGATTCAATAAAGCTCAGACTCCTTAGGCCTCTAGCAAACTGACTTGGTGGTTTACTCTATAGTAACACCTATTTCCAGAGCGTCACTTGTTAGAAAACCAACTCAAATCTGAACATCATTTGAAATGTTTTTTAAAAAAAAAAAAAAAAAAAAGAGGATTTGGCGATTACTGAGCAGACTTGGATTCTTCCATCATAGGAACTCTAGTTAGCAAAGACGTCACCGATTCTTGGTGTTGGGGCCCACCAGCCGGTGGGAGGAGGAAGGCACAGTATCTTGATCTGCTCATCCTCACATACACACAGCCTCTGAGCAAGGCCGCTTTAGAAGGAGAGGGCAAGCAGAACGCTTGCTCCTTGTACAGTTATCAAAAGATTCATGGTTGAGGAAGGGACCGAACTTGTGACAAATGGCAGGACAAACAGCTGTTAGCAGCTCATCGTTGGGGCAGATCCTCACTGCTGGCTTCCTTCACTATTTCGAAGCCCCAACCCCACTGTGCAGACCGAGAGAGGCTGAGTTAAACCATTTAGCCAGCATCACTGACCTCTGCATCACAAATCACACCGGCAGGCGGGCCCGTGTTCCCTCAAGCCATGCTGACTGGGATGACTTGGTGTTACTCAAATGTCAAATAGGGAAGATAAGCAGAATACGAAGGAAGGGCCAGAGGGGCCCGAAATCTTTCCTCCAAGGGAACATACTAGCCAGATTCTTTCCTTACTACTTGCACAAGAAATAAATTCTAGCAGTAAAGCAAATACCTTAACGTGTAACTGGGCAAGCTTTAAAAATGCAAGATAACAAGAACCAAATATTAGAAACATGAAGAGAAATGCAAATCAGTCAGGAAAAGTTTGCACTGCAATTCTTTGCTTTAAAAAAAAAAGATAATGTGTGTGTGAGTGTGTGTGCATATACTGCTGAGAATATTTTACAAAACAAAAGCAAGACACAGAGGGACAAAGGCAGCCAAAAATATATATACGACCATTTGGTTTACTAAAAATATATGAAATTTATTTATTATAATGTGGATAGACTTTCTTTAGTCTTACCATGAAAGACACACAGATATAGCAAAGGAAGCAAGAGTAGGAAGGGAAGAGAGAGGAGTGAAGTGAGCATTGTAAGCAGCGACAGCTCGGAGACAGTCAGACAGTCAGCCACCCACAGTGAGCAGCACAGGACTCTGCAGAATTTGTCGAGGGAACTGTCGACCGGTTTCCAGCCCTGACGGCAATCTGTCATTTACACTAACAGAATTAATTCTGCCTCCAACAAGTCCACGTCTAAGATTTTGGCTCTCAAGTCCCTTCTTTGACATCAAAAAGCCTGGAGGGAGGGAGGGAAGCCAAACAAGTTCTCCCATCTGCTTGCAGACCTCAGGGGTCAGAAGACCCACCTCCCCACTCGGTCAGTTACGGCAAGTCAAGTTCGGCTCTGCCATCTCTCTCAGACATCTTGGAACCTGTTTTGAAGGAGGTCTGCCTAACGTGGAAACCAGTTTTCCAAAGAAATAATTACATTTTTAAAAGATATTTATATATATTTTTATTGATTTCAGAGAGGAAGGGTAGAGGGAGAAACATCAATGATGAGAATCATTGATCAGCTAGCTGCCTCCTACACACCGCCCCCTCCCCGCCACTGGGGATGAAGCCCACAACCTGGGCATGTTCCCTGACTGAGAATTGAACCATGACCTCCTGGTTTATAGGTTGATGCTCAACCACTGAGCCACACTGGCTGGGCAATGATTACATTCTTTAGAGGAAAATCTTGACTACATATTGCTTGCAATTCAATGTTTAGATACCAAAAAACTGTGGCAATACAGAAGGATGTTACTACTTTCTTTTTTAAAAATTTATCTTTATTATTGAAAGTATTACAGATGTCCCCTTTTTGTTACTAATTTCTTCACGAAAAGCAGCTTCATCCTACAGTCAGGAGTAAGTACTGCACTTCAATACAATGACTTCAGTGTAATGAAGGCAAGTCTATGCTTGCTTATGTCTATTCAATGGTCACTTCCAAATTAAACTGTCGACTAAGATCTCTATTTTTGTTTCAACAACTACAACTCAAATAACTTTATGATTTAAGTACTTTCCAGACTTTTGAAGTAAGAGCAGATCAAATTCTTTTTAGTACTCTATGCTAAATTTACTTGACTATGATACACATAGACCTATATACAAATCCTTTATCAAACTGACTTTAGAAGGTGTTTAGGGGTTCAAATTATTAGCTCAAATATATACTTGCTTTCAGATTTCTGAAACAGACATAACTTTCCATGAGGGTTAATAAACAATTTAACAAAAAAAAAAAGAGAGAGAGAGAGAGAGAGAGGAAAAAAAGGTGTAGCCCGGCCGGTATGGCTCAGTGGTTGAGCCTCTACCTATGAACCAGAGGTCACAGTTCAATTTCTGGTCAGGGCACATGCCTGGGTTGCGGGCTAGATCCCCAGTAGGGGGCGTGCAGGAAGCAGCCGATCAATGATTCTTTCTCATCATTGGTGTTTTCTCTCTCCCTCTTTCTTTTCCTCACTGAAATCAATAAAAAATATATTTTAAAAAAATAGTTGTAAATATGAAAACATAGATTTCATATTTTTTTCACTCCCAGAAAAATTATCATTTTTATCTGCATTTACTGATAACAAGAGTGATTTTTAAGAGACTTTCTCCTAAACATATCCAGCACTGAAAACAGGAGCAGAGATGGTGAAATAGGAAGATAGGGATGTTCCACCTTTTGAAGCCACGAAAAAAGTCAACGCCCAATCACATTTTAAAAAAAATATATTTTTTATTGATTTCAGAGAGGAAGGGAGAGAGAGAGATAGAAACATCAATGATGAGAGAGAATCATTGATTGGCTGCCTCCTGAATGCACCACAACCAAGCCCACAACCCAGGCATGTGCCCTTGACCAGAATTGAACCACAGGCCGACACTCTATCCACTGAGCCAAACCAGCTAGGGCCCCAATCACATTTTGAAAGACATGTGGTATGGACGGACAAAGCACAGCATCTTTCTTTTAAAAATGAATAATAGTACGTGTACAGTGAGACAAGAACCAGAATAAAAATCTGAGGATCTGTGTCTTACACCTGCATCTGAGCTCTTGGCCAAGGTGCCTGACTCTTCAGGCTGGCACTTCATCCTTTTTTTTTTTTTTTTAGTTTATCTTTGCTGTTGAGGTTTCATCATTTTTAAATGCACGCCTCACCATATACTTCAGTGGGTTGTTCTGAGATTACAGACTTGAGAATTACCAACTGCTACGTCAATGCAAGGGGACATGCCAGGGCTTACATCAGCCCGCTTTTATTTGTCCGCTGGCCAGGATGTCACAGGAAGAGCCCTATGAACTTTTTCACCTGACCTAGATAACTGCGGACATGAGCTGCTGCTGCTGCTTCTTTTTTAAAATTTATCTTTATGGCTGAGAGTATTACAGATCTCCCCCACAAAGTTCTTTTTAAAGAAACAAAGCCTTGTGGATGTAAAAATAAACACCTGAGGCCCACATGGGCGGGGCTGTGCCTGCACGCAGAAGCTGGGCTAAGGTAGGTCAGCCTGGTCACCATGCTCACGCATGGTCACCTGGAGGACACCCGGCGGGGCCAGGGGCGTGGCGGTGCCGAAACACGTGCATTCTGGTGTGAAACTTTAACAAAGAATGAATCTAATTAGAGAAGGAAAGGACGAATGGCACCCCTGGACCAAGGCCCAACATCCTTTAGGATGTAGCTTATGGAACTCAGATATCTTATGGGCGAAGTGCAGCCCTCAATCCCTCAGCAGGTTTGCGGAGCGGGCAGGAGGGGCACTGCAGTGTAAATAGCACCCATGGGCAGCTGCCTGGGCAGGGGAGCCCCTCGGCCCTGACAAGTAAGAGAATACTTTGCAAGAACATGGAGAATTCTTGTTTTTCTACTTTATTTCATTTTTTTTTAATTTCTCTAGACACAAACTGCACATTTTAAAAGAGCAGACAGGCTGTCAGGATGCATAAAAGCACTAAGCTTCTAAATGACTATTTCTGTGGGCCTGTGTATCCTTACTCAAAAGGACTGGAAGGCTTTCACTTGAATACTGTGTGATTATCATGAATAAAATGACAAAGCTCTTTTTTCTGAAAATACATGGAAACATTTATAATTATGTTACCCGTTATTATTGAAAAATTAAAATTTTTACATCATGGAAATCAGTGTTTATAGGCCGATCAATTACTCCCTGTAAAGTGATAGCATTTTCTAGTTACTGAAACTAGGAGGGAGCAGCAGTATCATACGAGACAATCTGCTTTTAGAAAACTTCCAAACAAATGCAACTGAACGTGACTTCAACTGCAGCTGTTCTTTGTTCTAGGAATGAAGACTGAGACTTTGGCAAATGAGTTTTCATCATTTGTCAATGGTGAGTACTGAGCTATCAGGATGCAATTTTCTGAATGAGAAGGTCGCACACTTTCTATACGTCACCGCACACATCACCTTCTAACGTTTTCCTTATTAAACTCGCACACTCACACACATGCCAATGATAAACAGAAAAAGAAGACCTACCTCTTTTTCATTTCTAACAACTGATTGTTGAGCACAGATCTCTCCTCTTCCACCTGGAAAAAAGCACATACATGGAAGTTCAGTTCCTAACGAGCCAGCAGGGAGGCCTAGTTCTCATGCCCCGGGTTCCATTCCCAGGCCCCAGGCAGTGAGAGCAGCTGGCACCATATCACAGGATGTACAGCTATTTGTTTATAAACCATGTATGACCTGACTGACTCCCTTTCCTCACGGACTCGAGAATTAAAACTATTAATCAACAGCTGGTTTGCTCAGTGGTCAAGGGCACATACCTGGGTTGCAGGATCCCTGCCCGGGTTGGAGTGCATGCGACAGGCAACCGATGGAGTGTCTCTCTCTCATCAATGTTTCTCTCTCTTTCCCCCTCCCTCCTTCCCTTCCACTCACTCAAAGAAAATTGATGGAAAAAAATATCCTCGAGTGAGGATTTACAAAACAAAACAAAGTATTAAACAACATCTGAACAGTAAAGGGGCATAAACCTTAGACCAGTGATGGCGAACCTATGACACACGTGTCAGAGGTGACGCTCGAACTCCATTTTTTTGGTTGATTTTTCTTTGTTAAATGGCATTTAAATATATAAAATAAATATCAAAAATATAAGTCTTTGTTTTACTATGGTTGCAAATATCAAAAAATTTCTATATGTGACACGGCACCAGAGTTAAATTAGGGTTTTTCAAAACGCTGACACGCCGAGCTCAAAAGGTTCGCCATCGCTGCCTCAGACATTCAATAAATGTTAACGGATGAGTGAAAATGTCATGAACATTCTGGTTCCTTTCCTGAAACAACAGAGGCTGAATGTCACCGACTCAGGGAGGGAAGGAACAGGTCATCTGCTCTCTGTGGGCCTTGTTTTATGCTTGCTCTATCTCAAGCCTTCGTTTCTTGCCTATAAAATACAAAGGTTTCTAAAGAATCAAGTCATAAACAGAAAGAAAGACAGAGGGAACCCTCTGGTGTAAAGAAGAGTGACGATCTCAGCCAGTATGGGTCAGTGGTTGAGCATCAACTTATGAACCAGGAGGTCAGGGTTCCATTCCTGATCAGGGCACATGCCCGGGTTTCAGGCTCGATCCCCAGTAGGGGGTGTGCAGAGGCAGCCAGTCAATGATTCTCTCTCATCACTGATGTTTCTAGCTCTCTCTCCTTCTCCCTTCCTCTCTGAAATGAATAAAAATTAATTTAAAAGTTATATTTAAGCCCTAACCAGTTTGGCTCAGTGGATAGAGCATCAGCCTGCGGACTGAAAGGTCCCAGGTTCGATTCCGGTCAAGGGCATGTACCTAGGTTGCGGGCACATCCCCAGTGGGAGATGTGCAGGAGGCAGCTGATCGATGTTTCTCTCTCATCGATGTTTCTAATCAATATAATATATATATATTTTTTAAAAAGTTATATTTTAAAAAAAAGAGAGACAGAGATTCTGTGGTCCAGCTTCACTCAGCCCCACTTGCCCAGAAATCCCTGAGCCCACATGAAAATTGTGATGGTTGATGATCACCATTTCTCCAAAATAAAACATGGCAAACTAAAAATAGCATTCCCTTCCCAAGCATTCATGTTTGGTAATTCAGGTTTGTTTAAGAGGCAGGCAATCAACTAATGCATCAACTTATTTATTTATTTTTAAATTCTTATTTATTAATTTGAAAGAGAGAGAGAGAGACAGAGAGAGACAGAGAGGGGAAAAGAGAGACAGAAACATCGATCTTACTGATGCATTCATTGGTTGATTCTTGTATGTGCCCTGACTGGGGTTTGAACCTGCAACCTCGGCATATTGGGATGACATTCTAACCAACTGAGCTGCCGGCCAGAGCCCATTCGTGACTCAGTTTAGATGATAACCCCGTGTAATGTTTTTTATATGCACCAGATGCTATAACCAAGAACTGTGGATGAAATACTGGTATTGAGTCTCTAATCCTATCCAGTTGTCACAGGCAAACTGTAACCTCGTTCTGCAAATAACCAGGGGAAATCAGCACAGTTCCCATAGTGACAGCCGAGTGCATCTGCAATCCTTACAAAGGAAAAGAGGTATGAGGGTTGGGAATGATAAATCAGACATTTCAGAAGTGACTGCCTAAGATGACTATTGGAACAGAACTCACAGTAAGATGGTTATTTTTAGTATTCCCCATGAAAAGAAAGAATGCTCTGCATGCTCTCCATTCCTCCTGAGACCACGTGACCCCCCTGAATTCACACCCTGTGCTTCCACCGTCCACACATAGCAAGTGCCCCACTCCGTTAAAGATTGGGCTTTTGCCTGGCCAGTGTGGCTCAGTGCTTGAGTGTCGATCTATGAACCAGGAGGTCACAGTTCAATTCCCAGTCATGACACATGCCCGGTTGCACACTCTATCCCCAGTAGGGGTGTGCAGGAAGCAGCTGATCAATGATTCTCTCTCATCATTGATGTTTCTATCTCTCTCTCCCCCTCTCCCTTCCTCCTGAAATCAATAAAAAGAAATTTTTTAAAAAAAGATCAGGCTTTTGGCAGCACAACTATCTGCAACAAAGCTTTGGACTGGACGTGTGAGGAAGTCCAAGGACATCTCAATGTCTCTACACCCCCTGAAAGACAGGACAGGACATGAAGCCCTGGCTAAACACAACACACTCATTTCATCCCACTCCTGCCTGGTTCCACAACTCCTGCTGTCCCGCGGCCCGTGTGGGGAGAGAAGAGTAGAAACAACCACAACATGGAGCTCTGAGTGCTCCACGTAAGACAACAGTGGCATCTGTGACAGGAACACAAAGAAGGAGCCGAGAGCTCTGAGCTGAGAGGCGACGAACTTTAGGGTGGGCTTCTGACAATGAGGAGAGGCTCACCACATGGGGAGGGAGAAGGGATGTCACGGCAGAGCCGTGAATGGAGATGACCAGGTACAGCAGGAGATGCAGCGAAAAAAGAGCGGAAGGAGCGGAAGAAGTTACGAGGGGAGCGTTGAGAATGCAGGTGGCGGTGCCAGGTGCTCAGAGAGGGATTGAAGGCACGATCGGTGGCACCACTTGGTAAGCGATGACTCAGGCACGAGTCACCTCGATGCAAAGAGCAGCATGCAGGGGGCTGGGAGGAAGAGGGGAGGTAGAAGACAGAGGCAGAAAACAGAACACTCTTTTTTAAAATTTGAAAAGAAGGAAGAATTGGGGTTGTAAGTGTGAAACCGCACAGCAAGATTTAGAACTGCTTTCAAGGAAATGGGATTTCTCAGCCCACGGGGGATCTGAATGGAAAACTAGTGGTAGCAACTACAGGCAGCATGCAGACATCAGGAGGGACAGGTGACAAGCTGAATGGAGAAAGGAGACATAAAACACCTGAAGCAAAGGGACAGACAAAATGTGGTCCGTCCACCCAATAAAATACTATTCGGCCACGAAAAGGAACGAAGCACTGACACCTTCCACATCCTGCATGAACCTCGAGAGCACGATGCTGAGAAGCCAGACACAGACAGACACATGCTGTATGATGCCATTTATGGGAAATATCAAGAATAAGCAGCCCCGGCCGATTTGGCTCAGTGGTTAGGGCGTCGGCCCTCAGCCCGAAGGGCTCCAGGTTCAATTCCTGGTCAAGGGCACGTGCCTTGGTTGCAGGTTCCCCAGGGCCAGTCAAGGCGTGAGTGGGAGGCAACCAATCGATGTCTCTCTCTCACATTGATGTTTCTCTCTCTCTCTCTCTCTCTCTCTCTCTCTCTCTCTCTCCGCCCCCTCCTCTCCCCCTTCCACTTGATCTAGAAATCAATGGAAAAAATATCCTTGGGTGAGGATTAAAAATCATCATCAAATCCATAGAGACAAAATTCACCAAGTGGGGAGGGAGAAGAGATTAGTGTTGCCAGGGGCTGGAAGAGGAATGGGGAGTGACTGCTTACACGGGGGCAGGGTCTCCGTTTGAGGTGATGAAGCTGTTCTGGACCAGCACAACACTGTGAATGGACTACATGCCACTGAACTGTACACTATAAAATGGTACAGCAGTGAATTTATGTCCTTCGCAAGTGACCTCACTTTTGAGCCTCCGCTTCCTCGAATACAAAGTAACCCACTGTCTCAGAGGTGTGCTGTGACGATTCTGTGAAATGTGCACAGTAGTCCGCTCACGTGATGTGCAGTGAGTTTTGGAGCCGCTAAGTAAGGGAGCCAGGATAATTCAGATCCTACCCCGTGTCAATCTAGTCTTCACTGTATTAATTTTTAGAATGAAACACTAAATATTTTTATTAGTACTACATTGAAAAGTCTTTTTTTTTTAAATAGGGTTTCTGCCAAACACTGGCTCTGTAGTATATTTCTGAACATAGTTGATCAATAGTTTGGAAACGTAAGAGAGTAAAAATTTGTAATTTCACATAAGTAAAAGTGCTCTAGGTTCCCAGAGGTCATACAGTCAGAGGAATAAGCCAGTGAATGCACCAGCCTTCTTTAGACTAAGGTTTCTTCGAAGGTATTTTAAATGGGTGCTTCTTGCCACTCTTCTGAAATATGTACACACACACACACACGTCAATATGTAAAACTGCAGATCTATATCAAGGGAAGAGTATCTGTACTCTTCTTGGTGATCAATGTTGTTAACAACCTCGAGCATCGAAGCCTATGATGCTTTACTCACACCCCTGGTCTCTCCTGAGCAAAACCTAGAAAACGGCAAAGGGCATAGCAGCCTCAGTCCTTACAGGGAAGTCATTTTCTTAGCTGCTCCTTTGCAGGTGCTGTTTCCTAACACCCTTCAACGTCACTGACTTTCAAATGTTTAGTCACAAAACCTTTTCGAAAGGAAGGTAGGTCAGACCCCAACATGCAGAAGAGGAAGAGCTGGGGGAGAGGAGCCCCGAAAGCCTCCCGAGGCACTGCGACGGCCCCTACGGAGTCCCCTCTGGATCTGGGTGACAGACACAGAAATGTAATCAATGGCCTGCGAAGGTCAGGACATGAGACGAGAGGATGACCTCTGGGTGTTCCTCCCACTTACGGAACCCGGTCCCCCCTCCCCCTGCCCAGACAAGTTCAACAGAAGATGAAGGAGATGGGAACAGACGCGGCACTGAGCTGAGGGCCTTCCCTGGCCAATCTGCACAGACTCACCGACCTCAGAGCTACCCAGTGCTTCAGACGCCGGGGCTGCACCAGGGAAGAAAACCTCTCCTGGGTTCCTACTTCTCACGAACGCCAGCTTCTCGTGCACCGATCGAAGGCGAGCACACCCCCCTCTGTAAGCAGCCCGCTCCGATTCTGTCCTGGCCCAAATCAGAAGACGACAAATGGCTCCTGACACCATTAGCTGAACGAGGCTGAGCAAGTTACCATCTTCTCTGTGTTCCTGTTTCCCCTCTTACGAATGGGTTCATGACAGTGCCACTCCTAGCATCACTGTGCAGATGAGTGAGATGACAGCTGTCACTTATTTGTGCCTGTCACATGGGAGGACTCAACAGAGGAGAGAGACCATCGCCAACAGCACCGTGGTCCTCCCAGAAGCTGGAGAGATGCGGCATCCCTTTTGTGGAAAGCTATAATGGAAACTTTAAAAGTCTGAGTTCAACTCTCCAAAGACTTTTTTTAAAATATTTTTTTATTGATTTCAGAAAGGAAGGGAGAGAGAGAGAGAGAGAGAGAGAGAGAGAGAGAGAGAGAAACATCAATGATGAGAGAGAATCATTGATTGGCTGCCTCCTGCATGCCCCCTACTGGGGATCGAGCCCACAACCTGGGCATGTGCCCTTGACTGGAATCGAACTTGGGACCCTTCAGTCCGCAGGCTGATGCTCTATCCACTGAGCCAAACCAGCTAGAGCTCTCCAAAGACTTTAAAAGTCTGAGCTCAACATCGCCATAGACTGCACCATGTCCGCAGATACGCTACACACTTACCCCAAACTACTCCACCCCATGAGAATGAATGTTTGCAAAGCATGCTGGGAAAATTTTTCCCCTTGACGGGCAGAGCCAGAGTTACTACACAGTGATGTTCCCTCCGCGATGCCTCTTTGAGCTTCGGCTCTGACATGAGGTGTGACTAACAACCGAGCACTTGGATCTGGCTGCTAAAGAATAAAGAGCAGAAAATGGCATTCTTTAAAGTCAGGTTGGTTTCAGTGTCTAAAAAACTTGCCAGAAACCTGTGGGATTTAAATACAGGAGCAAACGGGCTGTGGCCAGTGTTCGTTCTGGGTGTAACGCACCTCCTGCACACCAATGCACAGGAGTGCACACATACACGTGGTTCCAATAGGAATGTCTGTTCAATGTCTTAAAATTTAAAGTGAAGCAGAGTTCTATTTAGAAACAGCTGCCAAGCATCACACCAAAACCGTATTCTTGGAATCTGTTCTCTTAAAGCCAATTTTGATGAAAGAAAAAACAAAATCTTAGAGAAAATCATTTTAAAAGTGTAGTAGGAAGAAGATACTGTCCTGTCCATGTAAACGCATTGCTATAAGATCAGCTAATAATGATCTTAATTTCTAGTTGCTTGCAAGTTCCCAGTGTTGGTGTGCTGTGTGTAAGGACCTGTCAGTGACTCCTACCCTAAGCCCCACAGCACAGCACACTCGGAAACACGGAGACACGTAACACAGGCGGCGTGACATCCCAGTAGGAAGGACCCAGCCACATGGAGCTCATCTGGAGTTGCCTCTAAGCGCCCTGCCGGCAGCAGCAGGCATCGGCGAGTCCGAGACAGGGACGCCCACCCGAGGCCCACTGACCTTCTGATGACTCGTGACTTCGTCCCTGCTTCGCCCCAGCTCCTCGGCAAGTTTCACGTTCTCCGCTTTCAGTGCTGAAAGCTGCTGGGACTTCTGAGCAGCTGCCTGCTTCAGGGTTTCTCTGCAAGGACAGTGGGTGCAGGGTTACCATAGAAACAAGACAGGCACGGAAACTGTGGGAGCCGACCAGCTTCACAGCACTGAGGAAAATATATCTGGGTCACGTGCCCGATAGGATCTATAATAACAGGAGGCAGTGTTATCTCCACGCAGGAGGGGCTACATGGCTCTAACCTCTCCGGAGGAGGATTGCCACCCACGGTTATTACATTTTTTAAAAAATTGAATAAATTCTACATCCAGCCTTTCGCCACCCACATTTACCTTACTTCTAAACACGCCATACAAAACGCAACGTTACTATCAAATAAATGACAAGAGAAATGGTCAGTGCTCCTCTTGTCTTCAGGACTATATCCATTAGGAAGTCATACTAAAACCTACTTATGTTGACAAAGGGATTTACTTTGCCGCCAAGGTACTCTGTCCTAACTGCATTAAGTCTGTAATCTTTTTCTTTTATTGTTGGGTGTTTTTTTTTTGCTGGCAGAAATAAAAATCTAATGGTCTCATTTGTCGATATCTGTCAGAATCAAGTGCTGGCCTGAATCTCAGTATTTTTTTTTGGCCAACTAGAGGTGTAATCCCAAAGGAAATGTAGTTTTCTAGTTATATAACAGGTGTTTTTATTTGGACTATATTCTTTCTGTAATGCTAATCTGTAATTAAAGGAAATAAATGTAATAGCCTGCTAACCTATCTTGTGAATATCAGCATATAAAACACTAGAGGCCTTGTGCATGAAATTCGTGCACAGGGTAGGGGGGTGTCCCTCAGCCCGACCTGCACCCTTTCTAATTTGGGACCCCTCGGGGGATGTCAGACTGCTGGTTTATCCCTCTCACTATCCGGGACTGCCAGCTCCTAACCACTCGCCTGCCTGCCTGCCTGATTGCCTCTAACTGCTTCTGCCTGCTAGCCTGATCACTCCCTAACTGCTCCCCTGCCGACCTGATGATGCCTAACTGCTCCCCTGCTGGCCTGATCGCCTCCAACTGCCCTTCCCTGCTGACCCGATCACCTACAAATGCCCTCCCCTGCCTGCCAGCCTAATTGCTCACAACTGTCCTCCCCTGCCACGATCCACCTCATCCTAGGATGAGCAGGGCCTGGCTGGTGTGACTCAATGGTTGAGCATCAACCTATGAACCAGACGGTCAGGGTTCGATGCCCGGTCAGGGCACATGGCCAGTTGCAGGCTCAAGCCCCAGTAGGGGGTATGCAGGAGGCAGCCGATAAATGATTCTCTCTCATCATTAATGTTTCTGTCTCTCTTTCCCTTTCCCTTCCTCTCTGAAATCAATAAAAATCTATTTAAAAAACAACAACACAAAAAAACTTGAGCTGGCTAACTCTATTTACTAAGCATCTTTCCAAGGTTAAAATTAATCCAAAATATACCTCCCGAGTTGTTAACCTCCCTACATGGACATTCCAAATATTTTATTTGATCACTACATTGTGGTTTTATGCCATCGCAGGTTTTGATACAATTATGAATCTTGAGTCTGTGCTGGCTACACTCCATTTAGCAAGCTGCCATACATGGCTGAATTCTGAGTCCAGTCATCTGGGTATAAATCCATCCGCTGACGCATGAACACATCTATTTTTAACTTCAATTGTCTAATGGGTGGCGGTGCTTGGCATCTCAGTTTTCTAGATTTTTAGTTCTCCATCCACCTACAATATGCACACTGGGCTGGCCTCGTGAAGATTTAGGGGAATAAATCTACAAAGCAATTCTCTTATTAGCACATTAAATTTGTTGTCTTACAGAGATATTTATTTAGCAAGTGAAGGAAAACTGAGACAGAGGGAATTTTAGCCTCAGGTAATTAGTCATTCAAAACCTAGGAGGCTTGCCCTAGCCGATTTGGCTCAGTGAATAGAGCATTGGCCTGCGAACTGGAGTGTCCAGGGTTCAATTCTGGTCAAGGGCACATGCCTGGGTTGTGGGCTCGATCCCCAGTAGGGGGCATGCAGGAGGCAGCCAATCAATGATTCTTTCTCATCATTGATTTTTCTATCTCTCTCTCTCCCTTACTCTCCAAAATCAACAAAAATATGAAGGAAAACTGAGACAGAGGGAATTTTAGCCTCAGGTAATTAGTCATTCAAAACCTAGGAGGCTTGCCCTAGCCGATTTGGCTCAGTGAATAGAGCATTGGCCTGCGAACTGGAGTGTCCAGGGTTCGATTCTGGTCAAGGGCACATGCCTGGGTTGTGGGCTCGATCCCCAGTAGGGGGCATGCAGGAGGCAGCCAATCAATGATTCTTTCTCATCATTGATTTTTCTATCTCTCTCTCTCCCTTACTCTCCAAAATCAACAAAAATATATTAAAAAACAAACAAACATCAAAACCTGGGAGGCTTGATGTTAGCCATGGATCAAAACATACACACACATAGGACAGCTGAAGCCCATCTTCTGTCTAATCAATTCCTGACCAAATAAAAGGTTTTACTCATGATGAAATCATCATAAGCCAAACCTTTCACTCCCAAGTGAGCACTGCCCTCCTCAGGGGATGTTTGGTCTCGGCGTTTGTGTGGCCTGTGAGAGACATTTGTGATCCTATTCTTTCTCTAGGAAAGATTTCCATCTTTTAAAGGTTTTTCAATCCTTGGTGTCTATTAGGAGCCCACAGCGAGGAAAATTAAAACAAGGGGTCTAAGAAATATCAAAATGTCCTAAGTCTTTGTTCGATGTTTTAAAATCAACAAAAATGCTTATTTACATATTTTCTCATTGAATCCTCAAACGCTTAAGGAAGCTCATGGTATTATTTGTATTTTAAAGATGAGAAAACGGAGGTTCAGGGAACTGAAAAGATTTGCCCCAAATCATAAAGGCAGCAGTAAGCTGTAGAATTGAGAAAACTGGACTTAAAACTGGTGGCCCGGCCAGCATGGATCAGTGGTTGAGCGTCAACCTATGAACCAGGAGGTCACGGTTCGATTCCCAGTCAGGGCACATGTCTGGGTTGCGGACTCAATCCCATCGGGGGTGTGCAGGTGGCAGCCGATCAATGATTCTCTCTCATCACTGATGTTTCTATCTCTCTCCCCCTCTCCCTTCCTCTCTGAAATCAATAAAATGTATACATTTTTTAAAAACTGGCGGCATGGACCTGATTTGAAAATAGAAACACCTTTTTTTCTTTTGAGCGCAGTGGGTACATGCACTTCATAGAGGTGGGCCAGGAAGAAGTTAATCAAAGCAGCCTGGCCCAATGGCTCAGTTGGTTAGAGCATCACCAAAAGGTTTCGGGTTTGATTCTTGCATTGTAGGTCCCAGCCCCAGCTGGGGCACTTATGGGAGGCAACCAATCGATGTTTTGTTTTGTTTTTCCTTTCTCTCTCCCTTCCTCTTTCTCCAAAAAGATCAATGAAAACTTATTCTTGGTTGAGGATTAAAAAAAAAAAAAGGCAGCCTAGGCTCTGTCCACCTTGTGACCTGGCCCCTCACCTGGACCACGGCCATCAGGGATCAGGGGAGTACGGCTCCAGGGAGGAAGACAGGCCGAGGTGAGAGGGGCAGCAGCACCGTCTTCTGCCCCTGGTCCTCTGCTTCCACAGGCATGACGCTAAGCTTTCAGTGCTTGCGGGGATCATTCAAGGAAGGGGGCACAAAAACCATCTGTCTCTTATGAGAGGTGAAACCACCCCACGCTGTGGGGGAGGTGGCAGGACAGAACAATTGAGCAAGGACCTTGAATACTTCAACACCAACCAGTGGAATGCCGTGACCAGAGACCAGCAGTCATATAGCTGGGAGGAGGGATCATATTCGACGCCCAAGCTCTCTTGGTGAGGCCCACTCCGGCCCTGCCCCTCCGTTTCCTAGTACGGCCCAGAGAGCTCAGAGGTGGGATGCTGGCAGTGGGGCGCTGGGCTGGGGTTAGGGCCACCAGCCAGCACATATTTCATCTTGGTCTTTACCACACCTGTATTTCTGACTTACGACAGTGTGTTATAGGGACTACTTCTCAGGTACAGTAACACCGAGGGGGCAGGAGGGAGACTATTTTTACTCCATGTACTTGTCAAGTTTTGTTTTGTTTTTAAATAATTAGCATTGTTTTCACGTTTGTGATTTTAGTAAGTTCCACAACATCTCTCACAGGAGATAAACTTACATTTCTTTCCTGAATTCTTCCATTTTCTGATTCTCAACAGTCAGAAGTTCTTTCGACTTGTTCAGCTCTTCCACATTTTTCAAGTTGTTTTCTTTAAGTGTATCCAACTTAAAGGGTTTTTTTTTTTAAATAATTAGCATTGTTTTCACGTTTGTGATTTTAGTAAGTTCCACAACATCTCTCACAGGAGATAAACTTACATTTCTTTCCTGAATTCTTCCATTTTCTGATTCTCAACAGTCAGAAGTTCTTTCGACTTGTTCAGCTCTTCCACATTTTTCAAGTTGTTTTCTTTAAGTGTATCCAACTTAAAGACCAAGAGAAAAAAGCTCGGTGAAATTATCTCGTTTTCCAATGACATGACTGAATAATGACAAATTATTCACGAAAATAGGCATTAAAAAAATAGTGAACTCAGTCACTTATTTTAAAAAAATCACCCTGATGAAAAGATTGCATATGACCAAGTGTTATAAACTGTAAACCACCCCCCTTTACACCTAGTTGGATTCCTGTACACCTGGTCAAAATGTCAGACTAAACTGCTTCGTAAGTTAAAACGAAAGTTTCATTTCACCTTGTGTACAATTCCTGACATTTATCATTGAACTTGCTATTCAAGTATGAACCATCTTAAAAAAAAAAAGAAAGAAAAGAAAAGAAAGAAATTGCAAAGGCTTGACCTCAGTAAGTGTTCTTCTTTGTAATGAAAACAAACCTCTCTCCTTAAAATTAGTGATTTAGGCTATGATATTTTTCAACACCAATACCAATTTTACATAGTCCTCATTTTAAAAGTTACTTGAAACAAAACATGTGTAGACGGCGGATAAGAGTTACCCACTGGAACTTCAATCTGAGAAGGAAAAAGCCATGTAGTGATGCTGAAAGCCCCTCGCACAGGCTCAGCCCCACCACCTGCCCACGGTGGACACAACCAGGAGTAGGGCCGGCCTGGCCCCTGGCGGGAATCCAGACGTGGGACAGGGGTGAGTGGGGATGTGACCAATCACAGGCTCTGGTAGGGAATGCAGTTCTAGGTGGGGAGCCCTTTAGGGGGTCACCCATCACACAGCGTGTGCTCCGGGTGCCGGCTGGCTCTCTGGGATTTGTATACTTATCTCCCATGGCCAGAGAGACTTTTGCTCTGCCACAGGTCACCAGTCAGGAGTCCTAAAAAGTGTCTTGCTAATTTTTACACACCATCTTCCTGTTGGTGCCCTCTAACATTCCAGTAACACAGAACAAGAAAAACAAAATATCACAGTGGGTCCAGAAAATGATTCATACAGCCTTGATTCATTCTGGCTGCAACCAAGACACCTGGGCGTATGCTATTGAGGCACACGATTCTAGCCTCAGAGGTGAGAGCCAGTCCCTAAAACCTTCTCATTTACTTTAGTTTCTAACGTTGATGATCATCAATGATTTTTAAAATGTTATATTTTTAGCTTAAAGTCTTCTCCGAAGACTGTCAATTCTATAAATATACTCCCTACTGTGTCGAGTTTTATTGACCCTATAATTACCTCAAAATGCTCGTGTCTTTCACAGATTCACATCCTGGATCTTCCATAATGAGAAGGCTATGTCTTTATTGTGCTTTACTTAATGTCTTACCTGCTTGTTATGTTTAAAAGCACCTAAAGACCCTAGATGGTTTGGCTCAGTGCATAGAGCATCAGCCTGTGGACTGAAGGGTCCTGGGTTCGATTCCAGTCAAGGGCATATGTCTGGGTTGCAGGCTCGATCCCCAGTAGGGGATATGCAGGAGGCAGCCAGTCAATGATTCTCTCTCACCATTGATGTTTCTAACTCTCTCTTCCTCTCTGAAATCAATAAAAATATATTTTAAAATATAATAAAAAATAAAAGTACCCAAAGTTCTATAGAATTTTATGTACACTATTCCAGTGAATCACCCTGCTTAGGATTTAGGTAACATCTTTCCAAAGGCAGAAAGGACTAACATGAGTTGGAGGGTGGAGGAGGGAAATCAGAGGAGGGTATAAGAACGAGAATGCTACTTTTGGACAGAATCGAAATGATCTCGACACCACAAATGTATCCAAGACCCAGAAGTGACGAATTCGAGATGACACAATTGGGAACCCGTACTGAATTAGGCCAAGAAAAGGCCTACATCAAACTCGGAGCTGAGGAATGAAATTTAGTGGCTCAAAGTTGGGAGAGAGTTGGGAAAAAAAAAGTGTGTGTGATCTAAGAGAAAAGACACAAAAACTAGAGCATGTTATCAGCGCCTCCTCTCAGCAGTTCTATCAAACAGTCACCATAGAAAGCCACGCTGTTAGGGTTTCCCCCTTGTTTTTAAAAGGTGGATCCTACTAGGGAAGCAATGAAGTAATACACTTTATTTAATATTATCGTGGTTCTGGTGTACATTCGACTCCGCTAACGAAGATCAAACCTGCATGAGGCCACGCTTCAAAAAAATAAACAATCCTGAGTTAATGATCAAACATCCCGTGAAGTCGATAAGCTGTCCTTTGTACAAAAAGCCATTTAAATCTGATTACTTCATTCTGGAGTTTTTCATTGGTTTGCTTGGTATCCTCCAAGAAGGCGAGAGTTTCCGACTTCTCTTTGGTCATCTGTTCCATGATCTGCATGGCGTCTTCTGCTGTTTGAGCAGCCTAAACACAAGAAAGCACTGTGAGGCACGGGGCCAGGCTCGCCAACCCCGCGAGGTCAACGCTCAGGCTGCGCTGCACAGGGGTCACACAGGGACGGGCCCGCCTGAGGTCCGCACACGCTGAGACATGAGGGGCTCTGCTCCCTTCCCAGGCCATTTCTCAGTAAACCGGTTACCATGGGCCCCTCTGAACCTGTGCCTTCTGAGTGACACTGACAGTCACACTCGCCATCCTGGCTTAGGCTTGAGGGAAACATGCAGTGACGATCAAGAGCGATACCCTTTCGTGGCTGCATTTTTCTCTTAATCACATGTACCCGTTCTAAGCTTACAATACTGGCCTTGCTAGTTCAAACTGGGGGGCTTTTGAAACCACTCAGAATTGAGGTGGGGAATTTTTCAAGTAAAAATAAAAATTATTTGCGCAATTAGAATGTAAGGGTCAAGGCTTAAGGAGTAGCACTGAATGGAAATGTCTATGAGAAGTGGTGGGTAATGAATATAAACATGGCTGTGAATAAAAAAGATAATATGAATAGGGAAATAAACCCTTAGCTGGCAATCTGTAAAAAAAAAAAATCATAAAATAAATGAAAACCCTTTTAGGCAGCTGCTTGCAACTACAAGTGGTCCAATGACACATAGGGGAATTCAGTGTTATGCCTTCCCTGTTCCCAGCCATGCAGGTTCCACTGGAGCCTTCCAACTCCAAATGGATGGACACAATGAAACAGTAAAAAGCCAAATAGAAGACACTATATATTTCAACAATGTGCCCATTTTACTATTGTTCATAAGCCTTAACCATTTTTGAGCCCAGCTGGTGTGGCTCAGTGGTTGAGCATCGACCTATGAACCAGGAGGACACGGTTCGATTCCCGGTCAGGGCACATGCCTAGGTTGTGGGCTCGATCCTCACTGTGGGGTGTGCAGGAGGCAGCGGATCGATGATTCTCTCTCATCATTGATGTTTCTATCTCTCCCTCTCCCTTCCTCTCTGAAATCAATAAAAACGTATTTTTAAAAAAGAGCCCCATTTGACTTTTTCATGAAAATGTCCCCCTCAAGTTAAAAAGTATATCCTTGTTATTCACAGTTTACAACTCTTTCTAATGGAGAGAGACCTGCAATTAGACATTTAGTAAAGAAGTGCCCTTTCGGGTGGCAACAAACAGCTGGAGACATACAAACAACGGAGAAAATGGGGTGGACTGCCTTGTAGGGAAACGGACACACACGCCCTGGCCACTAAGGAGTTAGTGCAGTGTTAGTAGTCCAGGTGCTCAGTGCTGGGACCTCCCACGTTACCGTGAATGAGTGGAGAGTCTCGAGCTCTCTAATTTTAAGGGTGAGCTTGCTCTTGTCTTTCCTCAAGATACGAATTTCGTTCTGAGACTCTAGGAGGTTGGTGGAAATGTGGCTGTTGGTTTTGGCCAGCTGGCTGATCTCCTTCTGGAGGATGAAGTAGCTTTCGGCCAGCGTCTCCTTCTCCTTCAGGAGCTCATCCCACTTCAGCGCCACTTCCCTCTTCTCGGCCAGCAGGCTGCTGTTGTCCTGCAGCGCCTGGGCCCGGTCGGCCACGGCCGCCTGGTGGCTCAGCCGCAGGTCATCCAGGATCTTGCTGAGGCAGCTGTGCAGCTCCTGCAACTCCAGCTTGGACTTGGACAGGGAGGCGAAGTCGCTGCGCAGCGTCTCGATGTTGGCAGCCAGCCGCGCCGTTTCTGCAGTCAGGAGCTCCTTTTCCTTCAGGATCTCCGCCACCTTCTGCTCAGAGGTGCTCTTCTCTTGGACGAGCCCCACGTTTTCGGCCTGGAGCTCCTTGGTGGATGCTCTCAGCTCTTCCAGCTCCTGCTCCAGGCACGCTGCCCTCCCAAGTAACTTGCTGTTCTCGTAGGAGGCTGACTCGCTCTCCTTGGCCCGGGCCTCCTGCTCCAGGAGCAAGGACTGCTGCACCGCGCACACCTCCTCCTTCAGTTTCTGGCACTCCTCCTGCAGGCTCAGCCCGTCCCTCAGCATCTGGTCCTTCTCGGAGCAGCACGTTTCCAGCTCAGCCTTCAGGCTCTCCCTGGCCTGCTGGATGTGGGTGTGCTCCTTTTCCAGGTGCTCTTGGGCGCTCTGGGCCTCTTTCAGCATCAGTGAGAGCTCGCACTTGGCAGTGGCCAGTTCTTGGTTTTCCTTTTTTCTCTCCTGGAGCTCTTTCTTCAGAGCATCGAGGTTACCCAAGAGCTTCATCTTCTCTTGCACGACGAGCCTCCTGTTTGCAGACTCTTGCTCGTACTTCCTTTTAAGCTCTCCTATGCAGTTAATGGAATTCTCTCTTTCTGCAAGTAAATCTCCGTTCTGTGTTTCCAGCACAGACTTTTCCTTCAGGAGGCTGTCCAGCTGCCTTTTGATCTTAGACGCTTTCTGACAAACCGTCTCCTTCTCCGAGGTCAGGTACGCGATCTTCTCGTTCAGGCTCGTCTCCACGCGCACGGCCTCCCCGGAGCACTGGCCGAGTTTCTCAATGACGAGCCTATTTTCACGCACGAGTTCTTCCTTCTCGGCCAGGAGCCTCCTCTCAGACATGGCCAGGATCTCCTTCTCGTGCAGGAGCTGGATGCACTCGGAGTCCGTGATCTCCCGGCTGGCCTTAATCTCCTCCAGGAGCTTCGTGAGGCTGGTGTTCGCGGCCTGAAGCTGCATGGCCTCCAGCTCGGCCTTCCTCAGCCCTTTGCTGGCAGTGTCCAGCTGCGCACGGAGCCCGCTGGCTTCGGCGCTGAGCAGCTGTTTGACCTGGAGCGCAGTGGCCAGGCTGGTGCTGAGCTTGTCCTGGTCCTGAAGCAGTGCGCCCTTCTCCAGCTGCAGGTCCCTGCTGCTCTGCAAGAGCCCATCCATTTCGACCTTTAGGGCTACGCATATGTTTTCAAGGCCCGACTGCTTCTCCGCCGCTGACTTTTTCTCCGCCGTGAGATCTTTGATCTCCTGCACCAAGGCCTTCTGGTCTCTGACCAGCTCCTCGTAAGAGCTCTGCAGCTTCTTAATGGTCTTGTCTTTATCTTTAGCCACAGCAAGGTTCTCGCTCACGAGCTTCTTGACGCGGTCCTCCAGGTGGTCTTTTTCTTCCCGGTCCTTCTGGCACTCGGCGGTCAGGCTCTCCTTGCTGAACTGGAGCTCCTCCACGAGGGCCTGCAGGGCGGCTATGGAAGCCTGCAGAGAGGCGTTTTCTGTGCGCATCTTCAGGAGCTCTTCCTGTGTGACAGTGACTTCCTGAAGCAGTTTCTCTCTCTCTGCAGCCAGAGCTTCACTCTGGAGCTGCCCCTGCTGATGCAGCTTTTCTTCTAAGAGTTGCTCCTTTTCTAAATTAAGGGCTTCGTTTATCGACCACAGCTTCCTCTGGTCTTCCTGGAGGAACGTTACTCTGGTCTCTGCCTCTACAAGCTTGGACATGAGCGCACCTTTCTCTGACTTTAAAGCATTGCCCTCCTGCGCCAGGAGCTGCTTCTCTGACCTCAGACCCCTCAGCTCTTCTGACATTAGCTCGGTTTCTCTTTGGGCTGATGTTAACAAACAAGTTAGCGACTACAGAAACAAAAGGTGGGGAGAATGGAAATAAGATGAAATCAAGCAGATACATGCAAGCCCAGATAACTTAATGTAGCCTAAATCATAAAAGTTAAAATTTTTATAATAAATGTCACGAAAACTATCTGAATAACAAGGGAAAGAGTACTGAAGAAAAGAGCTCATAAAAGATACTACAGAGCAGGATTAGCTCTGCAAAGGGCCAAGACAGCTATTAGTTTCTTTTATCTTTCAGAGAATTTCTGAGATTATTCTTGATAGCTTTCTTAAGGTAAAAACAGTAGTGTGGCCCGGCCGGCGTGGCTCCATGGTTGCGTGTCAACCTATGAACCAGGAGGCCACAGTTCGATTCCTGGTCAGGGCGCAAGCCCAGGTTGCGGGCTCAGTCCCCAGTGCAGGAGGCAGCCAATCAATGATTCTCTCTCATCACTGATGTTTCTATCTCTCCCTCTCCCTTCCTCTCTGAAATAAATAAAAATATATAAATTAAAAAGAAAAAACAGTAGTGTGATTTTTGACATCAGGGCATAAGATTCTTCCCTGCCATTCTAATTATCCAACAATGTCTATGTAGAAAGGAGGCACAAAAGAATCTTTAAAAATACAATCCAACGAACTATAAAAAGTGAGCATATTTTCAAAAAAATAAAAGTGCGGGGGGGGGGGGGGGCGGGGTAAGGGCAAGGGAAAAAAATCTGTTGCTTTCAAACTCACGGCAGGCCCTTACTTACTAAAGGAGAGTTGCTGGCCTGACACGGATCTAGTCCCACTATTACATACAACATTAAAAATACAGATTACTTCGCTAAGCTCTGGCAATGAAAATAAGTGGGTTTTTAAACAAATGCACTGGTTTACAGATACATAAATTGATCACAGTGTCTCTACCAGCGCCATCCAGAACTTTCAGCAATGGTGTAAATGTGCTCCGTCTGCACGGTCCTGTGTGCTAGCCTCTAGCCACATGTGCAAGCACTTGAGCACGGTGAGTGTGACTAAACGGTCGACCTTATTACAATCTGACTTATCATGCAAAGCGAAATGAGTCAGGAAGAAAAAGCTATGAACCACATGATTTCAGTCATATGTGGGATATAAAACTGACACAAACAGTATGGTGGCCCCCGGTGGGAAGAGGGGCGGGGAGTAGTAAAGGGTAAAGGGGGCCAAATGTATGGTGGCGGAAGATGATGAGACTTTGGGTGGTGGGCACACAATGCAATATACAGACCATTATCATAGAAATGTGCATTTGAAATCCTTAAAAACACAATCCAACATATATATATATTTGACTAATTTACATTTGAATGGCCACACGTGGCTAGTGGTTACTGTCCTGGACAGCACAGCTATAGATCCAGGGAAACAGAGGCCTCAACTTGGGAAACAGAGGCATCCTGGGCTCCATGCACCTCCTGGAATGTCACATAAACTTGTTGAGTGTATATGTAAACTTTCCCAGGAAAAACATCTTAAGATTTCATCAGATTCTCAAAAAGAGCCTATGAGCCAGTGTTGTTGACAAACACCAAAAGCCACAGAAACCGAATATCCAGACACTTTGGAGGGGGAGCAATGCCGGCCTGTGAACCAAATGACCTTGTAAACAAACAAACAAACAAACACCCAGCCAGACTTTACACAAACTACTAGAATGCTGTGGTCAGGTCAGGCTGCAACATTTTTAAGGGAAACAGGAAAAAACTGGAGTCCGTCCAGATCAAGGGAACCACAAAGACAGACGATCTGGAACTTACATCCAGTGTTAAGTGAATGGCTCATAAATCTTTAGATATTGTACAGGGAGGGAGAAGAGAAAGCCCTGGTGTCCAGCATGCAGGAGGGAGAAAACTTAGGCATCTTATACATGACATATATTGTGTTATGATCCACTTTATTTACAAGTTTTAAATGGGATCCGTTTCAAGACCTACAGATGCTCTTTGTAGATTTTCTTTCTAGCAAACTCCTCCTCTATAAACATTTCTCTGGAACATTAAAAATAAAGACAAGTATTTACTTTTCTTTCAGTAAGTTAAATGGCAGTAAGAAAAAGTTAAAAACTAGTAGGAAGGTTGAACATGAAGTTACCAGAGTCAAAAAAATCTACTAGGGTACAGATACAATCCTGACCACAAAACGAAATGCAATACATCAAGTTCTACTCTATTTAATAACAGATGTTTCCTTGCGGGCCCTGAATCCAGCTTCCTTCAATAAGCTCACTGTGCCTTCCTGGGGAGCATGCAAATAATAACAGATGTTTCCTTGTGGGCCCTGAATCCAGCTTCCTTGTCAATAAGCTCACTGTGCCTTCCTGGGGAGCATGCAAACTGTGAACCAAATGACCTTGTAAACAAACAAACAAACAAACACCCAGCCAGACTTTACACAAACTACTAGAATGCTGTGGTCAGGTCAGGCTGCAACATTTTTAAGGGAAACAGGAAAAAACTGGAGTCCGTCCAGATCAAGGGAACCACAAAGACAGACGATCTGGAACTTACATCCAGTGTTAAGTGAATGGCTCATAAATCTTTAGATATTGTACAGGGAGGGAGAAGAGAAAGCCCTGGTGTCCAGCATGCAGGAGGGAGAAAACTTAGGCATCTTATACATGACATATATTGTGTTATGATCCACTTTATTTACAAGTTTTAAATGGGATCCGTTTCAAGACCTACAGATGCTCTTTGTAGATTTTCTTTCTAGCAAACTCCTCCTCTATAAACATTTCTCTGGAACATTAAAAATAAAGACAAGTATTTACTTTTCTTTCAGTAAGTTAAATGGCAGTAAGAAAAAGTTAAAAACTAGTAGGAAGGTTGAACATGAAGTTACCAGAGTCAAAAAAATCTACTAGGGTACAGATACAATCCTGACCACAAAACGAAATGCAATACATCAAGTTCTACTCTATTTAATAACAGATGTTTCCTTGCGGGCCCTGAATCCAGCTTCCTTCAATAAGCTCACTGTGCCTTCCTGGGGAGCATGCAAAAGTGCTCTCCAGAATCCTAATCTCTGGGAGCTGTTCCTCCAACCAGGCTCCATTCCCTGCTCACCTCCGCACCTGGCCTCTGCCTCTGGCTTTTCTGCAACAGGTCTCTCCTAGCCCCTAGCGCAAGCTGGCTGCAAGATGGCCAAGATTAGAGGAACAAGCTTTTCCACAACAAAGAGTCTATTCCAAGAAGGCAGACCGATCTCAGCCACATCGGACTCTTTGTGACAGCAGAGGGGGCGATGGCCACATGGTACGCTCAGGGGAAGAGACCTGCAGCTACGGCCTACCCCGGACAAGGGCAGCGGCTGGTGGGAAATGTGATTCACCATGAGGCCATGCACTGGCAAGGTGAACATTTGTCAAGCTCATCTCCTTAGCTGCCACTTGCTAAGGGCCCTTCCAGCCTGAAGCAGAACCCAAGCAAACAAATGCAACATAATTCCCTCTGCCACTTACTCTAGCATCCTCGGCTTGTTTTTTCAATTCCACCACTTCCTGCAACAAGTCCTTGTTCTGCTCCTGGGTGGCCGCCAGCCTCTCCTCTGTGCCCCGCAGCAGCGTCTGCAGCTTCTGCAGAGCCTCCTCATGCTTCGCCTTGGTCTCAGAACTGGCTTCCTCATACCTGGCTTTCAGATCTTGACACTGGTTGTGGCTCGTTTCCATCTTCTTTTCCTGCGGGAGCCCCGAGAGAAGAAATGAGTCGCCTCACCACAACTGAACTGCCCTTCACCTTCCTCGCCAGCAAACAGTCCCATGTGCTCCCTCCTTACCAGGTCCAGCAATTTTTTCAGCAAATCTTTCTTTTCTTCCTCATGCTTTTTAGTTGCTTCTTGCTGGCTCTGTTCAGCTTTGAGAGTTACATCCCCAATACTTTTCTGCAGACAGCTCACATTTTCATTGGCCTTTGTAAGTTTTAGCTGTAATTCTTCCACATTTCTAGGAGAAGTTTCAATACACCATGTCAGATTTTTCAAAAGAATGCTTTCAGTTCTAAAGTTCTACTAGAAAGATACTATTAATCACAACTGATAGTATCTTTTAATTAGATGTTATTAATTACTCATAATTAAATAGTATGAGTAATTAATAACATCTGAAATAAGCAACAACCAAAAAACTGTATTTGTCCTGAAGACTAATTTTAGCAACTGTCATAGCTATAAATACATTATTTAGAGTAGCAGCTACTATAATTGTTAGGATTATTTTATGTCCATAGATCTACAGGGAAAAATGAGTGGAAAGTAAACATATTGAGTATTTACAAAGTGTCAAAATTTTAGCAGACTAGATTATAAAAAACTCATTCTAGTGATGCTTGAGAACATAAAAATGACAATAAATAACTTAAAGAACTTGGGGTGCCCAGCTGATGTGGCTCAGTGGTTGAGCATCAACCTTGAACCAGGAGGTCACAGTTCGATTCCTGGTCAAGGCACATGCCCAGGTTTCGGGCTCAATTCCCAGGAGGGGTGGCTCTGTTCAGCTTTGAGAGTTACATCCCCAATACTTTTCTGCAGACAGCTCACATTTTCATTGGCCTTTGTAAGTTTTAGCTGTAATTCTTCCACATCTCTAGGAGAAGTTTCAATACACCGTGTCAGATTTTTCAAAAGAATGCTTTCAGTTCTAGAGTTCTACTAGAAAGATACTATTAATCATAATTGAATTAATGATTATAAATATTATGAGTAATTAATAACATCTGAAATAAGCAACCAAAAAACTTGATTTGTCCTGGAGACTAATTTTAACAACTGTCATAGCTATAAATACATTATTTAGAGTAGCATCTACTATAATTGTTAGGATTATTTTATGTCCATAGATCTACAGGGAAAAATGAGTGGAAAGTAAACATATTGAGTATTTACAAAGTGTCAAAATTTTAGCAGACTAGATTATAAAAAACTCATTCTAGTGATGCTTGAGAACATAAAAATGACAATAAATAACTTAAAGAACTTGGGGTGCCCAGCTGATGTGGCTCAGTGGTTGAGCATCAACCTTGAACCAGGAGGTCACAGTTCGATTCCTGGTTAAGGCACATGCCCAGGTTGTGGGCTCGATTCCCAGTAGGGGGCGGGCAGGAGGCAGCTGATCAATGATTCTCTCTCATCATTGATTTTTCTATCTCTCCCTTCCTCTCTGAAATCAATAAAAAATATATTTAAAAAAATGTGGTCGAACAAAGATGCACAGAAAACATGGGACATCAGCCTAGAAATGGAGAAGGGAAACCTGTGGTCCCTCTGGGCGTTACACCTATAAAACACCTATGGCAATGGAACTGCTCCAAGACCCCATGTCACGGCCACCAGCGGCACCCGCCTCACAGCAAGTCTGACCAACGTCGGTCGAGCAAGGCTAGTCGCCAGTCACCCACTAACACTGAACTGTGTGTGGTGTATGGCGAAGTGTAAACATAACTTGTCCAAGTAGTGACACTTTCAGAATCTGAAGTCTAGTGGTCCTAAAGTGTCCTCTGAAAGTATTTGCCTTATAAAACATTTTATTTCTATATGGCAGCTATCAAAAGGAGAAAAAAATCAAACAAGACCTCAGAATAAAGACAAGAGCGGAGATTGGGATAACAGAAGCATTAGCACTGAGGAAGTACAACGGAGCGATGAAGAGCAGCAAGGACTGGGAACTGGCCTGCCTAGATCTGAAACCTCAGGCAAGTTACTGAACCTCATTAGGCCTCAGTTTCCTTTTCTTTAAAATGGGAACAATAATATCCTCACCTCATAGGATTACTATGAGAATTAGGAAATAGTAAGGGCAGTAAAAATATTTTTAACTGCTGCCCAGCCAGTGTTGCTCAGTTGGTAGAGCATCATCCCATGCACCACAAATTCCTATGCACACTGCACATATCTTATTTTGAAGTAAAAAAACAAAACGGGAACAAATACAATATTTGTATTTGCATGTGGCCCGCAGGCCGTAGTTTGAGGACCCCTGTCCTAAAGTGTCCTCTGAAAGTGTTTGCCTTATAAAACATTTTATTTCCATATGGCAGCTATCAAAAGGAGAAAAAAATCAAACAAGACCTCAGAATAAAGACAAGAGCAGAGATTGGGTAACAGAAGCATTAGCACTGAGGAAGTACAACGGAGCAATTAAGAGCAGCAAGGACTGGGAACTGGACTGCCTAGATCTGAAACCTCAGGCAAGTTACTGAACCTCATTAAGCCTCAGTTTCCTTTTCTTTAAAATGGGAACAATAATATCCTCACCTCATAGGATTACTATGAGAATTAGGAAATAGTAAGGGCAGTAAAAATATTTTTAACTGCTGCCCAGCCAGTGTTGCTCAGTTGGTTGAGCATCATCCCATGCACCTAGCGGTCACCAGTTTGATTCCCAGTCAGGGCACATGCCCAGGTTGCAGACTCCATCCCCAGGATGGGAGTGGGGGGGCACGTCCAATTGATGATTCTCTCTCATCATTGATGTTTCTATCTCTCTCCCTCTTCCTAGCGCTCTCTCTCTCTCTCTCAAATCAATAAAAACATATTTTAAAAATATTTTTAACTGCCGGTAAAAGATGTTACTGCTGTTGATAAACTACTACCTTTTCCTAACAAGTCAACGGAAGGTCTACAATATTGTATTCCTTAGAGGTTAAGCAGTAGACTCAAGTATACACTGAGGTAACAAGAGAAAGAAGAGACGGGAAAGAAAACACAACAACCCTGAAGATCTGGGCTACCCTCCCACCGAGGCCCTGCCTCAGAGCCTAACCTAAAGCAGGCACTCTCATGAGCATTCATACGTACCTTTCTTTCTGACGTAACTCGTCATTCATTTTTGTCAACTGAGAAGAATTATCTCCTGACATTTTCATTATTTCTGCAATGTCGTTTTCCAGCTTTTCTTTTGCCTTTATCAACTGCTCTTCTCTTTCATCTCTCTCTCTAAATTTTGCCTCCATGCCTGAATTCTCTCTCTCTCTCTCAAATCAATAAAAACATATTTTAAAAATATTTTTAACTGCCTGTAAAAGATGTTACTGCCATTGATAAACTACCTTTTCCTAACAAGTCAACGGAAGGTCTACAATATTATATTCCTTAGAGGTTAAGCAGTAGACTCAAGTATTCATTGAGGTAATAAGAGAAAGAAGAGACGAGAAAGAAAACACAACAACCCTCAAGACCTGAGCTACCCTCCCACCGAGGCCCTGCCTCAGAGCCTAACCTAAAGCAGGCACTCTCATGAGCATTCATACGTACCTTTCTTTCTGACGTAACTCGTCATTCATTTTTGTCAACTGAGAAGAATTATCTCCTGACATTTTCATTATTTCTGCAATGTCGTTTTCCAGCTTTTCTTTTGCCTTTATCAACTGCTCTTCTCTTTCATCTCTCTCTCTAAATTTTGCCTCCATGCCTGAATAGACATAGAAAAAAAAATAGCACTGCTGTTATAATGAACAAAAACTGCCTGCCTGTATCCCATACACCAGCCTTGCTCTGAGGATATTTACATATAGCAATCCCTGTGAAAATTATACTCTAGCAAAGAAGACAAGCAATAAACAAGATCAATAAAGAAAGGAAATACTATAATAGATAGTGCTGAGTGCTAAGAAGAAGAAAATACAAGCAGAGAAAGGAGCAAGAAAGAAGTTGGGGGGTTACATCTCTGATAAGGCCTCCCTGAGACGGTGACAGTTCAGTTAAGACCTGAAGGAAGTAAGGCAAAGGGGCTGCAGGCAGAGGGGAGAGTGAGTGCAAAGGCCCCGAGGCAAGAACGTGCTTGACATGCAGGTGTCTCCACGGAGGCCACTGCGGCTGGAGTGGAAAGGACAACGGGAAAACTAGTGCAAGAGGAAGTGGAGAGAGAGCGGAGCCTGTGATGGTAAGGACCACAGCCTGTGGTCCTAAGTGATCTGGGAGCCAATGGGCGATCCTGAGCAGAGGAGTGGCAGGAGCTGGGGCTGACTTGATGCTGGAGGATCGCTCTGGCTGCTGTGCTGAGAACAGACAGAAGGGAACAAGGGCAGAAGCAGGCAGGAGGCCAACTGCTGGAGTAGCTCAGGTGCAAGGTGGTTGGCTTGGGTCAAGGACAGCAGTGGGAGTGGAGCGATGTTGTTGGACGCTGGCTCGTTTGAAAACAGGACCGAGAGGGTTTGCTGAAGGTTACGGACCTCAAACAGGTATTCTGTCCCATTATATCACCATAATGAGTGAAGACATTAAGCCTGAATAGATGTGTTACTCTAACATACTGCAATGATCTCAAATCCTAGGGAGCCTACTATACTTAATGTTTAGTAACCAGAGACATCTTCTTACCTGTTAGGTTTTCTCGCAACTTCTCCAATTCAGAAGACAGCGCATTAAACTGCTCCTCTTTTTGGTGTAATTTATTTACAGTTTCTATTTAGGATAAAGTGAAAAGTTTAATATATTTCATATTTAACAAGCCATCTAGAGCTTGGCAAATCATATGCGTGAGATCTGAAGTCACAGGAATACTACAAAGTCCCATTGCAAATCAAACACTGTATAATGAACCTCAAGAATATAAGCACGTATCTCTTTTGCCTCCGCAACTCTGTAGATTAGGCAGGCACCAGGCATCCTTCCACTTAAAACTCAACAGAGCTATCAGGGACTAAAGCTTAGGCAAGATAATACTTCCCTTAAGTACACTTACATTTTAATATGAAACAAACTTTAAGTCAAAAGAAGAAAATAATGCCCTGGCTGGTGTGGCTCAATTGTTTGGAACATCATCCCATACACCAAAAGGTGGAGGGTTTAATTCCTGGTCAGCGCACATACGCAGGTTGTGGGTTTGATGAACCCCGGTCGGGGGGTGTGCGGGAGGCAACCCATAGGTGTTTCTCTCTCACATCAATGTTTCTCTCTTTTTCTCTCTCTCTCCCTCCCTCTCTTCCTTCCTCTCTCTAAAATCAATAAAAATAAAAGAAGAAAAAAATTGCTAGCATTTGAGGCTTTAGGGAGCCAATGGAATGCAGTATTACTGGGCACTGCAGGGGCCTCGAGGATGGTGCAGTCGGACTGTGGGCAGCATGGACTTTGCGTACTGCAGGGGCCAGCTCCACTGTGAGAACGGGACATTCTCTAACGCAATCTGCTCACACACTAGAAACACATACTGTGCAGCCCAGCCAGCATGGCTCAGTGGTTGAGCGTTGACCTATGAACAAGGTTATGGCTCGATTCTGGGTCAGGGCACATACCCAGGTTGTGGATTCAATTCCCAGTGTGAGGCACGCAGAAGGCAGCCAATCAATGGTTCTCTCTCATCTCTGATGTCTCTATCTCTCTCTCCCTCTCCCGTCCTCTCTGAAATCAATAAAATATATTTAATAAAGAAAAGAGAAACACATACCTTGCATATTCCTCTGGACAGAGACCGCCTCCTCTGAAGCACCAGCAAACTTTTCTTTCTAAAGAAAGAAGAATTGGGTATTCAGAATAGAGAGATTTCAAATTATGAAAACTAAATGTTTCAGTTCTAACTACGCTACCTAATTTTTGTGGCTGGTTTTGTTTCATTAAAACTTACACTTAAAACACGAAGGCATCAAATACTACCGTATGCATACTGTGCCTGTATAAGCACGAGTGCATGAGGTTTGCATGTGCGTGTGTGCATGCCTGGGCATACACATGCATCTGGATATATGTGTGAGTGTGCACACATATTTAAGTATATGCATGTGCGTGCATAGTGTGGAACATGTTTCCCTTACCTTGTTCCTCCATAAGCCTATGACTTTCCTTTCCCACAATGTCTGGGTATCATTGCCACTGCTTATGATGATCAACCTTGATTAAGCTCATGTTTTTGATGCAAGAGGCAAGGTAGGAAGAACAGTTGAGAAAAGCGAAGAAAAAAAATATCATACCACTTGGGATTAGGGAACGAGGATATAGGAAATAAAAAGGCATTTCCTGATGTGAATAAGCCAAGTTGTAAGGAAGAGTTGTGTGAATCTGCGGAATCAGGACCTGCCTTGCTAACAGAGGGTCAGGGGTCCAGGATGGCTGGCTGTCACCAGGCAAATGGAGAAGACACAGTGCATGGCCTCATCATACATGAAACCAAACGTGCTGGGTGCATAACTAGGAAGGTCCCTGTGTCTAATAAAACTAAGCACTCAATAGCATGCCAAAGCAACACATCACCAGAGCAAAGGACAGATTATTTTTGAAGGTCCCCTTATGCACGGTTTCACTTTCCATGGTTTCAGTTCCACAGTCAACCAACGTCTGAAAATACGAAATGTGGAATCCAGAAAATAAACAATTTGATAAACAATTCAAACGTTTTAAATTGTGTGCTGTTCTGAGTAGCGTGATGAAATCTTGTGCCATCCCACTCTGTCCCGCCCAGACGTGCCTCATCCCTTTGTCTGGCGTCTCCATGATGGATACTCCAGCTGCCCCTTAGTACCTTGGTAGCCTTCCTGGTTATCAAATCGACTGTCGAGATATCGCAATGCTTATTGCAAGTCACCCTTATTTTACTGAATAACAGCCGTTAGAGCAGTGGTGCTGACGATTCAGATAGGTAAAGATCAGCATCACGTGCTCCCTTTTCAGGGTGGGAAACCTTATTTCTGCCCAGGGCCATAGGGATATTTATAACACCATTCACAGACCATACAAAATTATCACCTTAAAAACTGGCATGTGGTATTTGGTCAAACATTTAATTAACTCGTCCCTAATGCCTTGGCAGGGCCAGACCAAATGATTTCTTAGGCCATATATGGCCCACGGGCTGGACGTTCCCCACCCCTGCAAGTGAAAAGGTGAAAGTCCTCAACTTATTAAGGAAAGAAAAAAAAAATTGTATGCTGAGGTGAGAATCTTCTATCAGTGAAGCTGTGAAGGAACAGAAATTCCTGTTAGTCTTGGTGTTGCACCTCAAACTCCAAAAGTTAGGGCCACAGTGCGTGATACGTGCCTGATGGAAAAGGCATTAAATTTATGGGTGGCACAGCCAGCGTGGCTCAGTGGTTGAATGTCAACCTATGAACCAGAAGGTCACAGTTCAATTCCTGGTCAGGGCAGATGCCTAGGCTGTGGGCTTGATTCCCAGTAGCAGGCATGCAGGAGGCAGCTGATCAATGATTCTCCCTTCCTTTCTGAAATCAATAAAAATATTTTTTTAAAAATTTGTGGGTGAACAAGCAGAAAACATATCTCAATTAATGGCAAGATTTTGTGCCAGAAAGCACTGAGCCTGTACGAGGACTTCAGCAAGGGGCCCCTGAAACGAGTGACCACATAACGTTTATTACAGTACATTGTTATCACTGTTCTATTTTATTAGTTATTGTTAATCCCTTACTGTGCCTAACTGATAAAGTAAACTTATCAAAGATCTGTATAGCATAGGAAAAAACACAGTACATACAGGGTTCGGTACCCTCCCCTCGCAGTTTCAGGCATCCACAGGGGTCTTGGACTGTATCTCCCGTGGATAAGGGGGGACGACTGTAATACCTACCTTTGTTGCTAGTTTGGGTGTGATCTGATCCCCCCCAAGGTCTTTAGCAGCCTATTACTAATAAGTCTGATTTAAATCAGTACTTTGAAAGAGAAAGAACTAGGTACAATGCTTTTTCTTTGTGGAGATTTTTGTTTGTAAACAGGAACAATTCAACTGGCCAGAGACTCAGGCTCCCAGCAGGTACTTACCAACACCTGAAGTTCTTTCTCCAAAGCCTCTTTCACGTGACTGACTTCACTCACGTGCTCCTGGAGTTTGCTGAGTGTGAGCTCTTTCCCCTGCAGCTCTTTGGAAATGCTACTAGCCTACCATACACAGTTACATGGTGCAAAAGCAAACAAACAAAAACAAAATAATAATGAGAAACAAAAAAATAAAACAAAAAAATATTATGAGAAACAAACACAACCAAACACAACTGAAAGGGATAAAGGTGGGGATAAGAAACCATTTTTGTTTTTTTTATTCTAAGAAACAAATGACTTTTCATAGTCAGTCCGAGATATAATGACCTAATGTCTATTTTAAGATAATCAAAATAGTGTTTTTCTATTGCTATATTTGGAATATCAACATGATTTAAAGCAGAAAGTGCAGATGCTTACTTTCTGAGTTAGTTGAGCAATTTCATTTCCTGGACTTTAAAAGCCCTAAGATAGAAATGATGGGTACATGTGGTCTGGGTTATCATTTTCTGTATTTTTTATATGCCTAAAGTATTCCAACAGCTAACATAAAAATGAAATTATAAAAATGCACTAGACCACAGTCATCAGAAATGGGCTTTCATTAAATCCTGATGTTAAAAAAAAAAGTGCACCAACTTTTATATTAGCTGCATATTCCCCACAGATTTTTGTATTTTGATTGGAATTTTGGAATCGAGTGAGGAGATTTGAGAAAAATTTCCTGTAAATAGTTTATCATCTTCAACGAAGGTTACTTAGCAATTTTTGCCATTTGTCCGTCCTCCCCACTTAACCCTCACAACCCTTCCTTCTTTGCCGATAGAGCTGCTTCTCCTGCAAAAAGCTCAGAAAATTTGGCATCAGTGCCAGCGCCTCACCGAGTGGCAGGAGGACTGGGAAGAGCATTAGCTCCTGGAACAAGCCATGAAATGAAGACGACATTGTTGAACAAGGCTCGCTGTAGGAAATGAAGCTGGCAGACATTTCACCTAACTTCCCACACTTTGACCAAAAGCATCCTCATCCAGTCTTTCCCCCCAAAGGAGGAACAGTGTTCTGCTTGTGGCACAGAAACTCTCCAACGAGACCTAAGAGGCACTGCAAAGGGCTCCAGGCTCTCAACCCGAGCTCTGCCGTGAGCGTCACTCATCACGGCATGTTCATATATAACAGCCAAGTACCGCTCGGAGCTCACATTGTTTTCATATACGACCTCACAGACAAGGCAACTATGGCGCTGGGAAAGGAGACGATCATGTAAGTTTCTATCGAATTCCTTCATTCATTTACCTTAGCGCCATCAATTAGGGAGTTCTCTATTTTAGAAAGAGATTCTAGACTGGAACTAAGCTTGAATGGGAGATCACAGAAAAGCATGGAGGTAAAGGAACCCACTGGAAACCAAAACGAATTCACATAATTGAGCCATTATTTTCTCCCATTTCCTCAGATGAAACCATACTGAGGATGATCAAAACATACTATATTCAAACTGGGAGATTTGTTAGCACCAAGCAATTTGTCTTACTTAAATCAAGAATTTGGAAGATGAGTTAACTTCAATGCAAAAAACAAACAACAAAAACCACAAAACCATACAATGAAAAATAAGAAAAGCAAATGGAAAAGAAAAAGATGAAGAATGTCAATACAAACCTTGTCACTTGCAGCATTCCTTTCCACCTCTAAATTTTTAATCTGTTGCTCAGCTGCCTCAAACTGCTGTCTAAGTTTCTCGATCTCCAATTTACCTTCGGAACTGGCTTTCCGAAGAGCGTCCAGATCCAGCAGCTTTTCCTCGGCAGCCTTGAGCTGCGACGTAAAACTATCAATAACCTTGGTTTGCTCACTGCACTGGGCTTGCAGCACCTCTAGCTCCTTTACCTTTGTCTCGGCTTCCTGCAGTCTGTTCAAGGCGTCTTCCATTTCTATCAGGTGCTGGTCTTCTGCCTTGTCCAGTTTCGACTGGACGGCTTCCAGACTGTTCTCTTTCTCCTTAATGACCTCCATCAGCTTTGCCCTGACGGCTTCTATCTCTTGAGTGTGAGCAGACCGTTCGGAGTCTTGTTGATTCTGCAAGCTTTCTATTTCGTGCTGGTAATCTAGTCTCATTTTCTCTATCTGCGTTTTCAGTGCGGCCAGCTCGGCCGTCTCTGTCCCCACCCCCTTGCTGAAGGAAGCCTTCAGCTCCTCCATGGCCTGCTGGTGGGACGCGATGGCGGTCTCCAGCTTGGACTTCCACAGGGCTATCACGTCCGAGTTCTCCTTGTTGGCGTGGTCAAGCTTGCTTTTCAGCGACTCGTTCTCCTTGGAGAGCTTCTCTGAGGCAGCCTGCAGAGCCTTCACCTCCTTCTGATGCGTCTCCTCCTGGGCTCCAAAGTGCTCCTTCAGGGAAGCGATTTCTCTTTGGTGGTCAGTACGGGCGGCTTCTAACTTCTCTTGCAAAGAGCTGATCTCTTGCAAAAGGGAGAGCGACGTGTCAACATCCCCGGCAGGTTTATTGGACTCGAGCCTTCTTCGCAGCTCGGCTACTTCCTGCACTCTCAACGCTAGGTCTTTCTCTAGCTCCATTATACGAGACTTTTCTGATACTGTAGCCACCTATTAACAGCAGTCCAAAAAAAAAAAGAGATCATTTAAATAACAAATCACTGACGATTTTCTTTAACTTGGAAGATCTTAAGTAAACCTATTCCCATCTCAAGGCAGCAAACTACCCCCACAATGCCTACATGAGAGTCTGTCTCTAGCTATGATCGTGGCTTAAGCCCAGTTCTGGTAGCTCCAATTCAAAACTATAATCTTTGTCAAACTTCCACCATCTTGACATGCTAAAGGAATCTAAAATTGATATTGAGTTTAACTCCAAAAATACTTCCTTTTCCTCCAAAGAAGCTTAAAGCGAGGAAGTACACGATTACCAGCATGAAATTGGTAAGAAGTTAACAGAAACAGTAACTTTCAAAGTTCTCAAATATTTCTGCAGGCTGGTAGAAAGAATCCTCCTTATTTTGCCTGCTTTTTCTCTCCACTTCACTCAGGATGTATAAATGCTTATTGATCTGATGGAGATGATTTTAAAGGAATGTGCTGTTCAGTTTAGTAGCCACGAGCCACCTATGGCTATAGGGCACTTGAAATGGGCTCATCTGAGCTGACATGGCTGCCAACATAAAATATGCATCAGATTTTGAAGACTTGGAGAAAAAAGAACATAAAATATCTTGTTAATGATTTTATATTGACTGCATGATTAAATGATATTTTGGATATATTCATTTAAATAAAATATATTATTAAGTTCACTTGTTATCTTTTTTGAAAAGTATGTTAATGTTAAAAAAATAGCTCGTATTATACTCCTATTGAATAGTATGGGTATCAGAGGTGTAAAATTACCTATCCAATGTTTCAACGAATAGCACATCAACTGTAGAATAAAAGCCTCAACTGGATGATGAATTAACTTACTAACCTTCTTTTTTAAAAAATGACAAAGAAAGAATGATGACTTACCTGCAATTATATAAAAGAATCCTGCCCTAACCGGTTTGGCTCAGTAGATAGAGCATCAGCCTGCGGACTGAAAGGTCCCAGGTTCAATTCCGGCCAAGGGCATGTACCTTGGTTGCGGGCACATCCCCAGTAGGAGATGTGCAGGAGGCAGCTGATCGATGTTTCTCTCTCATCGATGTTTCTAACTCTCTATCCCTCTCCCTTCCTCTCTGTAAAAAATCAATAAACTATATTTAAAAAAAAAAAAAAAGAATCCTACATAGCACCCCCTCTTGGGACTGTTTAATTCTGTCGCATTCTGAGGCGCACACCTCGTTCCCTTAACCCAGTGGTTCTCGGACTCCAGTGCACGTGAGCCACCTGGACACATGTCTACAGTGCAGGTGCCCAGTCACTCCCATATATTTTGATCCTATTTCATCTCTGGAGGGACCCAGGAACCTGCTTCTTTTAAATACACACCCCAGGACTAAGAAAAACACGTAACCTGTGGCCTTTCTTTCTTAGGAAAGTATTTCCCTCTGCCACCTGTTAGGCAGTCAGATTAGTCTACAAAATATGTGGGAATTAGTAGCCTCGCGAATAAAAAGCTAACCTGGGAAATAGAAGGGAGCGTGAATGACTAAACACACCAGTGAGTCCCAGACCTCCTGGGTCAAACTCCTCCCCCTCACTGCCTGTGCTGGGACCGGAAGGAATGGCTGCGCTGATTCCATCTCCTCTGTCCACGTACAGGCTGTGGTATCAATAAAGACTAAAATGTCCACGGGAAGACAGGAAAAGAACGTACTTGGGCCTCCAAAATTGCACGATTGAGTCACTAAATACCTCAGAGCTCCCTATACCTGTTGTGTTTCGGGGCCACAGCCGATTCAGATTCGAGATGTTAATTCATCAACGTTTTTTCTGGGGTGTGCAGCAGGGTAGTTCCAGAGTTTGTTACCACAAAGTCAGGTACAGAATATTGACAGGCCCCACTGCTACCAGGTCTATGACAAATAAACCCAATAGGGCAATAGTTCTTAATTCGGCAGAACAAAACAGTCAAACTGAGGAAATGCCACGTGAAGAAAATAAGTGAAAATAATAAATAGTGTGACTGTACTTCATGTAGCATTTTCACAGTACGTCTATTTCTTTTTTTTTTTTTTTTTAATTTCCCAAAGTCTGCCCTCAGGCAAAACTGCCTATGGGTTTGCCTCTCCTGTTAATTTGAGGCCAGAAAAGCCAGGTGTCATTTCTTATTCTTGCTAAGATCTCTATAGCCCCGAGCACAGCGTTTATGAGCTGGGCTTATTGGCTTGTAGGAATCCTAAAGCGCTTCCTAAAAGGAGTACAGGTGATATGCAACATATATGGGGCACTGGCTGATTTCACGTTTGACAGACCAAAAGTGAGGATCAACAGAAGACACGACTTGTTACAGAAAAATGACAGCTTGAGCCCTGACCAAGTAGCTCAGTTGGTTAGAGCAACGTCCCGATACACCAAGGTTTCGGGTTCGATCCCTGGGTCAGGGCACATAAAAAGATCAACCAACGAATGCATCAATAAGTGGAACAACAAATTGATGTTTCTTGCTCTTCTTCCTTCCTTTCTCTCTCTCTCTCTCTCATTAAAAAAAATTTTAATTTAGAAAAAAAGAAAAATGACAGCTTGAATCAGAAATGTGTGAATAAGCCATGCGGTGAATGGATGTCTTCTTATCCACAGCCACACAAAAAAGCATCAAAGGTGTTTGCTGACAAAGCAGTTTGGGAGAGGAGTTTGAAAGTAAAAAACTATCCTTCCTTCCACCATGGAGCTCAGCCTTATCATCAGTCCCTTCTACTTCCCAGGCCAAGTCTTTGGCTCTTGAGCAATGGAGAGACCACCAAACTACCAGGGTATTTCTCTCACCCCATACACAGGAGATAGCTTTAGTGTTGAGACTGACTGAGAACATTTTCTTTCTTCTTAAAAAAGTAAAAACATGACTTAGAGAAGAAAAATCACTCAATTATGTAGATTTTTAGATCAGTCGATGATTTGTCAACAGGGACATTTCTAAAAATACTAATGATTCAAAAGAAAAAAAATCAGGTTTTATAACCAATAGTTGATCAGAGATAGAGTAATTTTTAAAATTTTAAAATTAAGATCTGGGCAATTTAGCCATTGACAGTCAAATTCATTGATACACACACACACACATATTTTCTTCCATATAAATAACTCATATCATTTTTTAAACGTTTCATCACAAAACTATTCCCATAATAGTCAGACTCTGTGGTTAAGGGTACAGAGTCTGGGGCCAAATGGCCTAGATACAAATCTTGGCCCCACCTTACTATTACCTGTATGACCTTAGGCAAATTACTTAATCTCTTTGTGCCTCAGTGTCCTCATCTGTAAAATGGGAACAATATTACCTGGGGTTGTGGTGAGACTAAGTTAATACTTGTAAAGTACTCAGCATAGTGCCTGGCATGAAGTAAGCACCGTGTAGGTGCGTTTAACAAGCATATAAGCAAAAACATGACCAACGCAATGGCTCCAAGGGGGCTCAGCGTGGTAAGAAGCCATTCTGCTTCCCAACACACCTTTCCTCCTACAGCTGGCATTTTAACCACCGAGGTGACAGAAAGGAGGGAAATGCAAAGAGAAAGCAGATATCAAGAAAAAAACAGAAGGTAACTGGGGTAAAAGTCCTTAACTCTCACTTAAAAGAGTCAATGTTTCCATTCCCTTCCCCCAAGAGGCCAGGGACGGAGGCAGGAAAAGAGAGCTAAAGTAAAAAAACAAAAAAACAAAACAGTAACAAAAAAGTATCTAGAAAACCCAGTGACTAGGAATAGGGGGATGAGAGGACAATTGACTGCTTATGGCGAACCGGAGAAATAAATTTTGAGGTAGGAATACAAAGGACCACAAATGCAGCCATGTATACAAATGTATACAGTTGTAGAGTTTCTGGTCTTGGTTTTGGCTGAGTGAGGCACAGGAATGAGTCTTTTTACCTTTGACCAAAGATTTGACATAAGACTCCTGTGCCTACCCATCCGTCTAAGCTCACGAACAGTATCAAGACCAAACTCAGGTTGAACCACTGGGTCAAGGCTTAGGCCATCGCAAGGCGTGTCGCCCGAGGTGTCCAGCATTCACATACACGGGTCCGCTTCATTAAACAGTGAAAACCATTACCCTAGTGTCTTCTAACTCCCTCTGGAGTTTGTCAGCTTTGGTCTTTTCAAAGAGCAGGCTCTGTTCAAGCTCCTTAATGCGGGCATGCTCCAGTTTGGTCTGCGTCTGTTAGTAAAAAGGAAGAGGAAGAGAACAAACAGTGCCACCGTGACATGCCAGCACAGGAGGGGACAGCGGCATGCAGGCTGAGCCACCAGCACCTTCCGCCAGAGGACGAACAAGACGGGAGATGGAGACGGGAAGAGGATGGAAGTGAGATGAGGAGGTTGGGGGTGAGGATGTAAACTACCAACAGGAGGATGAGGTGGGCGGGGGACATGAGCTAGGCTATTGAGAAAGGAAAAATGGAAAACACGTGAGGCAGGATGAAAAATGTCAGATGCATGCAGCCAAATACAAGTTATATTGATAAGTGAAGTTTATCAGCACAAATTAGAACAGTTAATATTCCTCTAAACTACCATTCTTCCCTCCTCCCCACAACAGCTATTTGACATTAACGAATATGTAACTGTCTTGGTGACTTTAAAAAGTAGATTGACCCTCACAATGACCACTATGACTAAATACGGAGAAGGTAATGTAGCAAACCTTATGAATGGTCAGTAAATCCCTAGAGCAGCACCTTGCACTTTGGCACAGATTTGATATGAACAAGGGTCAAGCATGACACCTCACAGGGGGACTCTAGAAAGAGAGCTAAGGAAATCACACCAGTGGCCTCTGATGAGACTCTCGGCAACATTCTCACATCTGACAGGAAAGAGCCACTAACGCTCTAATTTGTTTCCAGCGGTGGCTTTTCTAAAGGCTGTCACCAGAAGAAAAAAGAAAAAAGGAAATCAGATTTACAGAAAGAAAATTCCAGTAACAGTTATACTCCACAGCCTTCATCCCTGGGGCTCAGAGCAGCAGAAAAGTTTGGCCAAAACTGGACTCTCTATCTTGACCCCTAGGTAGTTCTTACCTCAGAGGGAAGAAATGGTGACACCACGAACGCGTGAGTTTGAACTCCACCAAGAAGAGCTGGTGAGACCCTATTGTGTTCCAAAACCCCTGAGCTTCTCCATCCTCCCTCACTCATACGGAGCCCGATGGAGAAGCCGGAGGTGACCTCTTTCTAGCAGGTTTAAGTACAACACAACCTTCATCAAATAATCCTGATGTCCGTCTGAATGCACCTCTTTCCCGCTCACCTCTCTCCCCGCCAGGTGCAGTGTAACCAACGGATAAAACCCACTGAGAGCGCTGTTCCCAGAAGCTTCTAGTTACTGCAGTAACTTAACTATTTTGTGGTTCCAACCGGTCAGATCTATCGGTCTGAACCATTACGGGAAATGAGAAAACGACAACAAACTCTAAATAAAGAAGCAAACAGTAGTGCAGAGCTTACTAGAGGGTAGGATGCTGTACACTGTAAACGTCTTTACTACCGCCAGTGGAACTCTGGGGAGGCCAGTGCATTTAAGAGCTCCCTTTGCTTGCAATCCAGGTATAAATCACCATGGAACGCTTAAACAGTGAACACAAAATTAAAAACAAAACAAAGCCATCTCAACCCCTTCAGCTCTTACACTCAACAAAAATAACACTGGAAACCTAGTTATCTGGATAGTCCCCTTCGTCCAGACGTGCCTCAGACAGAAGTTGTTCTGTTTACTGCTTCTACAAGAAAAGAATCTGATCCAGGACTACGTAACTGTGGTCGCAGCCTCAAGCACTGAAACCCTAATAGCAAAAGGCAACAAAACCTTTTTTCTCCTCTGGACACCGAGTTCAGTGTCCTGGGGGTGAAAGGTCACCACTTCAAGATAAAAAGCCCATGACCACTGAGCGTGCTCCTCACCCCCTTCCGGGTGACTGCAGCGAGACCTCCCTGCTGGCGGGGTGCACACCAATGACCTGGGACTGCACCACGGTCTCTGACCAGTCATCAGCACGGGGACTAGTGATCCACTTCCACGCCATGGAATGCAGTCAAAACGTTACACCCAACAGGACAACCCTCCTTATTAACTGACTCCTTTCTCAGAAGAAGACACGTGTCCCAGAGGGCAGTCCTGGGACAGGCGGAGAGGGCAAGCAGAGGCTCTGCAAGAAGCGCACAGAGAGGCGGGAGGGAGACCCCATGCAGACTGACACTGGACGCAGCGGGAGCCCGTGTGGGAAGGAGAGAGGAGACCCAGATCACTGAAGTAGCTGCACAGAAAGGGAACCTTCAGAACGGAGGCTGTTGTAAAAGTTCAGTCTTGAGTTGTATATTCTACCTGCCAGGAGGCGGTGGGGAGAAACAGTGTTTGCCTTAATTTTGTTCTCTTGTGGTGGTAAATCACAGTGAGAAGTTTTTGGGTTTCTTTCAGTTGGCATCAGAGCTGAAGCCTGGCTTTCGAGGTCACTTTGGTAAGATTTGAATTGGGTGTTTAATCTTAAGCAGAAGGAGGGAGGAAAACACCTACCTGCCTGGTAGCACTGCTACCCTAAAAACCTCACTTCGAAAATAATAAATTTAAAACACTCAGTCTCTTCACTAAAGAATTCTAGCCTCTAGGTTCAAAAACTAGGGAAACTACCACAGTGACGAATTCCAAGTTTGTATTTCTAGTCAGCTGCAAGGACAGGCACTGGCCAGCAAGGGGTGCTCACACCCAAGGCAATCAGTCTGGGATTCGCAATTCCCTTTTAACTCTCCTGGGAATAAAATTAGACAATTTGGGAAAACTTCCCCCAGAATTTCTATAACTCCATCTAATATATTTTATGCTTCATCTCTTTTGGAATAATTCTATTAAAATTAGAAAACATTATGAATTAAGGCCAGGCCCCCAGACAAAATTAATTTTGCCCGTTTCTGACAAAATTTCTTATGAAGTAAACACATGCCTATGTATTAAACAAATGGATTTATAGAACTTAGTCATAACATACAATTTCTTCAGGATACAAATGTAACTGCTTTGAAAGCCACATGCACAGAAATATTAAGGTCAACGTCTCAAGGTCAGATTATGGAGTTAGTATTTGAGTATATCAATAAGCATTTTAATCTGTAATCAATCTGTGTTAACAAGGAAAATATCCACACAGTTAAGTGCCCTCTTACATTCTCAGGATCTTCAGAAATCTGGCTCTTTTGCTATCAGTAAAAAAATAAAAAATTAAACAACAACAAAAGAGAGATTCGACTAAAGTTTCAATGTTAGGGTTTCAAAATAACTTTGATTAATTTCAAGTAAGTTTATCAGACAGACTATATACTAGCCTAGTGCTGATGTAAATATTTTCATTTGTCCTTCTCCCAAACACCATAGGCTATATTTCAAATGAATTGGATGATGATATGAAACTTCTAATGAAACTTTTAGGGTGTTTGTAAGTGGATGAGGATAACACAAAAGTAAACTAAAGAAATGTAATTGTACAATATATGAAATGAATGAAGACTTATTATTACTAATAATCCATTAAATCTTGGGCTTTATAAAACTAAAACTCAGAAAATGTTTTCCTTACTTTTTGTTAACTGTAAGGATACACTTATTTCCAAAGAAATCAGAGTTCCTATTTGGAAGTCCCTTGAAATGTAAGCATGGTGTGGGCAATCAAAAGACTCTAAAATTGTAATGGCAGCATAAATGTATATTTTGAGAGCTGCACAGAAATGTGCAGTTTTTACAAAAATATTACAGATTAAAGTACCAAAAATCTGCAGAATTTGAAAATTTTAATAATTTATACTTGTCATATATCTAGCAGTGGTTTGAAAAGCATCAAGACCATTGAACTCTGTTGTCTATTTGAAAAAACTAATATGAATAATTGTTACAAGATGAGAAACTTGATTGTAAAGAAAAATCCCTATTAATTTAAAATATGCCATGAAAGTAAAAGAAGCTAAAATATAAATTGCTCTTGTTTCTTTCTGGTAATTACTTTTGTAAAAAGCTCAACTACTAGAACATATATTTATCCCTTTCACGGGGTTATAAAAGGTTTGTCCTGCTCAGTGGAAGAAGCAAGGCTCTGTTTTGGACTATTAGGATGAAGCAAAAAATGCTCCTCCCAAGGAGTGCAGTTTCTGGTCATCAGAGAGACACGGAGAGTCTCACTTGGGACACACTGCCAGACTTATGACTCGATTAACTCCAATTTGAGGTTTTTGAATTTCAAAGCAGAAAGAAAGAGTAGTGAAAACTTTACTGGGCCACAGGAGGTGGGATGGCTCTGTCGCAGGCGCAGAGGCCGCCCCATCACCTCCGGCAGCCATGCCCACAGCCCCGCTGGCCAGAGGCTGGGCCCTGCCATCCCTCCGCTGCCCGTTCTGGCCACATCAGCTGGCACAATGATTTCGTCCACATTTCTGAACATGGGGACCCATAAACGCTTCAGACAGCTGGAGGGGTTTTACCTCAAGGTCGCCTTTAGTAATTGATTCTTCCTCCACCCGGAACTGAAGATCCTCCACCTTCCTGTGGAACGAGAGGGAAACAAAGCACTTAAGAAAACGGGAACGAGTGTGCCCATGTGTTTCTACAAGCAATACCCTGGCAAAAAGCACATGACCATGGAAAGAAATGCCTCAGAGGCATAGGAAATAAATGCATCTTTAGGCCTCGGGTGTATGCACCTGAGAGCTCTACTCTTCCTCGGGAAGCTCCAGAGTTTTATCCAGGTACGCGTTCCAGAAGGCAGGAGGTAAGAGCTGAGAAAAATCAACCGGTTCCCTTGGTCAGAAGCACCAGAATGGATCTGATCGAGACGAGGTCTGCCTCATGGGAAGAGGTCTGATGCCCTCAAGCTACTGTAGAGCTGGGAGGACAGTTCTCCTGCCCCGCAGTCAGCAGAGCCAGGGCAGGTTTCACAACAGAGCAAACAGTCCGGAGGGACCTGTCACTGTGGCTCCTTTACCTGCACCCGTATTCAGGAGGCGGGGAGAATGTCCTATGTCAGTGATGGCGAACCTATGACATTTTTTTGGTTGATTTTTCTTTGTTAAATGGCATTTAAATATATAAAATAAATGTCAAAAATATAAATCTTTGTTTTACTATGGTTGCAAATATCAAAAAATTTCTATATGTGACATGGCACCAGAGTTAAGTTAGGGCTTTTCAAAATGCTGACACGCCGAGCTCAAAAGGTTCGCCATCACTGTCCTATGTACAGTGTTCCTCAATCCAATGAGAAAGTGGTTTCCCTGGTCAGAGACCGCATCCCACCTCCACTGGGTTGTCCCCTCACCACACAGAGTCTATGACCATCCTGACTGCTAGTGAGCCAAGTCGCTGTCAGAAACGGCATTAAGTGCAACAGTTGAGGACTAACATCCCATAACCAGAGATGTTCGCATGGTTTCCATGAAGATGCTTTTTGTGGAGAGATTGTTTGTTAACAGCCTCAAAACCCTTCTATCATGCCCAAACTTGCTTTCTCTCTCAGTTTAGCACCTGATTTCGTCCTGACCTGGAAAATTCCCTAATTGCCTCACGTGAGAGCCTTGCTTTCCTAATAAGGTATTGAGTTTCTTGAGGACAGGGACTGTGTATCACCCATCAGACATAATACGACTTCATCAGCCACCTGGGTAAATCCTAGGGAGCTGGGCCCAGCACCCCCCCACGGGGCTGGGTCTGCATGAACGCCACCACACAACTAAGGCTGCGTGGCACACGGTAGGTGCTCCACAAATGATTGTTCAGTTAATCAGGCCATGTCTGGATGATTACAAACGACTCACAGGAAGTCAAATCAATGCAAACCCTCCTCTCACAGAAGGAAGACTTCTATTCCCGCTGAACACGGCCATTCCTTTGGTTCTAAGGGTTGATGCCAACATGGTTGCTAATGGGAAGGAAGTTTAAAAGGAAAAGGCCACACGTGCCCCAGGGGACAGTTTAGGATCACCTTTTCTCCTCTTCTAGTTGGTTGAGCAGTTCCACTTTCTCCCTGTCGGCAGCTTCCACCATGGCTCGCAGCTGGTCCATCTTGGCCTCCAGTTCCAGGACATGCTGGGGAGGCAAGGGTGTCAGTGAGCGGCCTCTCTCTGACCCAGACAGGCCCAGGGACGCCTCCAAAGAGCTACGGCTAAGTGGCACCATTGTGGGCTGGCGTTCCTCCAAAACCTTTCCACGTTAGAATGCATTCTATGATTTTTAATAGGTTATTGTCAGCCGCATTCCCGGAGGACGAGGATGGAAACCACACCATGATGGCAGCAGAGGGCAATGTTACAACAACGCCCATCTATGGAAGCTAAAACTCATGCAGAGGATCGTCTACAAAACAGAAGTTGCGATCACAGGTGACGTCCAATTAAGCCAGCTCACCTAGCACTGACAGGCCAAAAGACCTGGACGTAAAGACCAAGAGGCTAAGGTGCACTCAAGAAGAACAAAACTCCGCCTTTATGACGATGCAAACTGGGACTCCAGGTCACAGCTTTCAAACAAGCCCAGCAAAGACATTTCTAGTGCTCCCAGGACTAGCTCCCGGCACCAGGAGGTAGTTCGGCCTCCTCCCTCAACTTAGAACCTGCCACCATCTCTGCAATGCGATCAGCTTAGAACCTGTCACCATCACCACAAGGCCAGCGCCAGACTTCACCTGGTCGTGTCCGTCCCGGGCCAGGGCTAGCTCCTGCTCTATTTCCCCCACGTGGCTCGTGGCCTTGGCCACCTCCGCCCTCTCTAGATCCCGTTCGGCCAGCAGCTGCTCAATGTGCTGCTGCTTCTCTTTCAGGGCCTCCTGGAGGGCGGTGGTGCCGGAGATCTTCCTGGCGTACCGGGAGGAGGTTTCGGTCAACTGCAAAGGAAAGTGAAAGAAGTGAAGGGTGATGACCTACGAGGGACGTGGGCAGGGAGTGATGCATGCAGGGTGGGTGCCTCCTCAGCAAAGCGAAAGTGCTGCCCCGGCTCTCAGGCTTGCCAATGACTCGGAAAGGCTCTTCATCAAGAAAACAAGACAGCATGCGCCTCCTGTCTGTAAATTCCACAAAGAACAATGCAAAGAGGCCGTGGACCAATCAGGAAGATGTCTAGAAGAATGAGTGGCTCAAGTCAAAGGTACCCTGAGCTCAGCTGACAGGGCCTTACAGGAATCTAGAAAAATTCCACAGAACCCATTTAACACGTTTCTCTCCACTCCACTCCGACCTAAGCTTCACTTATAGCTGTCTTCTTGTTACGACATTTTGGGCAATCTTTTGATCTTTAGACTCGAAGTTGAGACCGATAGATCCCCCTCTGCATCACAAACCTTCCTTCAATTGATTAAATCGTTGGACCGTTGCCAGGACTTTCTTCATCTTTGTTTCAGAGTGAAAGGCAGAGGCGATCTCGCCAGCAATGTAGCCTTGAGGAGCTGAATGCCCATCCCCACAGAGATTTATAAGGACAAGATGAAGAGGACCACTGACCTGCCTTCAGGTGCGTGGGAGTGGGTGAGTGTGTGTGCGTATGTCTGGGCAAGGACACACATAAGAGGAAGAAAGAAAAAAACACGAGACAAAAAGGAGGAGAAAGAGATTTATGGACAAAGAGAAGTAGGGGAGGGGAGGAGGGTGAGAAAAAAGGGGGCACGGAGAGGGAAGGGGAGGACAATGAGAAGTGGGGGAGAGTGACTAGGAAAGGAGTGGATTAGGAGGGTCTCAGCTCGGTCACCTGTTTCACATGCCCAAATCCTCCATCTTGAGGCTAACATCACATAAAAGCACAGAGCAAAGAACCTCCTACTGCATGTTAACAGATAATTGGGCAAGTCGACTACTATTCTTCCAAGCCCAGCTTTAGAGGCTGGTGGTCGAGAAAGGGCCTCACGGCTTGTGCAGGGCTGTTCCCTCAGCGACCACTAGGTTGCAGGTCACCGCAGCCCTGACTTCACCTTCTGCAGTTGGGGGCCTCACCTGTGGCTTGAATGCTCTTTTCTTCCTCAGTCTGAGGACGGGGATCTGCCATCCCCTCCAAGTGAGGCAATTTGATGACTAGGAGAGGCAAGGATCCAATCAAACCCGAGTAGTACTTAGTGGCTTCTAGTTAGTGAAATTGCTTGAATTACACATACTGGGGAAGGAGGAATTCCTGTTCTCTTTTACACTTGACCTTGACTTTCCAGTTTCAGTACATGTGTGGTTGGATTATACGCTCCCATTCCAACATTTCTTCCTGAAGACACTCAATCTGAGGTTCGTGCAGAGATGCCCCAGGGGACTGCAGCAAACGGCAGTGAATTTCAAGGGAAACAGCGACACCTGTTGGACACCATGCAAACTACAGCTTGAGGCAATTCCGTTTCAGCAGACTGTGGCTAGAAATACTAAACACTAAAGATTTATTCAAGGGTTTAGGGTTTACAAACTGGAAACACGGGTAGAAAATACCCAGGGTGTCCCTCTGAAGAAGAAATAAAATCTAAGAGTTCTCATAGTGCACATTCCTGAGAAGGATCCGTCCTGCATCCTTAGCCTCTGGATGGGTCCGAGATGGTCATCTTCCGGACGTCCCGTGGTCTGACTAATGGACATCAGGTGGTCTGGACGCGTGAACATTCTTTCCTAAGAAGTTTAGGTTCCTCGGCTAATTAATGAATTGCTTCCTCGTGCCTCAGCCAACGCGGTTTCAGTAATTTAGCCGCTTGACCACAGTGACTCCATTTTCTTTCTTCACGCCTCAGGTGGTCATACATATTCCTTTAGGTGACGTCATGTCTTTCCGAAGCTGGGTTTGGGCTACTGCCATGACCAAAAGCAAGGACTATGCCAACAAAAATCAGTGCGGCACCGAAAATGAGGGCGGTGGTGCTCAGGGAGATTCCAAGATTTGACAGGTGCCCAACAGCAGCATACGACCTGGTAGTGATGTGTGATGGTTACTCAAGAATGAATTTAAAATAGTTGTCCTTTTCATTAATAGGCGTCATTTTTTTAAACAGCTACCAACTCCTGAGACATAAATATTAAGTTATTTAAACCTAATTACTTAATAAACAGAACTGTCAGCTACTTCTCCTGACCTAGGGCCTCCATGAAAAAATAACCCAGACACTAAAGGGGCTGTGAACCTAGGAGGCCTGGGAATCTCTGTGTCCAACACTTCCAGATCATTCTGCAGGAAAGTCTTTAGACTTTTTTATATATATGAGTAGGATTCTGTTGCCGAGATACATTTCTAGGAAGGCACATTTCAAATTTTCTATATTCTTGGCATATTCTTTTATCGTGCTTTTTAACTTAGAAACCACAGCTACCCTATATAAAAATATTTTTTAAATAAGCTGTTTTGCAAGGCGAGAAGACTCCTTTCTCTTTTGTTGGCGTCCTTCCCTAAATGAGTTGTCAGAATTGGTCTGAGAGTAAGAGGGGAGGCTGGGGGCAGCGAGGAGAGCTTGGCTATTTTCCAAGGAAATGGACTCATGATTACAACATAATAGAAATGATTCAAGAAAGAATTCCTAACCCAGACCTGACACCTCTGCGGAATGTCCGGGATTGACAAAGCAGATGAGACGTCCACGTTGGAGTTTGCGGACCCCTGGAACAAGGCGTTGTCGAAACTGAGGTTTTTCACCTCTACTTCGTTGCGTCTGTCAACCTTTTCTATAAAGTCCATTTGTAACTGCTCTGTGGAAGGTGCAGACTTTCTCTTCAAATGCAAAATGAAATAGTCCAAGCGCGTTTTTACTGAACTGATGAGGAAGAAGAGCACCTGGGCTGGCGGCCCGAGCAGCACAACCCCCACTTCTAGGGCAGATCCCTCTGCCTTGCCTTTCCCTGCCCGACATCACCCGAAAGAAGGCAAACCGAGATCACACCACTTAGCATCCTAACTCCTGTCCGTAGTTCACCATCATCATGCAGAGATCCCGACCTCAGCCTGGAGGACAACACTGCCATTTCAAAATTCAACAGTACTTGCCTCTCTTCAAGCAGATAAGCGTAATGGCACGGGCCGACGCCAAAAAGGCACTGCTTTGACCCTGATGAAGTGCGCATTATCAACCAGAATGAGACGCTGCTATTTTATTTTAATTCTGATGACTCTATGTTTAGTGATCTAAATGGGGGGAGGGGGGAGAGGAGGGGGTGGGAGGAGGACATAGAGAGAGAAGACAAAACAAAACATAGCTCTTCCGAGCATCCTTTCAAGTTCTAGAAGTTCCCCTCTGTGTCCTCTGGCCCAGGTCGGGAACACTCCACACATTATCTGCTTTCAGAGGGTTAGACTGTATTCATGTCAAAATTGCAAGAACATGGCTTTGCTCAAAATACTTTAGTTCCTAAAACTGTTTGAAATAAGAGACCTAAGTCCTTAAGGAAAAGGAACACCACCACCCCCAATTTTCCAGTCTTTCTTGTGCCCAAAGTCATTTCTGAGAAAAGCAGTCATCTCGTCGGTAGTGGCTAGATTCACCCAGAACTGCTACATCGTGAAGCCTTAGGAATCGGAAAGGGGTTGTTAAAAACTATTTTAAAACGTGTACTCTTGCTAGAGTTTAATTCTGTGACCCTGGCAAGGACATTCACAAGCTACAGCTAACGTTTAGCACAAGGGTGAGGGGCGACTTAGTATTTCTAGAAGCAGAGCAGGTGCATTGGCTGCCAGCGTTGGCCGTGCCGGGAGGCAGAGACATGCAGTGAGGAGAGAGAGGCTTACTAATCCTGTGCGACTGGGCTTGCTGCTCACGGAGGAGGCCACCGAGCTCAGGGAGCTGAGAGAGGATGCGGACGGGCTGCGCTTCAGGCTGGCGGGCGTGGTGGCCATCACTCGCCTCACCGCGGCGGCCTTGGCTTTGGCTGGCGTAGTGGAAGGGAAGCCGATCTTGGTCACTTTGTGGACGGGAGCAAACAGGCCATATTTGGGTTGACACTGAAAATACCTTGAGAGAACAATAATAAGGAAAGTGACAAAAAAAACTTCGTTAGGAGAAACTGTAACGAGGAAGCGCTTCTAACTCCTAAGTCGTGACTGGTTTGCTGTCAATTCTACCGCTCAGCTGGGGGAAGGTGGGGTGACGCACAGCAGGCAGGGTTCACACGGATGAAGGCTGCTAAATAACCTCAGCAATGTTTTGGAAAACACACCATAAATAATAACGTCATGCACAGAGCATGAGTTGCTCATCGGGCACTAAGGTAACAAAGGGAATGAATGTTTCTACCACCGGATAAACATACAGCAGAGGAGTTCAGCAATACAGTGATCCACTTAATAAAACCTTGCCAGACAAAGGGAGAAGGAAATCGAACAAGTGTCTAACGCTGGCAGCTCTTCAAGACACTCATTTCCATGTTATAAGACACAACGGGTGAGACCTGCTCGGGCACCTTTTCGTGCAAGGGTGAGACAAGATGGTGCCCAATTCCAAACAAACCTTGTGCCAGCAACAGCCCCGTCATTCTTCCCAAGAGGCTCATCTAACTCCACACCACACCACTCCCCCTTGGCAAAGTCCGTCTCCCCGAGAAACCGGACCACACCAGCCTTAGTGCCACCGACCTGCAAGAAGAGAGCGTTAAAGTGAGGAGATGAGCGTCGTACCAACACTTCATCTTCTACAGTTCCCACCAAGATGGTGCACTACGCACCCTCACTTCTATCAGCAGGCTTCCTTCCCTTCTCCACTTCCTTTTGGTTTATTGTTCTTTCCTTCCTAATTTCTTCTTCTTTTTTTGTTAATTCTCACCCAGGGATATTTTTCCATTGATTTTTAAAGAGAGTGAAAGGGAAGTAGAGAGGGGAGAGAGAGAGAGAAACATGGATGTGAGAGAGACAAAGTGAAAGGGAAGTAGAGAGGGGAGAGAGAGAAACATGGATGTGAGAGAGACACATCAATTGGTTGCCTCCCACACACACCCCAGGCATGTGCCCTTGACCAGGAATCGAATCCTTGACCCTTTGGTGCATGGGCCAACGCTCTAACCACTGAGCAACAAAGGACAGGGCTCCTTCCTAATTTCTTAAGATGTATATACTGTCTGTTTTTGTCTTGCTTTTTAATACTAAAGGCATTTATTTCTACTTTTTTCTCTGAATATAACTTTTTATGAGTTTGGGATGACACATATTCCCCCCCCCCAACTCTGTTTAATCCTTTGTTTTTATAAAAGTTTAAAAACATTTTGCCCGGCTAGTGTGGCTCAGTGGTTGAGCATTGACATATGAACAACCAAGATGTCACAGTTTAATTCCCCATCAGGTGACATGCCCAGGATGCAGGCCTGATCCCCAGTAGCGGGTGTGCAGGAGACACCTGATGGATGTTTCTCTCTCATCGACGTTTCTATCTCTCTATCCCTCTCTCTTCCTCTCTAAAAAAAAAAAAAAATCAATAAAAACATATATTTAAAAAACTGCTTTAACAGATAGGGTGGAGCCTACTATATGTTAGCAGCTAGCTTGCTCATGCCAACGAGACCTCAGTACTAGATTTGGCACATCTGACCTTCTAACACTCTTACGGCATTCGTGGAATCTACAAGCAATCACCTCTCTAACACTGGCCTCAGTTTCCTCCCCACTCCTACACCACAGCATCCAGAGCAGGTCGAACCAACATCATGCGAGCAGAGCTCAGCCCATTAGCTAAAGATGATGAAATCTCCTCAGCGAATCTGCTGAATTCTCTGCGGGTGAGTCTAAGTCACTGTCATGATGACTGTTCTTCCAAGAGGCATCTAACAGGCTGTGGGCAGTAAAATCTCCAAGCAAACCATGGGCTTCATTCAGATCGGAAGCTTTATAGAAAATCACCACAAGCCCAGCCGGGTGTGGCTCATCGGTTGAGCGTCAACCCAGGAACCAAGAGGTCACCGGTTGATTCCCGGTCAAGGCTTATGCCCGGTTGCGGGCTTGATCCCCAGTGTGGGGTGTGCAGGAGGCAGCCAATCAATGATTCTCTCTCATCACTGATGTTTCTCTCTCTCTCTCTCTCTCTCTCCCTCTCCCTTCCTCTCTGAAATCAATTAAAATACTTTTTTTAAAAAAAGAGCAACTGGGGAAAAAAGTAAAAATGTTCTCAGTTGATTTTTTAAAAAATCACCACAAAACAGACTGTCAATACTTCTCTAGATGCAGGTAATACCACATACATTTACCCTCAGGGGGGGAAATGCCATGCCACTACATTTGTTTACTTCCCAGAATGCGCAGTTTTCTTATACGTTTCCCCCCACCAAACCTAAAATTCCTTTTATATATGTGTGTGTGTGTTTTTATTGATTTCAGAGAGAAGAAGGGAGAGGGAGAGAGAGAAATATCAATGATGAGAGAATCACTGACCAGTTGTCTCCTGCACACCCCCTACTGGGGATCAAACCCACAACCCGGGCATGTGCCTTGACCGGGAAGCAAACCCCCTTCTCGTAAACTCCTGTGAGAAGTAAGAGCAGGGATCAATTCTGCAGGGCTAATGAGCGGGTCTGCAAACAGGAAATAGGAAACAGTGAATCCTTTTTGAACTCTCCAATCTATTCATTATCAAGTCCCAAACAAGCCATTTAATCTCACTGGCCTGGGTTTATAAAGCTATAAAAAGTCCAATGAGTGGTAATAGGGCTTGTTTCACAGGAATTTTGTGAGCAACAAAGATTTTGTAAGGCGGCTTCTTGATGACATCATTTTGAGCCTCCCCATCTATAACATATGATGGTAAGTAAACCCCCTTAAAAAAGTAATGTGACAAGAGCAGATGATGTATAGCAGATATTCTCTTAGGAACTCTATTTGACTAGTACTTGAATTAATTTTTTTTCACTTTAGTTGGTGGGGAAATAGAGGTTCTTGTGCATCATTAAAGCAGGAAAAAAAACGTTTTTTAAAACTTATAAAGACATCTAAGTCCACTTCTGAGCCTGTTTTGTCAAGTAAAATTATCTTAATATTTATAAGTTATAAACTCATTCTTTTGGCTAAACTGGGAGATAAAACTAGAATCTATCACGGCAAACTTATACTCACAACCCTTTTCAAACTACGTGGTGAGGTTCTAATTCGCAGCATGTTTACACATAAACTGAGCCACTAAAAAAGATGATCCTTTCTCTGTTAGTGAGTGGTCATTCCTCCAGAACAGACTCTGAGCCTGTATTTCTAACCACTCATCAGTGATTACATCTCAGTTCAACACGACGACATTGGAAGGTTTCTGGACTCACCAGTACTCTGTCTCCAATTTTGAGTTCTCGCTCTCCTTTCTTGACCGAGCCAGCCTCTGAGAGGTTGGAGATGGATTCACTGGCAGTTTTTGTGAGGTTGCTGATCGGAGGTGTAGCCGAAGGTTCCTTGGCTATTGGCTGGGACGACTTCTGGGGAATATGTGAGGGGGTGGCTGGGGAGGAGGCTGTCATGCTGGCTGCAGAAGTGGACACAGGCGAGGTCGTTCTGGAAGGGTGAGTTGTCTGCAGGCCACTGGCTTCATCTTCAGCCTGCACCTTCCTTGTCAACTTGGAAGGTCGGGTGAATATGCCCTTTAAAGGTTCACACTGGAAATACCGGACTCCTGCCACCGAGCCATCATTCTTACCTATGGGTTCATCTAGAACAATCCCGGCCCACTGGCCTGGTGCGAACTGAGTTTCACCCAGAAACTGTATAAATCCAGGCTTATTTCCATTCACCCAAACTCGCTCCCCAACTCGGAAGTCGTCCACAAATTCCTCTTGTGTCTCAGAGGAAGGGGCGCCTGATGCTTTTTCACTGGATATTGCTTTTTCTGCTGGAGCTGCGACTGAAAACACAAGAAGTGATCAGAAGAGATTCGGTTTCACACTCAAGCAGACCTGAAGGGAAATACACGAGAGAAAGCCAAAGTGCCCTGTTTTTCTTCCTTCACTTCTTTTTTTTAGCAAGGAGGCAAAAACTACTGGCCCCATCACTACCATGTTCAATGCTGTTGAAACTCAGTGAGCTGATGAGATTTAATCCTTACCTGCAATTAAGATAGAATGAAGTTAAAACAAGAAAAAAAAAAATGTAGTCCTTGCCCAGCCCGTGTGGCGCAATAGTTGAGCGTCGACCTATGAAAAGGAGGTCATGGTTTGACTCCCAGTCAGGGCGCATGCCTGGGTTGCGGGCTCGATCCCCAGTAGGGGGAGTGCAAGAGGCAGCTCATCAATGGTTCTCTCATCAATGATGTTTCTCTCTCTCTCTCTCTCTCTCCCTCTTCCTTCCTCTCTGAAGTCAATTAAAAAAAATTTTTTTTAAAGTAGTCCTTTTCCAAAGTTCATAATGCAGGTCTGATTTCATTCTTTCCTCCACCCCCAACCCTGAACGTCATGAACAAATACCCGCTCAGATCCACTGAGATGGGCTTCATTCCCACATTTGAGTAGTCAACAACAGCTGACAAGGCTAGGACCATTTAACCAGAGACTGGCATTCGCTTGGATGAAGAAGGGGTTTGTGCTGTGTCCCTATCATTCCTCCAAGACAACCAAACAGACCCATTCCTTTGCTGGTGGAGATGGCGGTCACAGCAAGGCAAGAGAGACAGCATCTGGCCCCATTAAGGCAAGATGACCTTGTGCAATCTCTACTCTGCGGTAAAGACAGAAGTTACATTTTGCCAGAAATGTGATATTTACACTGGAAACGCATTCATACACTCACCCAGCAAGCATTTAATCAATATTTGGTGTGAACTGGCAAAGCAAGCCCACATTCTTCATCACTCTACCATTTCCTAGGCACATTGTGATCTTAAGATGTCACACAACCCCTCTGAGCTCAATTTGTTCATCGGTAAGGGGGAAGTAATATCTATCTTGAGGGTTTTTTAAATGAGGATTAAATGAGAAAATGTATTTATTCATGCTGCACATGAGCTCCTGCCACTCTGGGACAAGTCCTAGGCACGGTTCTTCGCTGAAGGACAGAGCAAGACAACACAATCCATGCCCTCACAGGGCTCAGTCTAGAGATGAGGAGGCAGGCAGTAAATAAAGAGACACAGCCGCTTGTTTCAGGTAGTTCAGGTGCTGTGGAGGAGACCGCGCCTTTGGGCAGAGCAGTCAGGGAAGGCCTCCTGGAGAAGGTGACATCTGGCCCAAGACTTGATGAATAGAAGTCAATTGTGCCAAGATTGGGGACAAGAGGGGTCTGGCCAGCCTAGAGCAGATGCCGAACATCTCTGTACACTATGCTAAGGGAGTCCGCAGAGTTTCGATCTGTAAGGATCAAACACCCACGGAACTTAATTTGACCACCCTTTTATCACCTGACACTAAATCAAGTAAAGATAACCTACAAGGGAAACTCTTCACTGATTCAGACTTTTAGCCATAAGATGCTATTCTGTTCATCAAAACATTTTCAAATATTTTTCAAGAATGTGACGTTTTCTAAGATTATCTTTTTAAAATCTTCACACTGAAGCCTTCATATGGGGCTATAACTTCTTTGCTCTGGAGGAAAACATAAGGCATTACCAGCAGTGGGTGTCTTCAAGGCTGTGCTGCCAGGCTTGAGGATCTTGGTGGGGACCTTGAGCCCGCTTGGTTTGAGCGCACTCATTGTCCCCAGTACAGCAGAGCTGCGCTTCCCGTGCCTGCTGCCACTACCTGTCCCCGACCATGGATACAGCTGTGGGTGCTTCTAGAGGGAAGTCAGTCTCTGGGTTAAATCTGCAGAGAGAAAAACATATAAAGAGTTTAGAATCTATAGAAGAAAAAAGGTAGATACAACAGTTATTATTAAAGCAGCTTTCACAGCCTCAACTTTTTCTTATCTATGATAATGAACCATCGCTGCAATGAACCTAGAAAATTCTAGATACTAAAAACACACAATGCTAATGAGATGAGTTTAAAGCAATTTACTATCCTGAAGATAAGTAGCTAACGGTAGCAATATATTACACATGCAAAGGGGAAAAGAAAAAAAGATGGTCGGTTTGGCTCAGTGGATAGAGTGTCGGCCTGCAGACCGAAGGGTAAGTACCTTGGTTGCAGGCTCCTCCCCGGCTGGGCCCTGGTCAGGGCTCATGCAGGAGGCAACCAATTGATGTGTTTCTCTCACATCGATATTTCTCTTGCTTCCACTCTCTCTGAAAAAAATCAATGGAAAAATATCCTCAGGTGAGGATTTAAAAAAAAAAGGTGTTCTTGCCCCACTAACAAACTGAACATAATTGAATTTTTGATGCCTATGCTCACTGAATCAAGAGTTTTGGACCTAAAATAAGACAAATTACCCTTCTTCTCCACCCTTTTCAACATGTAAGGACCATAACACACAGAATACTATAATTTAGGAATAATTTTTACATGTATTATCCCATTTGAGCCTTTACGACACTGTGGATTAGCTACTATTCTTATCCTTTCTTAAATGAAGAAGCGCCTCAGATTAACACATGTATTTTTCTTTCATTTGGCTAAGAAGCAGATGTGAACTTGAGTGTGATTTTTTATAGTTCTTACAAGAGATCATAAACAATTAAAAACACTAGTACCAGCGTTACTAAAACAACCTACATATGTAAAGCACCAAAAATTCACAAAGCACACATATAAGTCAGTCACATTATATTCTAATCTTGCTTTCCAAACTACAAGATGGCAACATCTATATATATAAAAGTCTAAGCGACCGTTCAACCAGTAGCTATGATGCGCAATGACCACCAGGGGGCAGACGCTCAACACAGGCATGGAAACATGGAACAGACTAATGAATCTCAGAGGGAAGAGGGGAGGGTGGAGGGTGGGAAGAAATTACCAAAGATCTTATATGAATACTAGAGGCCCAGTGCACGGAGGTCCCGCGGCCTGGCCTGCAGGGATCGGGCGAAACCAACAATCCAACTTCCCCCAAGGGGTCCTGGATTGTGAGAGGGCACAGGCCAGGCCGAGGGACTCCACTGGTGCACGAATCCATGCACTGGACCTCTAGTCTATATATATATATGCCTAAGTGACCATCCAACCAACTGTTCACCCAGTAGCTATGACACGCAATGACCACCAGAGGGCAGACGCTCCGACCAGTAAAGGAGGGAGCCCAATTCCTTGCGGAATCGGCCGTGGGTTAGGTTGCTGCTGGGGCATTGTCGGCCCCAAATCTGCTTCACCCGCACCCTGGACCCAGAGACCGGTTTCGGCCTGATCCCTGCAGACTGGCCAAGGGACCCCACTGGTGCACGAATCTGTGCACTGGGCCTCTAGTATAATATAAACACCACCCTAGAATCCTGTATTTACACCACTGACTGATGCCACAGTTCTAAGATTTTTTTCAAGCCAAGAACCACTTATAAAATGCTTATCTCTAGAACTCAACTCACTTTTAAACAGTCAAAAATAGCTACTATTTTGCTTGCACGTTCTCAAGAGGGAGAAGCAGGAAGAGCAATCTACTTCCAAGCACTGACTACAGGTGAGGGAAAGGGATTCCAGGATGCAGATGGCTCAGCTGCACAGTCCCTCTGACTCTCTTCCTTCTCTTGGAAAGGTTTATGGTTCCACCTAAAAACAGGGAAGCTTTGTTGCTAAACATCAACACTAGGTGAACAGTGCTGTTTATTTCTGGGTAGCCTACAGGTTTATTTTAAGAGACAAAAAAAGCCAGGCCTGAAATAAGCAAAAATTTTGAACTAGATATAATATCCTAGTTTGGGATTTAACTCTGAGATCTGATCTAAATAACAAATTTAAAAGGGCAAGATAATTTATTTCAGGGAAGCAAATAACCCTTAGAAGACCTATCCTCTTTGGTAGTTCCAAAAGAAGAAATAGACTTTTTATATGTCTTGAGAATGTCAGCTTTACTCAAACTTAAGATTCCAGAAAGCAGGACTATTCTCCTCCTGTGTCCCCCCGCCCCCCCCCAAAAAGTGTCCTACCCTCCAGGAAGTCAAAGTTTGGTACACACGTGTCTAGCATGTTAGATGTTAGAAAATACTAGCATCTGGGGAGATTTCAAGTGATCAGAACAATGCTAGAACATAGTAAACACCACAAATGTTAGCTATTATTGTTTCCAAGAATCCAAGCACCCCACTTTCCTCTCAGATATAACCTCTCTCACTACACATTATTTGAACAGGAAAGCACATACAAATCTGTCTTCTGTTGTAAACAAATTTTCAGAGGGTGGGGATATGTTCAAGACCACAGCCTTCTCAAGACATAATACATATGCTTACTGCACTTATTCCTCTTAATAAGCAATCACTTCAAATATGCCTCATAAAGGTAAGAATATTAATAATATCCAGATAAGAAATAAATTCACTTGTATTAAAAAAAACAACAACAAAAACACAATGGGTTAGTCACCAGGACCCTGAAGGAGGGGGAGGAGAAAAATCCCATGACTTGAGGAATGAATCCCAAGTTTGGAGGTGAAGCTAGGGCCATCTAACACTTGATGCAAGGCACACAGAGAGGTTCCCGTTCCAGCTGATCCAGGAGACGACCGGTGTCAGTTCAAAATGCCTCTGGGATCAGCCCCCTCTGCTACTACTCACTACAGTTCACACACCATCAAAAACCCTGGTTGAAACCATTTTATTGTGGCTTAAAAAATCATTAAATTTTTTTCCTGCTTATGAAATTATACCCTTCCACAAAAGAGATCTTGCAAAGGGAATGGAAACCATATTTTTTTTAAAAAATCATTAAATTTTTTTCCTGCTTATGAAATTATACCCTTCCACAAAAGAGATCTTGCAAAGGGAATGGAAACTCAAAAGTTAAAGATTCAATTCTATTCATCCTGTATAAGAATAAATGCTAAAAGCACAGAATTGTTTTTAATAATGAAAACTGATCTACAGCAGTTACATACTGTCCCCGTAACTAGATGTTACTATTAAATCAGCAATTTCGTTTCTACAACCTCTGTGGACAGGATGGCTCATTTCTAAAGAGCTGTGTTATAGACAACCCAGTTAGAGACGCATTTGAAAGGGAATACACCTACTGAATCCATAAAGGGCTCCTCGTCTCAAAGAAAGTAAATATTTTAAGACTACAGGTCTTACATGTTTAAGAAAATTGGGACATGTGACTGTTACAGAGAGGGGGCGGGATAGGGAACACAGAGGACGATGCTCAAAAAATGGGATGTTGAGTCTTTTTAATGCTGACATGCTATATGCAGGGAGAAAAAGAGGTAACAAAACAAAAAAATGGGGGGGAGGGCACATAATCTCCCAACTTAAACTCACAGAATCAAATTTGGAAGGAGGGTCCAATGTCTATTTAAATAAAGGATGGCAGTAGATAATTTATCAAGTGCTGGCACAATCCTTAAGAAAATTATATGTATTAACCCTCAGAGACTAGGTTTCTGGGTATTTGTATAAACCAACACCTTTTCTTCCAACTCCAACTAAAACTTGTACAAAGAGCAAAGCAATATATATTAAAAGCAAAAGGGGGTAACTTCTCAATTGTGATGCATGTGAATTTAGGTTTCTGGGTCATAAATAATTGATACCACTGATAACCAAGGCTCATCATTTCAAATGTTTACTTACCTGGTGCTATAGATGCGTTTGCACTGAACAAAAAATGTTAAGTTTATTTGCAGAAATGGGAAAACTGATGGCAAGTTTCATAGCAAATAGAGCCAATGGTTATTGGCAATAGCAATGCCATTGCCATAGCAAATGGTTAACCACATACTCATTCACACAGTAAAACACCTCTGCGTTACTGGTGAGTTTTCTATTTTTAAATGTCCTGCCAGAGGACGTTTTAAAACAGTGATTTTCATTATACAATCGTTTTCAATAAACTATGGAGGGCCTAACATCAATGTCTTTGCTTTTTATCTACAGGAAGTCACAGAAAAGTCAACACAAATCTGCCAATATGGGACAAAGCGGTACCTCATGGTGTCTGGAGAACCGGGCCAGGCCTCAGCTCAGATCCTGCCAGAAGCTGGGCAAACATTTTGAGCAACCCTGGCTGTGAGGTCATGATGCTGACCTCACAAACAGGAATTCTGATGCTGGTCTAGGCTGCAACCTCAGCACTTTAAGGAAAAACCAGAAGGTCCTGTATCCCTGGATCTAGAACTGATGACTCAAGAAATGTACCTTCTCTCCCAACAAGTGACCCTCCCATCTCAGATCAGCAGCATTTCCCCCACTGCTGGCCTGGAAGGCAATGCAGGTAAGCAGAGAACAGCACATCCATCTGAGAACTCAGCTCGCTGCCAGGAATGTGATTTTATATCTTTCACGTTTGCAAGATTTCATTTGGGTTCAGTTTGAAACACCTTTTATTAGCATTCTCTCCTTGAAAATAAAGCTATATTCAAGAGGTCTGAAAATTGAGTAGGAAGTAGTCAGAAAGTTAAGATATTATCCCTGCCTTGCCACTCTAATATACCACAAATTTTACCAGCCTCAATGTTTACTAAGGGTAAGGATTATGATGTGTAAGCAAGAAGTTCATTTCAAAAATGCCAAAAGTGGTGTGTGTGTGTGTGCGTGTGTGTTTTGGAAAAAAAAAAAACTGCCAAAAGTGCAAACCTCACCATGGCTCTGCAATAGTCCATCTTTGCTGAGAAAAGGCAAAATCGCCACGTTATTATTGTTGTTTTCCCCTCCTCCCTAGTTGTGGCATTTGCAAGCCAGCATAAAATAATAATTAGTGAAATTTTATTAATATTTCTAAGTAGTTAAAAATTCTGAAATCAGAAGGAAATATAATAGAGGATTAATAATAATTATTGCCAAGTGCTGGGATTACTGTTAGTTTTTATATCGTCTTTGTGTTTTCTTGGGTTTCTCAAATTTTATCTAATAAATAGGTATAATTTCATAAGCAGAAGAAAATGTAATGATTTTTGAGCCACAATAAAATAGCTTCTTCAACCAGGGAGTTAGGAAGCAGACTCTACTGGACTGCTTTCTTTCTTCTTCCCCACCACCCCCAAGATTTTTGTATTTTTTTACTGATTTTTAAAGAGAGAAGAGGGGAAAGAGACAAACATCGCAGGGAAAGTGAAGCGTCCATAGGTTGCCTCCTGCACGCCTCTTACCAGGGGTCGACCTCGCAACCTGGGCATGTGCCCTGCCCTGGGCGCAGGAAGATGCCCAACCAACTGAGCCACACCGGCCAGGGCTCTACTGCGCTTTCTGCGTAGGAACATAAATGCGGCACCAGGCCAGGATGAGACATGGGTACGCATGCGCAGTAGGTAAGCTGGTCACCAAGCCATCTTTCTTCCTCGAGTAACAGGCCACATTTCCCTGCTGCCTTTGCGGCTCAGTGGAGCCACGTGACTGAGCGCTAGCCAATGAAATGAGAGGAGCGTGTGAAATGTGCGCCACTGCTAGGCCCCTGCGCTGGCCTGATGCAGACGAGCTGGGCGATGTCAAAAGCGTGGACTGAAGACGGTCGGGTCACAACGTGGAAGAAGCCTGAACCCCTGAATCCCACCTCCCCTTTCCTTCATCAGGAAAAACGTACCCCGTACTTTTCTGAAACTGAAAATAAACTTTCACCTGTAAGTCACTAAAATTAGTGGGGTTGGCCATAGCAGCTAGCTTATCTTACCTAATACGGTGGCAAAAAGATTTTAAAAAACACACAAAACTTTGCTCGGAGCTTTGCAATCATCCGGGCTAAGTAAATTGCTCAAAGAAACTTTTGGGATAAGCACCTGAGCTAGAAATGCTTCCTGGCAAAAAAAAGCATAATTACACGAGTAAGAAGTAAAAGTGCCACAGCCAATTCAACTTACACAAGGAGATAGTGATGAGTGATCACTGTTCAAGTCAGGTGGTGGCACCGTTCCCTCTACTTTTGTCTGTTAACATCTTTCACACAAAAATGTTATTGTAAAAGGAATTTTAGTAAAATCCAAACCACGCTACCTTTTCAACCCTCATCACCTCAAAAACGCTTAAGCAATTTACAAAAATAAGAGGTTCCTCAAAACAAGCAGTTCCCCAAAACAAGCATCATGTAAATTATGGTCAAATAGAAAGGAACAGTAGTCTCCATAATTCTTAAGGGTTTGTTTGTTTTTTATTTGTTCTTTACTCTGACCATTTAAAAATATGTGTGGCTTAAAAAACACACAAATGTATGAGAGAGAAAGTTAGACTAGGAAATGAACACCAGGATTCTGTATCAGCTGGATGACCTCCAACAAGTACACAAGCCCTTCCGGGACCTCGATATCCTCATCTACAACCTGAGGATGCTGATGAGATAAGATCCATTTCTAACACCATCCCTTTGTGGTTCCACTGTTTTGGATTTCAAATCAAAACTCAAGTGAAGGGCAAGGATTCAAGTGAAAGGGAGGCGATAGATGCGGCAGCAGGTAAGCGGAAGCCTCTGCCATCTGTGCAGAAGGAACGGAATCTGATAAGATCAGCCTCCACATCACCTGGCACCCTCCACTGCAGGATCCGAGGCAAATCACACTCCACACTCCACCTCAGTCCCCTCGGAGTCCACTTCGTCCCCTCAGCAAAACAAACTGACTCCTTTATTTACTACATCCGGAAATTCTGCTGGGAGGCAAGGGAGAGTCGAAGAATTGGCAATGAACTTAATCTGCCAGGAAGGAGTTTCACGCTGGGCCTCCAGGAACAGGGCTGTTGCTGCCGTGGAGGGACCCCGAGGAAATCCAGCAGCAGGCAGGCTGAGACTTACCTGTGAACGGCACTCTGAGACGTCTGAACCCCCTTCTAATTCTAACATGCTATATGTCCATGAACTTGATGGCCGGAGGGGAAGGGAAAGAAGTTCTGAGAGTAACGGAAGTCTAGTTTGAGAGAAAGAGGTTTCCGAAGCTGATTTTCAAGCCAAGCGAGAGAGAAATTCAAAGGCTGTGTTCTGCTATCATATTCCTGAGTTTGGGAGGTTCATTCACAGCCTGCTCCTGTCCCCTGAAGTCATGGTTATGTAAGTGTCTGTTGTATGCTGTGTCACTTGCTGTCCCCCACCCCCAACACACAGCGACGCAGCAATGAAACCTGAGCGGGTCTGCTTCAGCCACTGAAAACATTACACAACACTCTGGTAGCTTTCCAAACTGACTTGCGTTTCCACCAGAAAAAGGCAAAGTTATTCGATTTTCCCCTCCTTTCAGTTTCATTCACATGCACATTTCTGCATATACAGAAAAGACTGCAGGAAACAAACCTGAGGAGCATTTACATGCTTTCTTCAATTGATTCCTGAGGACAACACAAAAGGTTTTATCTTGAGAGAAGACTATCACAACCTAATTGATAGCTGATAGGCCTGCAGGGGACCAATTTAAACACATCTCATATCCTAGCTGAACTGAGCCTAATGTCCAGAGATGGGAAGTGCACCATTATGCCAGGTCGCCGAATGGGCTGTTTCTACACCCAAAGCCCACATCCTTTATTTACTTTCTCAGGAATGGACTCTGAAAGAATACAAGCAGCCGCATCTCCTCACAGGGTCTTTCCTGACTACACTTCCTGCCCCATCATCTCCTCTGGACTCCCCTAGCCACTGTGCAGTCCTCTATTATTGAACGATGAATCATACTCATGTCTTGTTTGCATACCATGCTGTGACTAAGTCCCTCGTGGTCGGGGATGAGATTTCTCTTTGCATCCAAAGGACCTAGAAAAGTATCTGGTACACACCAGAGTTCTAAAAAGTTCTGCACTGACTCAGTATCAGAACAAGAACCTGTCAAATGATGCACTACTGCTATTTCAAACTAGAGCATCAAGTAACTGGAACTCACCCTCTAAGCATCTGAAGAACGTGACAGCATTAGAGGATTCCCAAACCCGGGAGTCTCCTTTTGAAAGTAGGCCAATACAGCTATAGGCAAACTGCTCAATTACTACCTCCAGTGAGTGGTATGCAAGAGCTGTAAGTCTCAAATTATATCATTACCTTCCCTGACACTACTTATACTCTCATAGAAGAGCACGGTCTAATGGAAATACAATGCGAGGCAAATGTGTAATTTTGAATTTGCTACTAACCATGCTTTAAAACAGAAAGAAACAGCGGAAGTGAATAACATTTTATTTAATCCAATATATCCAAAATATCACTTCAAAATGTAATTAATATGAAAATTATTAGTGAGCTACTTCACATTCTTTTCCTCATACTAGGTCATTGAAATTCCTTGTGTACTTGATACTTAGAGCACATCTCAACTTGGACTTGCCACATCTCACATGCAGCACAGCCACATGTGGCTGGCTGGTGGCTCCTGCACGGGGCAGTGCAGGTCTAGAATACATGTTTAAGGCAGCATAGAAAGTAGCTCTCGGGTTGGCATTGATGATAAACTTACCAATCAGATACCCCCAAGCCCCTGGGTAGGCAACATTTGTCTTCCCTACATCATTACAACACATAAGTGAGGAAAAGAGCACAAGAACCCTTGCATATAAAACTGTGAATAATTTCACTGATCTGAAGAGAAAAAAGGAAAAGATAGCATTTACAGCAAGAGGGCTATTTGATGGGATACGTCTGAAGAAGCCCTGCTTATATAGCGCAAGGCCCAGGAAAACTGACAGCTCAACGCCAGGAGTTTGAAAATACGCCCACACAAAACTCAAAGCAAAGTACGAAGATTGAGTTACAGATGAAAATTTAATAAGTGTGTCTCAAGATACAAGAAAGGAACCTGAGAGAGACTGGCAGACGTAAGGCCAATAGAGCAGGAGGCAGCATTTCAAGCACAAAGAAGGGAGGGAGAGCACAATTCTACTGAAGCAGCGTAGCTTTTGCTATCTTTCCAACTGCAGGAAACCAATCCCACGTGATAAGAACATGTGGAAAGACAGGCTTGGGGACTGGAAGGAAAACTGCAGGAGAGAGAGGTAAAGGATATGACTTTGGTATCAGCTATTCGTTTGTTTTTGTTTTAATTTTTTTTAAGTTATTTGTTTCTTACTAATCGGATACCCCCTCCCTCTCTCCCCAAACCTTTGGTGAATTGCCTTTGACTATAATTTAAAATGTAAGACCAGGGAAGAAAGAGCACTGTCCCAACATTTTAACATCTGGGGAACCAGTTAGTCTGAATAAAGACACAGAATACTCCATGGGGGATGGAGAGGGAAGCACCTCCGGGACAGAGTATCTGTCAAGGACATGAGTGGTTGGTCAAGGTGACAAGAGCAACATGAAGCCACCTAAGGTCATCATTCGTCATTGTTCTGGCCTCCCAGAAGCTTGCCCCTGAACACAGAGAAAATGTGTGTGATGTCACCAAGCACAGTTTAGGGCATGGGCCACAGAAGGACCATTGCTCCAAATGAGTGTTGTAACAAGTGAGATAAACTAGAGAGAAGAGCAAGTTGGGGGGTGGGGAACACGGGGACTGGAGCCATTTGTTTTCAGCAGCAAGTGGTTGGTTTAAAGCAGGGGTGGGGAACCTTTTTTCTGCCAAGGGCCATTTAGATATTTATACCATCATTCGAGGGGCATATAAAATTATTGACTTAAAAATTAGCCTGCTGTATTTGGTCAAACATATAGTTAACTCACCCCTAATGCCTTGGTAGGGCCAGACCAAATGATTTAAAGGGTAACATTAAAATCTTACACATGGGTCCGGCCAGCATGGCTCAGTAGTTGCTGAGCATTGACCTATGAACCAGGAGGTTTAATTCCCGGTCAAGGCACATGCCCTGGTTGTGGGCTCCATCCCTAGTGGGCGGCATGCAGAAGGCAGCTGATCAATGATTCTCTCTCATCATTGATGTTTCTCTCTCTCCCTCTCCCTTCCTCTCTGAAATCAATAAAAAAATATATATATTTTTAAAAATCTTACACATGGGAGGTGAGTCTACTAAGGTTGGTAATTATGACGATAGAAGGGGAAATTCCAAATGTCTTTATCCCACCATCTCCAGCAGTGCATTCCAAGACTGAGGAATAATGAAAAGATGAGCCAGGGAAAAAGGTCTCGCCCTGTCAAAAATAAACATACATAGAAAGTGAACGAGAGCAATTTTCCAAGTGCAAAGAGACAGAAAGAGAGTCCACATTCCAGAGAGCTGACTCTGTCCTTCCAGGGGGTATGCCTAAAAGGGTGGAGCAAATATGTTCAGGAGGCCAGAGCATCTGGAAATAGTGGTGGGTTTTTTGTTGTTGTTATTGTTGGGTTTTTTTTTAATTGATTTCAGAGAAGAAGGGAAAGGGACCTGGAAATAGTGGTGGGTTTTTGTTGTTGTTATTGTTGGGTTTTTTTAATTGATTTCAGAGAAGAAGGGAAAGGGATAAAGAGATAGAAACATCAATGATGGAGAGGGAATAGTTGATTGGCTGTCTCCTGCACATCTGACCGAGCCCACAACCCAGTCATGTGCTCTTGACCGGAATCAAACCCGGGACCCTTCAGTCCCCAGGCCGACGCTCTATCCACTGAGCCAAACCGGCTAAGGCAAGGCAGCATCTTTATTGTAGCTTGAAAAGTACCAGCATTCTCCAAGGACCACCTGGCTAAAGAAACAGAACCTCCTAAGGAGTGAGAGTTGCCTGAGGCCTCTCTCACTGTTCATTCAAGTTATTTTGCACCGCCTTTGATAAACTTACAGCTATCCACAAGCTTGGTAATAACTTATATTGTTGTACTGCTACATGGACACATTTCACCAGCCATTATAAAGCAGGAAACAAAATAATACAATCAGTTCAACGAAGGGAAAAGAAGACGCGAGAGAAACAGGTAAAATGTAAAAAGACACCAACTTAACTATGGCACCACTTGTCAATACGTCCATTCAGTTCCACATCTCTCCATCAAGTTTATTCCCTTGTTTTACAGGATTTACTTACACTAACTCCAAAGAGCCATGTGTCTATTCTTCAAAAACATGGCCCTCACCGTCCTCCCTTACAAGGGGCCATCCCTTATTAATTTCAGATCTGTGTGCCTTTCAAATGGTGCATTACTGAACCAGAGTTTATTGAATATTAAAGCCTTGCAAACTATCCTTTTTTAATTCCACTGTCAAGAATATTCATAAACACCGATATCTCCTCAAAGGTTTCCACCCCTGGGAACCTGCCAAGGGTTCGCTCACATCTATCCAGGCCCTCCTGCTGTCATCACTCTGGACTCATAAGAAAAGCACTCACTGAAACGCCCTCCAACAAATGTCAGGGAGACTCCAGGAAGCAGAACCCTGGCTCTTCCTTAGCCTTCTATCACCTCATTGTGCTAAAGTACCACTAAGACCTATTTCCACCGATATTTATCTACATATGTAAGTATTTATTGCATACACAATATAGGATACAAGTTCTTAAATAGGCCAGACTCAAACAGCTTTAAAATCAACTGAACAATGAAAAAAACACAAACTGCATTCTCCAGCAAGGATAAAGTACAAAAGATGAAAGGTAAGCAAATAGTGCTGTCGTTGTTTACAAAGAACAATGTAAAAGCTCATTTTAGACACTAAAGGACTGACACAAGCCAGTAAGGGCAGAAAATTAATTGGCTCCGTAATTCAAATGGTGCTTACAAGAAGTGGTATTTCCAATTTCTAACTTACAAAGCAATTTATGAAATTGGCCTACCAACCTTAAGTGCTGGCTTGAGAATATCATACAATAAGATACTGAGAAAGCTTTACCACATCTTTCTATCGAAGTAAGAAGTAAAAAAAAAAATTTTAAATATATATATTTTTTTTTTCAGAGAGGAAGAGAGAGGGAGAGAGAGATAGAAACATCAATGATGAGAGAGGATCATTGATTGGCTGCCTCCTGCGCACCCCACACTGGGGATTGAGGCCTCAACTAGGGCATGTGCCCTGACCAGGAATTGAACAGTGACCTCCTGATTCATAGATTGACACTCAACCACTAAGCCATGCTAGCCAAGCTCAGAAATAAAAATTGTAGCCCTAGCCGGTCTGGCTCAGTGGATAGAGCCTTGGCCTGCAGACTGAAAGGTCCCAGGTTTGATTCCAGTCAAGGGCACATGCCTGGGTTTCAGGCTCGATCCTCAGTAGCAGGTGTGCAGGAGGCAGCCAGTCAATGATTCTCTCTCATCATTGATGTTTCTATCTCTCTCTCCTTCTCCCTTCCTCTCTGAAAT
>NW_005367694.1:720534-729846 GCF_000412655.1 Myotis brandtii
ATTGTAAGTAAATAAATACTCAAGTTTAGGATGTTTGCTGAATGAAGTCAGAACAAGGTATAAATAGATAAGACCTAACCCTTTTGAAAAATTACTGTGGTGCTTGAAAATTACATTTTCTAAATTTAGAGTTGTGTATGACATAGTATAGAATGCAAGCTGTACCCAGAGTTTCAAAGTCCACAGCACTTTTAAAAAGGAGGAGGAGGGGGCAGAAACCCAGTCGAGGCAAAGCGAGCTGGAGTATCAGACAAGTTTTTAGAACTCTGTGCCATGGTGCAAACTGCCTGCAACCAGGAACATCTTCATACACCCCAGTCTGAGTGAATAGTTATTTTCATTCCTGCTACTCAGATCTACGCAAAAAACAAACAAACCAACCCTGGCTGGTTTGGCTCAGTGGATAAGACAGACTGAAGGGTCCCAGATTCGATTCCTGGTCAGGGGCACATGCCCGAGTTGCAGGCCCGATCCCCCGTGGGGGGCGTGCAGGAGGTGGCCGATCAGTGATTCTCATCACTGATGTTTCTATCTCTCTTTCCCTCTCCCTTCCTCTCTGAAATCAATAAAATACATATATCTTTTAAAATATATATATAAGCATCCTCCTAAAGTTCTTCCATCTGCAAAAGAACTGAAAAAGGGGTAGGGAGGAGCCATGAAAAGCTGAGTAATTGGAGCTATTTTGCTCATTTACACAAGTTTCTACAAAACCTAGTGGCTTTGTAACTCTAATACCACCAGCTTAAGATGGATCTTAAGAGGGACTGAAGTGACTAGGCCTGGTTAGTATCTCCCAAAAGAACTTAATAGGTCGACAGCAGTCAATTACACTAATGTGTAAAAAGGAGCAAACGTGCTTAATATAGCATCATGGAATTTTAGACTCAGAAGAGACCTTGGCAATCTAGTTCAACTTCCTCATTTTACCAGAGGAAAACGCTTCTAAAAAGTGAAATCATACCCTACCCAGTGCTCAGTGGTTAGAGCATCAGCCCACGTACTGAAGGGTCACGGGTTCGATTCAATAGATATAAATATACAGTGAAATCACTTGTTAGGGTCACAGTTACTTAAAACAGCCTAGGACTTAAACCCCAACCTCCAAATGAAAGACTCCTGACCTACATAAAGTATGCTGATGAGTAAAAGTTTCTGATCTGCCCACACTAAAAGCAAACACATACCAACTGTTTGTTCTGAGCAAGAAAGGGGCACAAAGAAAACTCACACAAGAGTCAATTGCTTCATGTTGGTTCTTTTCTCTTTATAAAGGCTTTCTTTTCTTATTTTCACTTTGCAAATGAGCAAATTTAAGAGTTGCTACAGGTCCCGTCCCCATCCCCTCCCTCAGGGATGTACCTTTTTCCCCTCTGAGTGATGTACATTTATTGAGGCCCCCCCCCCCTAGGATTATAGGTCTTTAGAGCCAACAGAAAAAATAACCACATTTCTATTTTCACAATACTTACGGAAGGATACTTGGCTATTTCAAGAGAAAATAACACTCTACTAAATTTACTCACAAGTCCCTACGATAGTTTTCTATACAACCACCCTACACACTGTAAATGGAAACTAGAAATCGGTTTCATTTGACCCTGGCCAGTTTGGCTCAGTGGATAAAGTGTCAGCCCTGGGACCAAAGGGTCCTGGGTTCGATCCCAGTCAAGGGCAGGTACCGTGGTTGCAGGCACGATCCCAGGCCCGTTGGGGCACATGCAGAAGGCAATCGATGTATCTCTCTCACATCGATGTTTCTCTTTCTCTGTCTCTCCCCCTTCCTTCCACTCTCTCTAAAAATCGATGGAAAAAATATCCTCAGGTGTGAAGATTATCAAAAAAACAACAACAAAAAGAAATTGTTTTCATTTGGATCTTAACACCCAATTTCATTGTTGGTTATTTTTTAGCTGTTGGATAATCTTCTACACAGACACACAGCAGGTTCTACCTTGGAAAGACACCCGACACACACACACCTGTCATTAAGCTGTGGAAAATAAAATTGACAAACATACTAAAGGGCCTGAAATCCGGCAAGGCACAAGTTCTGACATGAGGAGCACGAGTTGTTTTTCCATGCTGAATATTTAACTTCTCATAAATTACAAGTTCTTCAGTGACAACTGTTCGTTTAAAATATGCCCTCGCCCTAGCTGGTTTGGCTCAGTGGATAGAGAGTCGGCCTGTGGACTGAAACGTCCCGGTTTCAATTCTGGTCAAGGGCACATGCCCGGATTTTGGTCTTGATCCCCAGTAGGAGACATGCAGGAGGCAGCCAATCAATGATTCTCTCTCATAATTGATGTTTCTATCTCTCTCTCTCTCCCTTCCTCTTTGAAATCAATAAAAAATATTACTAAAAAAAACAAAAATAAATATGCCCTTCAGTACAGCAAGGCACTACTACTCAAATTAACTTTCTAAACCATGGCAGGAAGAATGGTATTCATTTCCCATGGTAGTAGAAGTGGGTTTTCTCCCCATTCTAACTTAAATAAAAGAAGAAAAATTAAGGTGTTCATTCCTTTAGTAATGGGAAGTCAGGAAAATACAGGGATTAAAGGGAAAGAAAAAGAAGAGTTCTAACATGTACTCAGTTTTACATAAATTCATTTAATCCTCACAAAGAGTATAGGAAGTAGCCATCATCCCCAATTTATAGATCAGAAAACTGAGCTCCAAAAGGTTGAGCAGTTTATGCAAGGTCTTCCATATAGTAACAGAGCTGGGCTTTCTGTCGGGCAAAAAACTGAATTCTTGCTCTTAACCTCACTTCCATGAATAGCCCTGGGTTCCCCAAGAGCAGGATGAGTGCCTGATTTACTCAACTTTGTATCCCCAAACATCGGAGCTGGTGCTTCCCTACAGTAGGTGCTCAATATATGCCTGGTGAATATATGAATTAAAAGAGAATTGATGGCCCAGCCGGTTTGGCTCAGTGGATAAAGCATCGGCCTTCGAACTGAAGGGTCCCAGGTTCGATTCCAGTCAAGGGCACATGCCTGGGTTGCAGGGCTCGATCCCCAGTAGGGGGCATGCAGGAGGCAGCCGATCAATGATTCTCTCTCATTATTGATGATGTTTTTACTCTCTCTCCCTCTCCCTTTCTCTATGAAATCAATAAAAATATATTTTACAAAATGAAAGAGAATGGACAAACTCAACAACAACAAAACAAACAACCAGTTTCAAACTGGACAAAAGACTTAAATGGGCATTTTTTCCAAAGCTATATAAATGCCCAATAAGCACATGAAAAGATGCTCAACATGATTAATCATTTTTTAAAATATAAGTAAAAACTACACTAAGAATACCAGCTCACAACCATTAGGATAACTGCAATTAAAAAATAAAATAAAAAAGAAGAAAGAAAGTAAGTGTTGGCAGGGGATATTGAGAAAGTGGAACCCTTGGACACTGTTGGTGGGAATATAAAATGATACAGTCACTGTGGAAAATAGCATGGCGGTTCTTCAATAAATTAAAAAGAATTACCATATGATCCAACAATTCCACTTCTGGGTATATGCCCAAAAGAATTGAAAGCAGTATCTCAAAGTGATATTTGTACACCCATGTTCATAACAACATTATTCACAATAGCTAAAACATGGAAGCACTGATGATGAATGGATTAGCAAAATGTGGTATATGCACACAACGGAGTACTATTATTCAGCCTTAAAAAGGAAGGAAATTCTGAAATGGAATACTACTAGGTCATAAAAAAGAACGAGATCTTACCATTTGGGAGGACATATTCTAAAATACTAACATGATTTTCTCTAGACAGTAGAATTATGAATAATTTGTTTTTTTCTGTGGGTTTTTTTGTGGTGTTTTATGCCTTATGCATTGAACCCACATATTATAAGATAACTTGTATATGTTATGAAAATGTAAGGGTCACTTGAATTGTAAAACATAAGGAGAAAAATAAACCTGAGAACCTCAAAGAAAAATAATAACTTCACTAAAAAACTAAAATCTAAATTTGACTCTGATACTAGATTCTCAATGGAATAACCTAAGCAAGCCATGTGTGCCTTACAACAAAAACTATCAATATGGCTTCATGTGATACACCCATGCATGAGACTTAGTGATAAAAGTTTTCTTTCACTGAGGCTGTAAAAAAGATTTTTAAAAAAAACTACCCTGCCTTCAAAATTTATTTATTCTATAGTCTGGAAAAAAATCGAAATAGGTTCCTTACTGCCTTAGGTATTAGAACATAATATCTCTAATAAGAAATCATTCTGCGGAGGTGCCCTGGACGGTGTGCTCAGTGGTTAGAGTGTCGGCCCAAGCATCAAAGGGTTGAGAGTTAGATTCCCGGTCAAGTTAAAGAGAGAATGCAGGAGGTCAAAAGATTTGATTACAAGATATTTAGGAAAAGATCCCTAATACCTCTTATCTTTTCTGAGAGAGGAAAAAAATATGCCAAATATTTCAGTGCACTACTTGACTAGGGATTTGTAGAATCAGAAAACAAACATTAAAGTGGCCTTCCTCTCATGTCCTTTAGACACCAAACCCCGGATTCCGGGTGGTATGCACCCTGAACATCTGGTTCTTAGACCCTTAACTTCCGAGGAGACACAGTAAGTCAAGGGCTTGGCAATTTTAAGTGTAAAAAATGGGCAACGTTCAAACTGGGATCCAATCCAAGCTATACTTAGACATAAGCAAGCAGAGTACAAGTATCAAAACTCCTTAATTCAAATCCAAAGCAGATTAAACCTTCTGCTTCTAGAAAACATTAGGGCCGCAACATGTCTCTCTGTAATCTCATCCGAATTCCTGAGAAGAGGTGGTTGAGAATGCCTTTGTTTCCCCAGGGAAAGACATACCGGAGAAGGTTCCCAGCAGGGATCCTGTAACAGGACTACTTCCTCCTTCCTAATATTCTGCAAAGAGAACTTGCAAGATGTTGTTGCTGAACCACAATAACACAGTCAAAAAACGGACCCACCCATTGAGTTAGTGTGAGTGGAATCTGTCCTTCTGGAACTGCCAGATGGAGATTGGAAAAAAAAAAAAAAAGTTCTTTACTAATTATGGCCAAGATTCCTTGGTACTTGGTGCCAGCGCCAGGATTTTAGCCCAGATGTCCTAGCCAAATTCAAGGTGGGTTAAGTCTGCCAAACCTATCAAAAGGAAAAAACGGCCTCTTCTGTTGCCCTGATTGGAATCTGAAGAGGTCACTCTTGAAATTCTTGTGTGGTACCATCAGTCAATATGGTTTCCCTTAAAAGTGCATTGTAGCTCAAATGCTGATTTAAAGCATATGGATTCTTTGAGTTCTATCTACATGGGAAACGTACACTACACATATTAAAAATATGTAAGATGCTATAATAACTTAAAGCCTCCCTAAATAAAATTTTTTAAAAAAATAATTTCATATCCAGGGTGATCCTGCCACTGTTTTCCAATTAAGATTTAGGAGACCTCCCTAGCCAGTTTGGCTCAGTGGATAGAGTGTCGGCCTGTGGACTGAAGAGTCCTGGGTTCATTTCTGGTCAAGGGCACATGCCTGGGTTGCAGGCTCGATCCCCAGTGTGGGGCGTGCAGGAGGCAGCCAATCAATGATTCTCTCTCATCATTGATGTTTCTCTCTCTCTCTCTCCCTCTCCCTTCCTCTCTGAAATCAATAAAAATATATTTTAAAAAATATATTTAGGAGACCAACATGAAGGTTTATATTAAACATAAATTTTGAACCAGGAAACTTTTGAGACTGAAAAAGGAAGACTTGGTAGCCAGGAGCACAATTCCAGGAAAAAGCTATATGTATGTGCAAATATCAGTTACAAGGCCTCCCAGGGTTGAGCAAAGATCCTGCACACAAATAGGAGAAAGCATACACCCAAAAGCAAGTCTGAACATCAAGTACTGGAGATTCCACTGTCAACATATTATGTGCAAGGCTTAGCATAACAAACTCGAGTTCAATTTCTAGCTCTGTATTTATTGGCTATATGGCCTTTTAGTAAGTTAGTAAAATTCTTTGAACCTCAGTTTTCCTATCTTTAACTCTTCATCAAAATCATGGCATGGTTCTGTACCTTTCACTATATTAATAAATACATATTTAGAACTACAATCAATATGATGTTATCTGCCCCCTCCCACGCCTCCACCTCAGGACCTTTGCACTTGCTGTTCCCTCTTCTTAGTATGCTCTTCCCTCTTGGATCTATATTCCTCACTTCCTCCAGATTTCTACTCAAAAGTCACATTCTCAACAAGGTTTCCTCTGACCACCCTATCTAAAACTTCTATTACCCTAATTTTTCTCCCCAAAACTTAATATTCCCCCCTCCCTGTTTTCTTACCATGTATCACCACTATAAATTTTGCTAATATGGTTATTGTCTGCCTCTCCTACTTGAAGGGGGAGTTCAAAGAGAACAGGAATTTCTGTCTGTTTTATTCACTGCTGTATCACCAGTTCCCAGAACGGCATCTGGCACACAGTAGGTGCTCAATAAAAAGTCTGTTGAGGAAGAGAATTAATGACAGCTTACAGACAGGTAAACCTTAGCCCCTCAAGCTGCCTTTGGGGAGAATATCACAACACTTCAAAAATACTATAAAGCTGCCCTAGCCAGTGTGGCTCAGTGGATAGAGCGTCGGCCTGTGGACTGTAAGGTCCTGGGTTCGATTCTGGTCAGGGGCACATGCCCGGGTTGTGGGCTCCATCTCCAGTAGGGGGTGTGCAGGAGGCAGTCGATCCATGCTTCTCTCTCATCATTGATGTTTCTATCTCTCCCTCTTCCTTCCTCTCTGAAATCAATTAAAATATATATATATATATTTTTTTAAATACTGTAAAGGAGAACAACAACAGGCTTGCAAGGAATAACACTGTCCATTCTTTTATCATAGAGAAAAAGACACTCTACCTCCCATCTCTCCTGTACAAGGAAGGGATTAAAGAAGCCGGTAATTTGGATAAAATGGGACGCTATATTCAGTGAAGTTAACTTTAGCTAACACTACACAGATAAGACTTTCTTTTAAGTTTAATAGATATTAAGCCATTTTTCTGTGATTTTACAACACCACCTTCTGAGTATGTTTTTTTCTCTTTAGCTTTGACTTCTATAGAACCAGTCTTGAAACTTATGGACTTCATATTTTCAATTAACTAAATAACAAATATTTACTGAACACATGGGACTCTGCAAAATCCTGTAGAGCAGTGGTTCTCAACCTTCCTAATGCCGCGACCCTTTAATACAGTTCCTCATGTTGTGGTGACCCCCAACCATAAAATTATTTTCGTTGCTACTTCATAACTGTAATGTTGCTACTGTTATGAATCGTAATGTAAATATCTGATATGCAGGATGTATTTAGGCGACCCCTGTGAAAGGTTGAGAAATGCTGCTGTAGAGGATACTATGAAGTGAAATATATATGGTGGCAAGGACCTTATACAGGGCAAGGACCACACACACACACACACACACACACACACACACACACACAGGAGACACACACACGGAAGACCAGAACTATATCTGCAAATGAAGAACTTCAGGCAGCCAACATGTGATGAGTTCAAAGATGTCTATCTTTGTATGGAGTAGAAGAGGACCAATTCATCTCTTACACGCCATCCACTAAGCTTAGAATACCAACAGAGACAACACTTAAAAAGCAAGAGTCGCCTGACCGGTTTGGCTCAGTGGATAGAGTGTCAGCCTGTGGACTGAAGGGTCCCGGGTTCGATTCCAGTCAAGGGCATGTACCTTGGTTGCAGGTTCCTCAGCCCTGGTAGGCTCACATGCGGGAGTCGCATTGATGTTTCTCTCTATCCCTCTCCCTTCTTCTCTGTAAAAATTCAATAAAATATATTTTTAAAAAAAAAGCAAGAGTCAAACATGACTGAAGTTAAGTTCCCATGCATTTATGGGTCACATGGGATGCAACAGACTCAGTGTCAAACACTGGGTAAAAAAAATAAATAAAAATTTAACTACAAATAAGGGCACCAAATTCTAAACTTATAAAGAACAGAAACCAGATCGGCTTATGTTGTGCTTAGGCACAGGTAGGAGCTTAAGCAATTGTTAAAGAAGCAGAGAAGGTGGTGGTGATCTTTTATCTTCAGACGGAATACCTGCAGGTTTCCACCCAGTTTTAGTCTTGTGCATTTTTTTGTTCTTTTTTACTCCTTTGAACCAGGTCTAGTGGGAAACCTAAGACGCACTTTTTTCTCTGAACCTTAAAAACTCAGCACCAGCCCTTCGCCAAGCAAGAGTTACTTGAGGCTAGACTCGCTCCTTGCTAGAGATTCACCATACTAATTTAATTATTAAGCACCTGGAGTCGGAATACCTGCGCTCAAATCCGGACACCACCACTTATTAGCTACTTATTAGCTGTGTGAACCCGGGCAAGGTAATTAACCTTCCTAAGCCTCCTCTTTAAAAGGGGGATCGGGACACAGAGCACCCTCATTGGCTTAGATTGATTGAGATAAAACATACAAAAGGCTTGCCCCGAGCCTCACCCCAAGAAGCCCTCAATAAACGTAATGATTATTTTCAGGGGGTGAAAATGCCCCACGGCTGGGAGCGATGCACCTGAGGATTCTTGCAATAGGTTATCATTAAAGCCAAAGTCAAACACTAGGATCCTGAATGTCAATTGTAATTGAAAAAAAAAATTTTTTTTAAGCCAAAAAGTCAAAGACTTTGGTGTCTGGACTTGTGGACACTATAAGCAACAGGAATGACGATAATAACAGGGCAACACCAACCAGAATCATAACCTGTCACAGCGGCAGCAACGGGACCCCTTACGGACACTGTCCTAACCGAAACGGGAAGGCAAGGCTGCTGAATCCAAAAAAATGAAATTGCAGAATTTTTTTTCCACCCTCTTCTTTTTTTAAAAAAAAATACGGTAATTGGTGCCCAAGTTTTGCTAAAAACAGACATCTCAAAGGACTGCAGATTTAACGTGTCATTTCTCCCTGCCCGGGAGGTGGGGCCGCGGAGGGAGGAGGGGGCGGCGCTCGGCCCGGCCGGCCGGAGGGAAAGGCCACGCGCAGCGGAGGAGCAGCCGAGTCGGGGTTCGTCCCCGAAGGCAGATCCGGCGTCTGCAGCCCGCGAGGGGGCACGGAAGGCTCGGCCTTTAAAATAACCTGGAAACAAGTGTCATCTGCCTTCCGGGCCAGTCCGCGCCCAGGCACGAGGTTCGGGTGCCGGAGCCGCGGTGCGATCCGGAAACCCTGGTCCCGCTTCCCATCCACCGTCTCCAAGAACCACAATCCCACCCGGGGTG
>NW_005367694.1:731056-732192 GCF_000412655.1 Myotis brandtii
GCCCCGCAGGGAGCGCTTTTCAAAGCCTTGGAGGGAACCCCGAGGGGTGACAGCCGCAGCCCGCGCCGGGCCGGTGCAGCAGAGGGCGGCCAGCATTTCACTCCCATGGACCATGGCAACCCCCGAAGCTCTGCCGCTCCCGGGAGGGAAGTGCAGCTGTCAGTCAGGATTGTGCAGCGGCTTCGTGGCGGATGAGGGAGCCCGGCTTCCTCCTCCTGCCGCGTGGAAGGGAATCATCAGGAGGGTGACCCCTTTGCTGACCTTTATGCAAAGCACGGAGCTGCTGCCCCGAGCAGGGGGAGGGAGCTACAGGGGAAAGGCACGAGATTCTGAACCTAGTAGATTGATCCGGGGGCCCCTCCCCTCCATTCACCTTTTAAATCCCCCAAACCGCTATTTCCTAATTCAACACCACCCTGGTTTGCAAGCTCCGAGGTCCAAGTGGTGGTGGCAACCCCTGCAATCCAGTATCCATATTCCTCCTCTGAAAGGCACACCTCCCCCCACCCCCGCCCATCTAAACACTTCAGCTCTAATAGGCAACCCGTGTAATAATCATAGATGCCATAGAGTGAGGCAAGGACCACTGCTAACTAATGGCGGGTGCAGCTATAACCACTTCTGTTTCATTCTCTTCTGCTCTGCTCATTCTGCTAAACAGGTGCCTGCAGAGCTGGACCGGGAAAGAGGGCGGTGGGCAGATGAAATCTGAGCCTCAGAGCGTGAAGGAGTGGGTGACTACCCCCTGGACCAGCACCCCCAGACCCGCACACATCCCCCCAGACACATGCACCCCTGAATAACCATATTCCAGAGGCGGCCCAGGCCAGGCCAGGGGAGGGGGGTTCTGAGGGTAAGAGAAGCAGGATGGGCCCCACCAGCATGGGTCAGTGCTTGAACGTTGACTTATGAACCAGGAGGTCACAGTTCGATTCCCATCAGGGCACATGCCCGGGTTTCGGACTTGATCTCCAGTGTGGGGCGTGCAGAAGGCAGCCAAAGATCTCTCTCATTATTGATGTTTCTCACTCTCCCTCTCCCTTCCTCTCTGAAATCAATAAAAATATATTAACAACAAAAAATATATATATTTTTGCCCTAACCGGTTTGGCTCAGTGGATAGAACGTCGGCCTGC
>NW_005367694.1:732325-734555 GCF_000412655.1 Myotis brandtii
GGATGTGCAGGAGGCAGCTGATCGGTGTTTCTCTTTCATCGATGTTTCTAACTCTCTATCCCTCTCCCTTCCTCTCTATAAAAAATCAATAAAATATATTTTAAGTATATATATATATTTTAAGCAAGATGCCATTCAGTGTGCAAAATATATAAAATGCTGGTGTTTTTTTTTTAAATAAGCAAAGGAGAATATATATATATACTAGAGCAGCGATTGTGAACTGATAGTCCGCAGACCACTGGTGTTCTGTAAGGTCCGAAATGTTGGCAACCACTGGTTTAAGGAAACCTTTGGAGCAGCAGTTTCCAACTGGTGGTCCGTGGACCACTGGTGGTCTGTGAGGTCCAAAAGGTTGGCGATCGCTGTACTAGAGGCCCAGTGCATGGATTCGTGCACCAGTGGGGTCCCTCAGCCTGGCCTGCGCCCTCTAGCAAATCTGAAACCCTCAGTCTGACATCCCCCAAGGGATGTAGTAGTGCTCCAAGCAGCAGGCGGCCGGGGAGGAGCCCAAGCTGTGCTGCTCCCGCTCATCCCGGCCTTGCTGCTCCTGCATCTGCTCAGTAACACTGCCCAGGAGGCGGGAGAAGCTCTGCTGCCACAGCTGCACTCACCAGCTGTGAGCCACACTTCTGGCACCCTTGGGTCAGCTGAGCTGCGCCCCTGGTGTGGGAGCACACTGACCACCAGGGGGCAACTCCTGCATTGAGCGCCTGCCCCCTGGTGGTCAGTGCATGTCATAGCGATTGGTCGACTCATTCAGTCGCTTAGGCTTTTATATATATAGATGTACTTAATGGAAGTATTTATTTTAAGCCAAAATTAATGCTCTTTTCTTCTCTTGTCTTTCCTTATACCTGACTTTGACCCTAAACAATCCATTTGCTGTGCCTGGAAGATGGGAGCGAAAGTGAAGCCGAGTTGTTACCCAAGAACAACAAAGAAAAAAAAGGAATTCAGGTTTTGACATTCAAAACAGGATCTTTGTAACAGCTTTATTGAGATGTGATTCACATACCCTATAATGTACCCATTAAAGTGTACAATTCAATGATTTAGGGTATGTTACGTTATTAATGTTTTTAAATTGTGGTAAAAATACATATAATTTGCCATTTTAACCATTTTTAAGCATACATGAGTTGCTTTTCCAATGTTGTGCAACCCAAAACAGAATTTTGCAGAGGAAGAAATAGGCTTTGTATTCCAGCATTGTCAAGAGAGAAAGGGTTATTAAAAGTTCCTTTAGCCCTAACCGGTTTGGCTCAGTGGATAGAGCATCGGCCTGTGGACTGAAGGGTCCCAGGTTCAATTCCAGTCAAGGGCACATGCTCAGGTTGCAGGCTCGATCCCTGGTGAGGGGCATGCAGGAGGCAGCCAATCAATGATCCTCTCTCATCATTGATGTTTCTATCTCTCTGCCCTCTCCCTTCCTCTCTGAAATCAATAACAAAAATTAAAAAAATTTTAATTTTTGGTGACAACCACCAAAACAGCAATAGTTGTCCAGTGTGAATAATCAAAAAATTATACCTTAAAAAAAAGAAAGTTCCTTTAGTTCCCATGTGTCCTACCAAGGGCCTGGAAGGCCATAGTTTCTGCTATGATGTACAGAGGAGTCTCCTATCTAACATTTAAGACTTGCCCGACTGGTGTGGCTCAGTGGTTGAGGGTTGACCTATGAACCAGGAGGTCATGGTTTGATTCCCAGTCAGGGCACATGCCCAGGTTGTGGGTTTGATCCCCAGTGTGGGGGCATGCAGGAGGCAGTCTATTGGTGATTCTCTCTCATCACTGATGTTTCTATCTCTCTCTCCCTCTCCCTTCCTTTCTCTGAAATCAATAAGATAAATAGATAGGTAAATAGATAGGTAGGTAGATAGATGATAGATAGATAGATAGATAGATAGATAGATATAGAGATAGATATAGAGATAAAAGTATAGAAGACTTAACCAGGAGATTGGAGATAGGGAAAAAGAGGATGCGGCATAGAAGAAATAAGAGGATGTTGTACTTCCAGGCCTGGGAGTTGATGGGAAAAAAGGAAGAGAGACAAGTAAGGAAGGCAGAGCCACAGGTTGCGATCTGGGGCAGGGAAGAGGGTGGTTCCCAGAACAAGAGCATTTCCACATTCAAGAGTCTGGATGACAACCCTTAGGCAGGATGATGGCTCCATGCCAACTTGTATACATGCGTATAAGCATAACCAATGGCCGCAAGACACTGG